>NC_135893.1:51037502-51400002 GCF_964194155.1 Cetorhinus maximus
TGGATGTTGTCAATAATTTAAAGGCTTTCTTGGGCACAACGAGAAGTCATGTCTACAGCTCATTCTGCTTCTCCAACTGTTCAAGATTAAGTAGAAATCAACTATTAACCCTTTGTCCAACCTCCACTTTCTTCTACCAGTGTTGAATTTATCAGGGAACTTTCTTTTCACAAAAAGCGGCTTGTGTATATATATGTCAATAAATTTGCATTTATCATGTATGTGAATGAGATTTATAAAATATTGATTTATATATCCTTCCTTGGCAAAATTAACAGATACACAAAATGAGCATGAGTTTTGCACTAAACATAAAATGCTATCACCAGGGGGTAAATGTGAGCGATATCTTCAGACTTTGAATCGTGAGAATGGTTTGGGAAAGGGGTATTCTAAAAATTGACCCTTGCACTTCTCCCTTTTTTTCTCTCACTTTGACTATTTATTACAGCTGATCGAAAAATATCTTCTAATAAGTTGCAGAAGACAACTTAGTTACACTTGAGATATTAATGGAGAGTTCAATATATTTATATCAATTATCCTGAATTAGAGAGTATTTAGAAAGCAATTAGAGATACTGCGAGAGAGGAAAACAAATACATAAGACTGGCACAAAGTGTTTCCATAAGGATAATTAGCCATTTTGTTTGTCAATGCTAACGTGATTTATTTGATAAATTTGTTTTTGTTTTGGATTTGACGCTTGTCTTTGTCTTTTGTAGTGAAGTGAGGGCAAGATAAATAAGTATAGAGTGAAGAAAGGCAGTTGGGTGGTGATTGTGTAAGATTTGTGGGACTATTGGTGAATGGGGAATTGGAGGGCTAATTTAGGTGAAGCCTTTTCTCATGTGTTTGTTTTTGAGAGTTTGGACAAATAGGAGCTCTGGTAGCTTCTGCCTTGCCTCCTCCTCTTGTACGTGTTGCTGCCCATAAGAGGTTTGCTTGACAATGTTCCTTGTAGCTCTTGTTGCTGGTGTACTCTGGCAGGAGGCATGAGCCTTTCTGGATGGCATAGCATTGTCACCCTGCTGGAGTAATTGAAAATTGAATGTGGGCCCTGCAAGAAGCACATCATACATACATTATTTGTCACTTTTATGATGATGAGTGCTCTAGCCACTAGAGCAAACGTCTGCACCAACATTGTGGGCAGTGCTCTTCTGGCCAGACATACAGGCTGCTTGTCTGCCATATTCGCAGCTTAGTAGCCTGGTTAATGCTCAAAAAAATGAGCACTGTCTGTTTGAATTTACAGGCCAGTGTATAAACATTCTCAAAGGGTATTTTATAGGACATGTTACAAAAAATCAGGTGCATGGTATAAGAACAAATGTAGCAGAGCAGATGGTGAAAACATGGATTGGATTTTCACGAGAATATCTCAAGAGTGAGAGACTTCAGTTATGGAGATAGATTGGAGGAGTTAGGACTGTTTTCCTTAGAGCAAAGAAAGTTGAGAGGAGATTTGATGGAGGTATTCAAAATTGTGAGAGGTTTCGACAGAGTGGGGAGAAACTGTCCCCGCTCATGAAGGTATCGAGAATGAGAGGGCACAGATTTAAAGTAATTCATAAAAAAAGCAAAAGTGTTATGAGAAAAAGCTTTTTCATGAATCGAACAATCAGGGTTTGGATTGCACTGAGAGTGTAATGGAGGCAGGTTCAATTGAAGAATTCAAAAAGCAAGCAGACTGTTATCTGAAAAGGACGAATGTGCAGGGTTACGGGGAGATGGCAGGGGAATGGTACTAGGTGAGTTGCTCATTTGGAGAGTTGGTGCCGACCCGATGGGCCAAGTAACCTCCTTCTGTGCTGTGACAATTCTGTTATTCTGTGATTTCAAATTAGAGAAAAGTTGAAAGTGGAGTTACTCCAATACTGTGTCCATTTTTAGTTTGTGGTATGCAGCAATGATTTAGATTTGGTGCAGATGAAGCATAATATTACAATTCACTGCTCACACAGAAGTAGGAGTGTTGACAAAGAGTGAGGAGGACTGTAAGACTTCATTAGGGCACGTACAGTTTAGTGAAATGGACAGACAAGTGACAGGTGCGCTTTAATGTGCATCAATGTGAGGTGATACATTTTGGCAGGAACAGGAAGGCATCAGGTTTTACACTCAATGGAAAGTCACTGGTGTTAGAATAGCTCAAATATATGATTCTGTTAAAAGTGCGAGTGCAGGAAGGTAAAACCATTAAAAAAGCTAATAAGTGATTGGGTTTTACAAATGGGCACTTAGAATATAAGAGGTAACTTCTATACTGTGATGATTAGGCCACAGCTGGAGCCCTGCATGAAGTTTTGGTTATCTTTTTCTAGAAAATGGATTAAACCACAGAGATGAAAATATTATAAAGTGATGTATATTTATTCAACTTTGGAAAGATAGCCTCACCTTGGTTTCCTGTACCAAGCTAATTTAAATGCAATTTTACAAGCTTATAGGCCAGCGAGCGAAGTAATTCAAACTGAAGTTATGTTGTGCAATTTGTTCAGTCTGCAATCAATTGCCAGTTCCTTTTTGAATTTGACTATTAGTCAAAATCAAGAAAGTCCAGGATAAAAACAGAAGTTTGTTCTGTTTATAAATAAGACTGTTCCATTTGAATTGAAGAAATCCCATGAGAGAAGAAGCGGACAGAATTTAATGCACCCCCCGCACCCCCTCCCCCCGCCCCCAAGCCCGAAGTGGGGTTGGGAGCAGCAGAAGGGCATTTAATCTGGCAAGAGGGTGTAGTATGGGGACCCCACCATCTTTCTGCCTCTGATGATTAAGTCCAAGGCAAGAAGGCTCATGGATAGCCAATTGAGGCCCTTAATTGGGCAACTAATGCCCACTTTAAGTACTCTCCTGCCGCCACTGGTATTCAACCAATGGCAGGCAGGGGAGTCACTATGCAGGATGCCTGAAAAACAAATCTTCTTGTGTTTGCTTGTGGGCTTACAGGGTGGTCCCTCGTTAAAAGACATTCATTTGCTTCATCGAGGGTTCCGGCATTGGAAAGGTGGGGGCACTGAAAAGCACCCCTCTGCCCTTGTCCCCTGTCCATTGACCCCTCATTCCACAACCCTGATCTTGCCCTCACTCGCCTTTGCCCTGGGGTCTCTGATTGGGTGGCAGCAATTGCGGGGTGGGATTTCTGCCCCCAAGCCATTAATCCCAGGAAAGGCCTGACGTTGGCCACTTAAGTGCCTAATGGGCCCCTACTACCAGCCGGATTTCTGCAACGAAGGTGACGTAAGTCTCCCAGCACTTCTCCAGCCCATCACAAACAAGTTCCTCCAAACAAGTCTACACAAATCAGTTTGATAGTTCTTAAAGAAATAAGTTTATATTTTAAATGCCATTTTCTATTACTAAAGACCAGCTTTGGAGATGAAAAACTACTTTGTTATTTGAGGATTTAGGTGGAAAGCCGTCTCCATAAATATTGCATGACTTATTATGTGCTTATCAAATGAATTTCCCTGATGATGTGACAGAGAGGGTCGTTGAGGGCAATTGTAAGATGTGACCTTCCACCCTGAAATATAACTATTATTCAGACATGAGAGTTATGAAAAATAATTAGACAACACTCAAAGCTCAAATTAAACACTAATGTTTCTACTAGATTTGAACAATACAATATACCTAATAACAACACACCCATGAAAATATACCAGTAGTCACAAATATATTAAAAGAAATATATTTTATTTATTAAAAGATATGATCACCCAGTGAGCGGTCACCTCCCTGCCAACCATACTCTTCAGTTGCTGACCAAGCTACACATCCTAAGAACCAAATCATTCTTTGCAACAATTTTAATACTGTTCTTTCCAAATTGGGCAGAATCTTAATTGACAAGATCATGCTGTCCTATCAAAATCCACCTTACGCTACAATTGTCCAAGAGGCAACTAATTCTTTATTCCAATAATGATATTAGACCCCCCTTTTCAATGTCTATCTATTTAAACTTCCTTCGGTAAGTCCATTCCTCGTGAATGTTACAGATGCCATCAAGGTTTTTATCAGTAAATATAACAATAGCTTTCTTCCTTGGTCACACACACACATACATTTAAAAAACATAAGACAATTAAATAATCTAAGTCTTTTAAATTACTGATTTCTTACAAACTGTTACTTGGAGAAATAAATATGGAGCTTATCTTATAAAGCAAATCAACTAAACAAGTATTTTTGCCATAAGAAAGCAAACTCTGATGTTGTCACTCTCTCACAGTTTTTAGAATACTTAAGCTATTCAGCTTTGCCAAAATGTATGCGAATCCTCACCAAAGTTCTAACTTGGTACCAAAGCGAAACATAGCTTTGAGGTATATTTGTTTATTAGTTCCGATCCGATTTTATGACTTTCACCTCTTTTGCTAAACATTCCATAGCCTCAAGGTGTTTTTTTTTCTCACAGTTACTCAGTTTATTTGTAATATAAACAAAAGCAGCCTGAAGCCGTTAACAGGTTACTTTAGTTCGAAAAGTTCTTTTGGTCTTCGCAATGCATGCTGGTCAGATCCAGTCAATTGTCTATACACCTAGGCCTCAGCTAACACTATTCTCTATTTAATTTAAATTATCAATGCTCCCTGTACCATCTCCACCTCTCAGCCCCAACACCACCAACCCCCCACCCCTGCCCCCCACCCACCACCCCGGTATGAATGCAAATCTTAACCACAAATTTCATTTAAAAAAATGGTTAAGTCAGTCAAAAATATTACAGATTTTTACACAGTGCAATTGATATTGTGCATATGAAGTTTCAAATGACTTTCATTAATTATCACATAATAGGCTTGTTAGCAAAATTGAAGCACCTGGGATAAAAGGAGCAATAACAGCATGGATACAAAATTGGCTTAGGGATAGAAAGCAGAGAGTTTTGGTGAAAGGCTGTGTTTAAGACTGGAGGGAGGTGTACAGTGGTGTTCCCTATGGTCCATTACAAGGATGACTGCTGTTTTTGACTATACATTAATGACGTTGACTTGGGGCAAAGGGATACAATTCTGAAATTTGCAGAGACACAAAACTTGGAAGTGTAGTAAACAGTGAAAAAGATAGTAATATACCTGAGGACATAAGCAGGGTGTTGGAATGAACAGGTACATTGCAGATGAAATTCGATGTAGAAAAGTGTCAACTGATGAATTTTATCATGAGGAATGAGAAGAGAAAATAGCTGCTAAATGGTACACATTTAAAAGGAGGCCTGGGGGTGTTTCTGCACAAATTTTTGAAGGTGGCAGGACAGGTCAACCAACCAGTTAATAAGGCATATAGTTAGGAGGTCTTGTGGTACAATGGCTGGCATCCCTCCCAGAAGCTCCGAGTTAAAGTCCCATCCTGAGACTTGATGGCCATGGAAGGTGCATTCATAACGTGGCCCAACAGGTTGATTGTCAACTGCAGTTCCTTCTAATTTGCCAATGGCAGGTGATAAGAGAAGGAGATTGCCCTAGTTAGTCAGAACCGTGTGGTAGCTGCAGCACAACAGCTTCCCCATATTAAAAGACCTCACGTGCAGGTTTTTGCCATGGGATGTACACCATGGCAAGCATCCTCCTTGCTTTGAGGGACTACATAGAGAGGGAGAGAGAAGGCATATGGATTCCTGTGCTTTTGAAATAGAGGCATGAAGTACAAAAGCCAGGAAGTTATGCTAAATCCATTAAAAAAAACATTAGTTTGGCCTTGCCTTGAGTACTGTGTAAATTTAGGATGGACATGAAGAGATTTACTAGATGAAATTTGCTAGAATGGTTCCTGGCATGAGGGATTACATTTGTGTGGATAGACTTGAGAAGCTAAGATTGTACTTCTTAGCTTTCTCTACTCTATAGGAGATTTGACAGAGTTGTTTAAAACCATGAAGTGCTTAGATCGAGTAAATAAAGAGAAACTTTTTTCAGTGGCGGAAGGATCAATAAGAAATGCAAAGATTTAAGGTGATTGATAAAAGAACCCAACATGAGGGAAAACCTATTTATGTCATGAATGGTAAAGATTTGGAATATATTGCCTGATTGGGTAGTGGAAAAATAGCCAAAAGCAATTTTCAAAATGGAATAGGATAAATATATGAAGGAGAAAAAATTGCAGGAATATGGTAAAGAGTAGGGGAGCGGGGTGAATGGGACTGCTCTTCAAAACAGACAATGCAGGCTTGATAGGCTGAGTGCCCTCTTTCTGCACTATACTATTCAATAATTCTAGATAGCAAACTTAAAATGAGCTCTGATGCCTTATTCTATTGCCTTCAAAGGCCAGAGTGAGTTCTATCATAGCATAAAGCTCATAAGTAAAAATTAACTCATAGAACAGGACTTGTTGTTTGTTTCCCAGACACATCATGGAAGGCTCAGCTAGATTTCAATGTTAGGAGAGATACTGTCAAACATATGGAGAGTTGGTTCTCATCCAGGAAGGTGATGTCAGACATCCTCAATATAACTTATGCTACGGTGATCAGATAAAGATTCTAAAACATCTGGATTCATTTCGCCAGGATGCTACTAGAAATGGAAATAATATAATTAGGAGACCTAAAATTCTGGCATTATTTTTGTTGGATCAGAGGTGGCTAACCAGAGATTTAATAAAGGATGAATAGGGAAAGGCTATTTCCTCTGGCTGGGAAGTCAGTGCCCAGCAGCCATTAAGGTGTAATTGTCACTAAAACAGTGAGGAGATGAGTTGGAGAATATTTCTTTATGCAGGGAGTTGTTAAAGCATGAACATTCTGCCATTGTTTAAACAGAGATGATTGCATTTTTTAAACAATAAATTGAAAATTATTCAGCATGGATGAAGATTAGAGCCATCGGGAGAGAGTAGAGCAGTAGGATTCATTTTGGATTGCTCTAGCAAAGCATCAACACAGAATGTTGAGCTATATAGCTTCTCCCTGTGCTTGTAACATCAGTGGGTTGTTATAATCATGAAATTGTTATGTTTTGGAACTGTGTCTTTAATTTAACATAAAATAGAGTGTGACCTGTTCTGAACTCTGCTTGACAATAGGCCTGCGGCAGTTAAATATCAAAGGAAGGCCCAGATTGTGTTATTGGGGCGATGGTGTGTGGTCTTCATGGTTGGAGACAATGACAGCAGTCTCTGAATTCTCAATGGATAAACCCTGTGTCTCCCAAAGTTCTAGAAAGGTGTTGAAAGAATGAGGTTATGAACAGTTGTGATGTAAATTGTCCAGTTAGTTCTAAAATGAAAGAGAGCTGGGGTCAAAATTAACTAATCAGCATTTCAACCTCGATGCAAGGCTAACGTGTTTCACGTTATGATGAGGAGTGCAGAGGAAGGCATTTTTCAGATTGGGCTCCCTACAAATCAATGAATATCATAGACTGACAGCAATTCTGTGTGGTCAACAGAGAGAAAACACTGCTTAGCTTTGCAAGCTACCACAGCCAGATGCAGGAGGGAGGTGGTCTCTAGTCGAAGAGATGCATCCTGTGGTCTCCTAAGGATCCCGGGAGGTTTATCCTAGTATGGCCAAGGGGAAGAAGAATCATTGGAACAGCCATTACTGCTGGTGGCAGATTTAAGAAACTCTCCGAAAATCGAGGGAAGTGCTTGGAGGTGGTCACTCAAAGTTACTATTCAGCGAGACAGGGAATCAAGAAGCTAATGGAAGCTGGGGAAAACTGTGGACTGTTTGCTCCAAGGACTGTAATTCCATGGAGCGTGCAAAGCATGATAAATATAAAAGTGTAAGTTGCCGACAAAAATAAAATATTGTTTATTCAACAGTGGTGTATTTCAGTTATTTGTGAAAGTTTTAAAATGTGAAATCTCATCATGTCATTCTTTCAGCTAATAACAGGAAGTTTGAACCTCTTTTTAAAGGTTGTTGGTCTCCATGGAGATCAATTTTCATCAAGTAAAAGAGGGAATTTTGTTTTTGCTCTGTACCATTCTTGCTCAGCATCATTCTTATGCATGGCATTATGATTCTTGGGAGGGGCATAGTAACAATCTCAGTAAGCAACAGGAGGTCCAAAAGAGATGGCAAACACACATAGGCTTAGAAATTCCAGATGCATGGGGGCAAAGCACACACCTATTCAAGTGATTGAGGGACCATACTACATTGGTACTTCATTATAATGAACCAGGTATTTAGTCATTCATTAACTGCACATTCGTTTTGTTTTGGGGAGCAGGAACTTGCACTTCTTTAAGATCACTTATAGGCAGCCAATGGTTCTTAAAGGGGTGTGTCACTCTGGCTGCAGACAGCAGGGAAACCTTGCAAATGGAGGCCCTCCCCCACCGTCCCCCACCACCTTCCTGATATCGGTTCCTCGACCAGGCAGAGTGCCTTTGAATGAGAGACCCCCCCACCCCCCCAGGACCCCTCAAGCAATCCTGCATGGGTTTGTTTGTTGTTTCCCCGCAGGGTGAGTACCCTGCCCACCACTGGGTTAATACCAGCAGTGGTGGAATGAGGCCCTTAAGTGGACATTAATTGCCCATTTAAGGGCTTCAATTGGTCGTCCACAGGCCTTCCCACCACGGACTTTATTGGGCTGGAATCAGGAAGGAGGTGGGGTCCGCACCCATCACCCTCCCACCTGATTAAATGCCCCCCACCACCAAATTCACCAAGGGGAGGGCATTAAACCCTGCCCATATTCTTCAAACACCTCACAAAACTGTCACAAACACTCTCCCTTCTTTCCTGCAGGAGACATTTGCAAACAACTCCAGACAACCTCTGTCTGTGGAGAATACAGATGGCTCTGGCACACCTCCCCTCAACTGAAGCAAGTCGGCTGACCATAGCATCAAGTAATGCTAGCAGAGACATCCTGTGATGTTTCTTCACTCCTTAACCTCTGGTATCTTTCTCACTTCGATTTCACCACATACTCTCTGCAGAATGAACTGCAGATGCTCTCAGCGGTCCCCTCCTCTCCCTGCTCTCCCTGCGCATTCAAATCGAGCTTGTCCATCTCATTCACAGGGTTGACTGGGCAGCCTTCCGAGGGCATGACGAAGCCTTGCAGCCTCCATCTAATCCCTGAACCACCGCTGCATGCTGTGGGCTCAGGGTTCATGGGTGTCGATCGGCTCACTCATGAGCCTAATGGACATGCTGCAGCGACAGCCGGGAATCCTGTTTCAGCCCTTCTTCGGGGGAGGTTTTGCCGCTGCCAGGAGACTGACGTGGGGCTTCTCCCGTGATTAAGTGGGAACGGCCGCCATGTCTCCCACCATGGTTTTCCAATTGCAAAACGGTTGAGGGCACAGATTTAAGATAGTTGTCAAAAGAACCAAAGGTGAGAGGAGGAGCTAATATTTTTATGCTTTGAAGAGGAATGCGCTGTCTGAAAGGGTGATGGAAGCCTATTCAATAATAACTATCAAATGTAATGAGATAAATACTTGTTGGGGAGGAAGTTGCAGGGCTATGGAGAAATAGGGGAGAGTAAGACTAACTGGATATCGCTTTCAAATAGCTGACAGACACAATGGGCCACATGTCTTACTACTGTCCTGAAAGATTCAATGATTCTATAACAATGCTAGACTCTTAGTTCAGTTGTGATTACTATTGCCTGAGTGTAATATGTCCAAGTTTGTTGATAATACAGTAAGCTGTGGAAGATGCAAAGAGGCTGCAAAGGGATATGGGCCACTTAAGTTATTGGGCAATATGGCAGAGTATAAGGGGGCAAGTGTGAAATTATTTACTTTAGTAGGAAGAATGGAAAAGCAGAATATTTTTCTTTAAAAGTGAGAGGTGGGTAAATAAAAACAGAAAATACTGGAAAAACTCAGCAGGTCTAGCACCATCTGTGGAGAGAGAAACAGAGTTAACGGGTGGAATCATCCCAGCTTTGCACTAAGTGTGGTAGCGGGCAATGGTTGGTTTTCATGCCCTAGCATCCCAAACCCGCCACATTATTTAAGCATTCCCGGGAAACACGCTGTTTCAATGGCTAGCAGGCTCCCATTCACCTGCCCACCATCACCCCGTTGCTTCATTACGTTGGGCGCCACATTTAAAGTCCAGCTACACGCACACATCTCAGTGCTTCCAGACCACAACTACTGCAGGGAAGATGTCCATGAAAGGCAAAAAGATTGCAGCCCCCAGCTTTAGCTATGCATCACTGGAATGCCATTTGGATGCCATGGGGGCCCACCACGATGCCCTCTACCCCCTGTCTTTGGCCGCAGGATGGGCAGTGACATTACCAGCCATGCTTTGGATGTAGTGGTCAGCACCAATGCCCTGCGAAAGAGGACAGCCACCCAGTGCCACTACAGGGTGAATGGTCTCATCCGTTTTGCCAGGGTAACTCATTATCTCATCACTCTCAACTCACACTCACAAACCCATCACACATCCACAGGGATCTCACACCTCAAGGGACAACACCACTAACTCTCACACACCCTCACATCTCCATCAGGCTCATATCCTCTCGAGCTCACATCCTCATCCCGTCCATGGCTCCACTCACCACACAAACATTCCACACAGTGCCATGCATCCTGCTCACACTCTCTCCATCTGTTTTCATGCAGAAGAAGCTGGCTCACATCAGCAGGGAGAGGTCCCAGACTAGGGATGGAGTGGCTCACATTAGGCCCCTCACTCACTTTGAGCAGCGTGCCATCGTGCTGACTGGTGAGGACGTGGACCCTGCCTGCAGTGACAGTGAGGTCGGCGGTGAACACCCACCTGAGGATCCTGCACCACATCATCCCTCTCTCAACTTGACTGTGAGTGCTCTCTCTCTCTCCTGCTTCTGACTCTGCTGCCATGCACTACTCATCTCTACTTTGGTTCACAGGGACCTCTGTCAAGGGACCAACACCCTCAGCCAGCCAGTCCCTCAGCTCCATCCATATCCTCATCTGCAGCCAAGAGCTCCTCCAGTGAAGAGCTGGGAATAAGCAGCCTTGAAAACTCATCACTGCAGAGGGAACAGCCGGCCCATGAGTGATTCTGGAGGGAAAAGTATATGTGTGGCAGGGCCTTTTGGAGCCTCATGCCAGCACGCTCCCATACATGCAGATCCTTCACATTTCATACTCATCTCAATGTCCTGAGCATTTTCAGTGCTGCCTGCTGTGGTTCGATCTCAGTTGTCCATCTGAGCTGACCTGCATCTCCACCACCCACTGATCACACCCCCATGCAGCACATGATCTCGCCCACCACGACTCTCGTTTCACTTTTGATTTAGCAAGCATGGTCTGGTTTCACTGCATTGTGCATTCCCCCTTTCTTTACCCCCCCCACCCCGCTCACCTATTTCCTCTCCCCCATCACAGTTGACCCTCCCAGCATCACCTTCCACCTCCCTCCGTTACCTGCCAGACACAACCCTTTTCCTTCGGGGAATCCAGGTGAATGTGCACGTTCCTTCCTTCCTGAAAATCCCACCCCCATCCACATTCACCTTCCTGACCTCCTCCTTCCCACCCCCCAGGGTCCCAGTCTGCTTCCGGGTCCCCACCAACCACCCTCGCCATCCCTTCTATGCTACCGTCAAACCCTCATCCCCGCATCCTACCACCGTACTCTGCCCTCGGTCATTCTCACCCTTCCTCCATACCACACCCACCCTCAGTTTGTTCCCTAGGAGGTAGACATGGACTTATCGTACCCCTCCCGTGCACGTTCACCTGCACTTTGTCCCCTCCACACTCCATCCTCCCTCCCAGAACCCCTTTCCCAACAGAACCACTCCCCCCCGGAACCCCACCCCCCCCCAGTCCTCCCAATCCCAGGACCACACCCCCCACTTAGTCCTTCCCTCTACCTGACTACATCCTCCAGCCTTACCTCTTCCATCACCCTTAGTCCCTCCCCCTGACTCCTTCCTCCAGCTTTACTCCTACCCCCTTCCTGACTCCTTCTTCCACTCTTACTTCTTCCTCAACCCTTACTCCCTCCCTTCTCCACACCCTTCCTCTCCTGGACACTCTCCCCTCTCTACACCCCTCCTTCCCCGGACACCCTCCCCTCTCCGCACTTCTTCCCTTGTACTGCCCACTCCTCTTACATCTACCTCCCCAGTTGTGGTCTTCTCCCCCATTACCCTCTCTTCTCCCTGTCCTCCCTCCCCCGTCCCAACCTCCCCCCCAACACCTTCAATCAACCCCCAAACCTCACCTCATCCTGACACCTTCATTCGCCCCCCCCACCCCCCCACCCATCAACCTCACCCCACCCTGGAACCTTCATCCCTGCCCCCCTCTCAACCTGACCCCATCCTGGCTCTTTCATTCCTCCCCTTCCAACCTCACCACCTCGACACCTCTTCATCTCCCAGCTGACCCTTCCTCTCCCACCCCCTCGACCATCATCCAATCTAAGCATCAACGGTGACTTTCCAACTTTCATGGGCTGCTTTCATGTCCACGAGAATCCACCCAGCATGCCATGGACTGTCCTCCAGACTGCCGTTGCTGTCGGGCTCCAGCACCTTCTGCTCCTCAGATGTCTGTGATTTGAGCAAAGCCCTGGTGGGTAAGTCCCGATTTCTGCACGTCACAGTTGTCAAGACGCGTTCTACACCAGCATACCTTCCCGCCGACATGGGCAGACAATCCAGCGGGGAGGAATATTCTGACGGGCAGGCTTAATAATGATATGCTCATGTATTACAATGTGGGTCCCGGTGTCCAAAGGCGGAGAACGTGGCCTGCCATTGGCGGGCTGAGCGGACAATCGCAGACTGGTTCCACGCTGTCTGAAACTGATCGCACCATATTGCCCGCTCACACTAGATGCCGGTGGGCACGGAAAATCCTGGCCAACATTTTGTGTCCATCTTCTTCAGAGACAAGTAAATGTTGATATTCAGAGTAATTTGAGAGACTTTGTTTGCGAGTCAGGGAATTGCATGCAGGTACAGCAAGTAAGTAAGAAGTCAATTTGTTGCAAAGGGGTTTGGATTATAACATCTTGCTGCATTTAGGCTTTGGTGAGACCATGCCTCTAGTACTGTGCTCGGTATTACTCTCCTTATTGAAGAAAGGATATACTTGCCTCAAGGAGAGCGCAATAAATGTTCACTAGAATGATTCTTGAGATAAGAGGGCTGTCCTATGAGGAGACATTGAGTAGATTAGTCTAAATTTTCTGTTATTTAGAAAACTGTGGTGATTTCATTGAACCGTACAAAATTCTGGGAGGACTTGACAGAGTAGATGCTAAGTAGCTCTTTTGCCTGACTGGACAGTCTAGAACTAGGGGTCATATTGACTCAGGATAAGGGGTTGGCCATTTATGAACTGAGATGAAGAGAAATGTCTTCAATCAGAAGGATGTGAATCCTTTGAACTTTCTAACCCAAGCCTGTGGATGCTCAGTTGGTGATAATATTCAAAATGTGATCCAAAGATGTTTTGGATAGAAATGGAATAAAGGGATATGGGGACCAGGCAGGAAAGTGGAGCTGAGGTAAAAGTTCAGCTATGATCTTATTCAATTGGCCTTATGTCCTACTGCTACTCCTATTTCTTAGGTTCTTATGTCAATGCAGGCCACAAGACAGAACACCATATGAATAAGAGTCAGTTATGCACCATGCACCTCCTACCATAGAACAATCAGACGTAGAATGAGATGTATAGCTTGCCTTTTCTTCATCTTGGTTAAAGGGAATTGTGTGAATACTGGCAGCCTCTGCCAAAGAAGGAATAACAAAAACAGAGAAATAAGTAAAGAGCATTCAACCTTGCACATATACAAAATCAGAATCACATAACTTGAATTAGTCTCAACTGTACTAGTCCAAAATGTCAATAACAATTATCAATGCTCCATTACATAGCTGCCCTTTATGACACAATACAGAAAGTAAATCTATAAGAATACACCAAGGAAATAAGCATTACTGCCATTTTGACTAGCAAAACTTGGCTATTATTGGATTTTTTTTGTTTGTAGCACTACTCTAAATGTAACAAGTGCTGATACATGCTGCTTACAACAGTTTAAAAAAAAACAAAGTATTTTGGGTAATTTCATTCTTGTTGATCAGTATGAGTATCGGGTACTGCTATTAGGATTTGAATCTGAAGTTTAGATTAGGGATAATGGAGTCAGATCACAGTTCAGCCATGATCTCATTGAACAGGCTCGAGGGGCTAAATGGCCTACTCCTGTTATTATTTAATATGCGTCATAATTTACTCTAATTTAAGGGCATTGAGTTAACTCTATATAGAACAAGTGCAATGGAGTTTCCCATGAATAGGCTTGAGTGTTTGTATGATCAGTCTGACCTGTAATTTTCCAGTAATTTTATCTTCCTCTTAAAATATAACACTTGTCTGTAAAGCAGAGAAAGTCAAAACATCAAGATCTACACCTTTGAATTCAATTTACTCACCTTAAATGCCTTAAAGCAGCCAATATGAAGATGATTATAATCCTAGCCCCTTTTTGGGGCTATTCTGGACCAGGCGTACTCCTTGGACGACCGCTCCAACTTCAGGTTGATAAAGACAGGCCTCAGAGACAATTAAATGGGTCTGAAGAATGGATTCAAGTCTTTCCCAAGGAAAGGAACCACCAGAGATTATTACCATCCTCCAGATAGCCTTTATAACAAGCATTAGCCAGATTATAACAACCCGGATATTATAAAGGTCTGGCATCTCTCCACAACAATGTACCTCTCCACTGAAAACTGTATGGAGATGGGTTTTAGAGTTTGGATACAGAAGACTATATGAGACAATATATTTTATAAATTATATAAAAGTTTATTTAAGAACCGAACGTGCGATTCGTTGTTGATGATAAATGCAACATTGATTGTTCCTGGAAAAGTAAATATAATCTTGTTCCAATTAGAGAATCCAGGTATTAAATAATGTTACAGAGAGATACTTAAGCTATCCATCAATAGTTAAGGTAGTACTTATCTTAAATCCCCGAGTAGAAAGCTACCAAGTCTAGCAAGATACCTCTACTCCAATTAAGGGGAGAATTATCATCACAACACCACAGCAGCTATGTCTTTACCTTGAGAGATGCTGGAATGAATCCAATGAATCTAAAAGTCCTACTGAGTGGTTCCAATATTTATACTATAAAAGAACTGAACCAGCAGGAAGTATGTTGCGCACTCATGCTGGACAACATATTTTGTTTTTGTCAATAGCCTTCATTTTAGTTAACGTCCTTCAAGCAAACAGAATACTGAGAGGTGCAGATAGTGGCCACTACACTCAGTTTTCCGGAATCAGTTGACAAGTTATTTAGGGTCATCTTTAAGGTTATCCATTATTGGATAATATTATCTTGCAATTTATCAATGACTTGCTGAGATAATGTAGAGGCCGGTTCCTGTTTTTTTCAGAATTGCCTTGTGTTAGAGGATATACCACATTCTATACCACAGGATGTTGTTAACCGTGAGCGCACAATTATGCCCAGGGATGTTTATAAACCTCTTGAAACTCAGTCCAGCAGATGAACTCTGCTTTTAATTTTTCATCCCTACTTCATAGAAGAATCAATATTTTAATCTTATAGTTCTGTATTTAGATCTGGATTCTCTTATAACTCTGTATGTATAGCTGCATTCCTTCGCCAATAGGCATGAAATTCAGCTTTAAGAATTTCCAGCTTAGAGAGTGAGTGTCTATTCTTGTAATCTCAAAATGCACCAGATTTCTCTGGCAATCTAACTAGAACACACTCAAACATAAAAATGGATGTAAACAATCGGGGGTAAAGGAAAAAGTAACGTTGCACTATATATTCCCACTTTGAGTATCAAAATTCAAGTTCCGACTTATTTAACCATCATTCATGCACATTAAGCACACATTTAATAGCTTGCAATTGAGGAAACCTTTCACTTTTTAAGTGATTTATACGTTTGCCAAATTGTATTAAAAGAAAGCGAAAATACGGAGCAGGCCTCAAATGAAATGTTTAAATAATTGTAGGAAAACGGAGAGCAATGACTGTTTTTGCTGTGCTGGAAAGTCCGGCTGTAACTTGAAGAAAGCACCTGAGCAAATAAGATATTTGTTTATGAGGCTCTATAACATAGCGGCAGGACCAGCTTTATTTTTGAAAGGTCCCAAAAAGAATCGATCTATTTTGTAAAATTGGGCAATTTGGCCGCAATTTAAGCAGGGCTACCGGGGCCCCTGATGTTGGATCCGAAAACCAGGGGAACTCGGTCTCACCCGTTTTATAGGACCGTTGCACCAACTGGATTTCTGTCCCATCAGCTAATTACTTACCATAAGGGCTCCCGTCCCTTCAAACGACGACTGCCGGTCTCAAAGAGCCTCCAGCCAACCAGAGGGCTGGCAGCTCTGCAGTCTCAGCAGTGCTAACAGGAAATACTGGCCACTGTTGGGACTGCACCAGTCTGCTAGGACACAACAATGGATGCTGTCCTCGCAATGGGGTAGGTGGGGTCTGGGGAAGCCACCAGCAAGGGGAAATGTGGGAACTATGGGGTGGTGAGGGCAGAGAGGTGTTGCTACATGGGGCAGGTGGTAAAGTGCCACCAGGGCTCCCCTCCATGTGCTACAGAGTGCCTGGTTGGAAGCTAAAGTTCCCCCATACCAACTCTTCCAAGCCTACAAGGAGGCTGCCAAGCTTCATCAGTCAGTCTCCCAGTGGAGCAGACGGCCCACGCAAGAGACCCTTAATTGGACACTTAATTAACTCAATTGACTTGTGAGTGGGAGGGCTACTCACCATCTTACTCGCTGCTGGTAAAATGCCATAGCCTGGAGGACAATGGGCACTATACCCATTGACCCCCTGCATTTCCTCAGTCCATGTACAAATGCAGCAAGGCCTCACCAATATCCAGGCTTGGGCTGACAGGTAGCAGGTAACATTTGTGCCATGCAAGTGTCAGGCAATGGCAATCTCCAACAGAAGACAATCTAACCATCATCCCTTGACATTCAATGGCATTACCGTCACTGAATCCCCCATTATCAACATCCTGGGGGTTACCATTGACCAGAAACTGAACGGGACTAGCCATATAAATACTGTGGCTACAAGAGCAGATCAGAGGCTAGGAATTGTGCGACAAGTAACCCACCTCCTGACTCCCCAAAGCCTGTCAACCATCTACAAGGCACAAGTCAGGAGTGTGATGGAATACTTCCCACTAGCTTGGATAAGTGTAGCTCACACAACACGCAAGAAACTTGACACCGTTCAGGACAACGCAGCCTGCTTGATTGGCACCACATCCACAGACATTCACTCCTTCTACCACCGATGCACAGTAGCAGCAGTGTATACCATCTACAAGATGCACTGCAGGAATTCACCAAGGCTCCTTAGATTGCATCATCCAAACCCACGACCACTACCATCTAGAAAGACAAGGGCAACAGATAGGTGGGAACACCACCACCTGGAAGTTCCCCTCCAAGTCACTCACCATCCTGACATGGAAATATATCACTGTTCCTTCACTGTCGCTGGGTCAAAATCCTGGAACTCCCTTCCTAACAGCACTGTGGGAGTACCTACACCACATGGACAGCAGTGGTTGAAGAAGGCAGCTCATCACCAGCTTCTCAAGTGCAACTGGGGATGGACAATAAATGCTCTCCAGCCAGCGAAGCCCACATCCCATGAATGAATAAAAAAATAAATAAATACTGTGGCTACAAGAGCAGGTGCTCAGAGGTTAGGTATCCTGCGGCAAGTAATCAACCTCCTGACTCCTAAAACCTGTCCACTATCCTCACAGCACCAGTAAGAGTGTGATGGAATACTCCCCACTGACCTGGATGAGTGCAGCTCCAGCAACACTCAAGAATCCTGACACCATCCAGGACAAAGCAGCTTGCTTGATTGGCACCCCAACCACAAATATTCACTCCCTTTATCATTAATGAACAGTGGCAGCAGTGTGTACCATCTACAAGATGCACTGCAGGAATTCACCAAGGCTTCTTTGACAGCACCTTCCAAACCCACAACCACTATCACCTAGAAGGACAAGGACAGCAGATAGATGGGAACACCATCAAGTTCCCTCCAAGTCAGTCACCATCCTGACTTGGAAATATATCACTGTTCCTTCACTGTCGCTAGGTCAAAATCCTGGAACTCCCTTCCTAACAGCACTGTGGGTGTACCTACACTATGCGGACTGCAGCAATTCAAGAAGGGAGTGCACCACCAGCTTCTCAAGGGCAATAAATGCTGACCTAGCTGGTGATGCCCATATCTCGTAAATGAATTTTAAAAATTCCCCACCGACGACCCAATGTCTCTCAGTTTGTCCCTAGAGGGCTGGTAAAATTCAGCCCTATGTATGCGCTTGAGTGTTCATAATACTCAGTGTAGATCAATCAAAGAGATAGGCCTGGATTTTCAGCCACTAGACAAGAATCACAAATTGGGCCATTTCCCAATGTTACGATCCCACTTCCTGGCTGGCAATGTGCTTTCATGATATTTTCATGGTGGGGCAATGGGGATGGGCTGGAGTCAGGGCCATTGACTCCATAAGAAGGCCCAATGTGGGAACAGAGGAGGGCGGATGTCAAGGTGGGCAAGTTAGAAGGCCTGCCTCCATTCGCTGGGATACTGGCCCAGTTCTATGCTTCAGTGTTAGGGACTCTGGACCTCACCCCTCACCCTCTCAGCCCTACCCACGTTCCCTCATGTTCCCCCTCATGAGCCCCATAACATTGCAAAGTCTTTGAGATACTCATAACACTGTCAAAATAAACAAACAGCACTTCAAAATCCTCTTCAAAAGCCTTAATCATATCAACTGTTCATAAAACTGTCAGTTAAACACACAGCCATTCAAACTCAACTTAAAAAGTTAATTATTCTTAAATGTCCATAAAACTGTCAAAAATAAATAAGCAGCCATTCAAAAACCTCTTCAAAAACATAACTATATTAGCTGCTCATAAAACTCTCAATCACAACAAAATTTTCAGTCTCCGTGATAGCTGTGTCAACAACTGCTGCTGAGCTGAATCCACCAGTGGAGTCTGGAGCTCAGCCAAACATACATAATGGGTCGTATTGCAAAATCTCCAGAGCTGAATATATTAAAACCTTTGAAATAGTGGCACAGATATCCATCTGCTGCACTGCTTCAAAAGCTCAACCAATGGCTAGACTATCAGTAAGAGAAGCCAGTCATCTGTTCATCTATTTCAAAGGCTCAACAGATGGCTGGACTGTCAAGCAAAGAAATTATCAAATCACAGGGGAAAGTTGACCATTAAAATCTGAATCTTAATACTGCTGAAAGCAGAAGAGTACTTTATCCACTGGATAATGTACTCTAATCCATCTAAACACTTTCACAATGCTGGTCAATTTAACAGTCACATGCCTTTCTAAGCAAAGTCCTATCACTAATCACTGTATTCAAGATATATTTAACTTACACACCATCATATTATGACTTTTGAAATTGTCAACACTTTTTGAAATTACCTGTAAAAATGTTTTTGATGATGGACCAGGCTCCTGTCATGGTTTATGACTCCTCTGAGGTGCTGGGAACCAACTCGCCCACAAAACCAGGCTTAACTCCATGAAAATAGTGGGAGGGGGTCTAAAATGCCCACCCTCACAATGGAGTAGGCAAGGATGGGAATCCTGTGTGCAGGCTTGATACTCAAATCGTTATCCAATGCCCTTAAAAACCTAGATGATGGGAATGGGGCTTGGAATCCTGGAATCAGGTCCAGCCCACCATTTTTAAATCTTTCCCACCTTCATTCGGATATGAATGTAGGCATGAAAATCTGTTTGCATAATTGTTATCCGTTAGCATCATAAATAGTTTTAATTTAAAATTCAGTTTGTCCTCATTAGTTCTTTCTATATACCTTGTATATCTGAATCCTCGGTACGATGACATAATCGCCATTTCAAAATCAAATATTTGCCTCATATTCTGTAAACTTCAGTTTCACATTAATCTAAATTCAATATATTTTAAATTAAATCTGAGCCCAGCGGAAGCTGGGTTGGGAAGGATGTGAGTGCATTGGAGAGGGTGCAGAAGAGGTTTACAAAAATGGTTCCAGGGACAGCAGTTATGAAGATAGATTAGAGAGGTTGGGACTGTTCTCCTTGGAGAGGAGAAGGCTAAGGGGAGATTTGATAGAGGGGTTCAAAATCATGAGGGGGCTGAACAGAGTAGATAGGGAGAAACTGTTCCCACTCATAAAAGGATTAAGAATGAGAGGGCACAGATTTAAAGGGATTTGCAAAAGAAGCAAATGCATGTGAGAAAAAGCTTTTTCACACAGCGAGTGGTTTGAATCTGAAATGCACTGCCTGGAAGTGTGGTGGAGGCAGGTTCAATCAAGACATTAAAGATGGCATTAGATGATTATTTAAATAGAAATAATATACAGGGGAGAAGGCAAGAGAATGGCACCGAGTCATAATGCTCATTCTGAAAGCTGGTGCAGACACAATGGGCCAAATGGCCTCCTTCTGCACCATAACAATTCTGTGATTTTGCGACAGGGGTGCAGTTAAGATACCGGATGTCATTTCTCCCCATTGCTCCATCTTCCATCCTCCTGTATCCCTATATTAACCAACTCTTTTCAGACATCCAGTTTCAAATATGAAGATCAGGTCCAATAAGGTAATCAGGGTCCAATCTGCAATATCAACCTGAGACCTGACTGACGGTGGGGGTTGCCATGGCTTCCTGGATCCTGGGCCAGAAGAGGTTCAAAGGCAAATTTTACATTTATTCTTCAGGTTTTCTAGTGGCACAACATGGGGCAAGAGTGCTCCTCTGGACCTTACAAGGAAGACTTGGAGGTCCCTTCAGCTGGACTGTGATTGTTCCCCAACCCCTAATCGCAAGCCTAACCTCTAAGACTCCCTCCCCACCTGATTGTAGCCCCACCATTTCAGCCTCCCTATTGTGGCCCTGACCTTTCAGGCTGGCCTGCCCCCCTTCTGACCATGGCCCCAACCTCTCGGCCTTGCCACATTTTCCTTGTACGGTGGGTGCTCCATTGCATTCTCCCTGCCTCCCCATTAATATCAGGGTTTACAATTTCTATATTTTGAACAGCTTTTCAACCTTAGGGAAATGGTACCATAGTGATATTGCCACTGGACTACTATTTCCGAGACCCAGGTAATGATCCGAGGGTCTGGGTTTCAATCCCACCATGGCCGATGATGAAATTTAAATTCAATAAATACCTGGAATAAAAAGTTGTTGTTAAAAAAACCTCACCTGGTTCACTAATGTCCACAGCAATGTGTTGACTCTTAGATGTCCTCTGAACAAAGGCAGTTTGGCATGGGCAATAAATGCTGGCCATGCCAATGAATGAATAAAACAAATCTCACACATGCAGATACTTAATAAAGGATAATTTACTCAAAAATAGCAAAACCCTATTTCAAGACAAAGAAAAACATAACACAAGCTCTGTAATATTGTGGCCCTGAGTCTAAGCAAGTAGTTTATATGCAGTTTATTTATTGTGGTGTACAATAAAAATTACCAGCAAAGCATGACCATTGCCCTTTTCTTTGTGCATCAGATTGCCCCAAGACATAATAAAAGCATTTTTTCCAAGGTCTCTACAAGAAGTAAAATCCCAACAATAACATTTAAAAGTGTGATACCTTGCTACAGAAAGCACACAATATTTGAAAAGCTAATCATTGGAACCTGAGAGGACAGTGAAGGTTGTTCAAGGTAGGATACATTAAAAAGAGGTGAGGCATATATAGTTAAATACTGAAAGATAATAGTCAATAATTCAAGTTTGACGAAGGAACAGATCAAGCTCGAAGGGCAACAAGAAACAAGATGAACATCAAAAGAGCAATATCTCAACACACAGGAGAGCCTCATTAAATGAATAGCCAGGCAGGCAATTACTGCAGAGGCGTAATAATGACCATGATCAAACAGAAGCAATCAACACAGTAGGCAACAAAAAAAATGCTGGCAGAAAATATGAAATTACACCATTAAAAGCTAATTATTCTTTAAAAGAAATAAAAGATAACTAGCGGGCTTACAAAAATATAGCACACTCTCATTGTGCATCCATGAACACCTTGTCATTTCTTGTAATAACGACCAGACATTTTGCGCTAATCGGGGTAGAAGTTTAGTTTTTATTACAACTGCATGATTATAAGGCACTAGATGGAGCAGTTACTCAGAGCAAGGTCCTTTGACTGCCTAGAATTAAGTCCCAGATAAATGAGATAAACATCTCTTCCTTTCAATACAGTTAATGATCAAAACTGAAATGAGTTTGCTCAGTAATAATCAAATTCCCCGAGGAGTTGTGCTCATAGCAAAATATCCACCTCAAAATGTGACACATTTGGAAGGGTTCTGAGACTTCGAAAAATAGGTACTGTCAAAAATGGAAAGGGCAGTTTTATTGCAGCAGCTGGGGTCTGAGGGCAGGTTTTGTGATAGCCACATTGTTGGGTAAAGCAGTTGACAGTTTGTAATAACTATAAAGATTTAATGCAGAAATCATTGGATAAGATCATGCAATGCAACAACTGATTAAAAGCGCTTTCATGAAATTTCTTTCTCTGCAATTAGAATGGTTGGCTGAGGGATTTCAGATAGCTTGTAACGCAATTACATACAAATATTGCAGAGTTAGGTTTCAACCCATATATATCCTTTACAATTCTTTAAAAGGATCACCCTGGCTCACATTAAAAAAAAAATTTGATCTACTCTGAGAATATAGTTTTTTTGAGAAACAATCCAACATGTGTAGAATGTATATTTCCAGATTTTATGTTTAGTGCACAGTAAAAAAAGCTGGATATTTGAAAATCAGAGGAGATGCTTAAACACTACCAATGTCAAAATATATTAAATTGCAAAGTATTTAAGCATTTGTGGTCTATTGCTCATTTTATTATGATTCGCCCCTTTTTTATGTAGTTACAAAAAGGTTTCTGATATATACTGGCACAGAGTAGCTGCATAAATCTGTAGCCTGGTCATGATCTAGAGAACATACTGAATCAAAATAGTTTACTAAGATGCACATCTGAAGGGACTTTCACATGTTTTGATAGATCGTGGTGTATAACTCCAATCTGCTGCTGAAGCCTACATTTATGCCTTATCTCCAGACTCACTATTCCAGTGCTCTCCTGACAAGTCTTCCAATTTCCCTCCTCCATGAACTTCAGATCATTCAAGGCTCTGCAACCCTTATCCTAACTCAGATCAAGACCTGTTCATCGATTTCCCCCTGTTCATGTTGACTTACATCGGCTCCAGATCCAGCAAAGATTCAACTTTAAAATTCTCAACCTCGTATTCAAATCCCAGCCTTTTTCATTCCTATCTCTAACTTCCTCCAGTCCTGCAACCCTCTGACAACTCAGTATTCCTCCAATTCTGGATGCTTGTGCGTCCCCAGGTTCCCATGATCCTCCATTGGCAGCCATGTATTTGGACCCTGGGCTCAAAGCTCTAGGATTCTCTCCTTAAATCTCACCATTTCCCCATCTCTCTCTTCCTTTAAGCTCCTTAAAATCTATCACTTTGATAAAAATCTTGGCCTCCTGTCCTAACACTTCCTGCTGTGGCTGATGTGAGATTTTCTCTAATAATGCTCCTGTGAAGCAGCTTGAAATGTTTCACCATGTTAAAGGTGATATATAAATGCAATATTTTGTTGTCCTGTGTTGCTTGTGTGCGCGCACACTCAGAAACTGAGCTCCAGGTCATTGTCGACTAATCCTTTGAAGCATACGAGAAAATGGGCCTTTCACTAAATACCCAGAAAACTAAGGTCCTCATCCATTTGGATCCCACAGGAAAACACCTCCCCTCATCGATTAAGATCAACAGAGAGAGCCTGGAAAATGTGAACCATTTTCCATATCTTGAGAACATTCTCTCAATGAAGTCCGGCATAGGCGAAAAAATTCATCATTGCCTCCAAAGTGCTGGCTTAGCCTTTGGTCAACTGAGGTAAAGAATATTTGAGGACCAGGATCTCAAACCGGAGACGAAGGTCATGGCTCACTGAGCAGCAGTACTCTCAATACTTCTATATGCTTCTGAGGCTTGGATAACCTACAGCAGACACCTCAAAGCACTGGAGAAGAACTACCAGTGGCACCTTCACAACCTCCAAACCTGGCGGAAAGGAAGGTGGTCCACCAGCACCATCCCCTCCCAAGCCAATCTGCTGAACATCGAAGCACTAATCACTCTACAGCAGCTCCGCTGGTCAGGACATGTCATTTGTATACCTGATATCGGACTCCTGAAGCAACAGCTCCACCCGGAACTCAGTCACAACAGGAGACTTCCAGGGGGACAGTGGAAACTCTTTAGGGAACACCTCACAGCATTCCTAAAGAGGTCAAACATCCTAAGAAGGAACAGATGCTCTTGTCTAGTCAGAATTCTAAATAGGCATGCTTTGAAATATAAATTGTGTCTTCTTGGCCTCATACCTTATAGGTGCTAATCTAGATACTGGAGCAAAATATAGGGCTGGATTTTATGGGGCACTGTATTCCCCACACCCCCGACCGATAACTTGGTTGTCAGCCTGCCCACCGGAAACCCGGCTGCCCTGCAGCAATATTACACTGAGAGCAACCTTAATTGTTTCAAAGTAGGACGTCTGCCCCCATCTGGGAGGAAGGCCTGCCCTAGAAAACTGCTGGCCATTCTGAATGGCTGTCAGCTCTGTAGTCCCAGCGGCACCAGAATTGAGCAGTGACCACTGCTGAGACTACAGACAGTCCCAGAGGAAGAAGCTTGGACTTAAAGGTAAGTTTGGGATTTTGGATGGGCCTGGCTGGCGGGCCCCAGTGAGGTGCGAAGGGGAGTGGGGGTCCAGCTTTGAGTGGAAGGGGGGAAAGGTTAAAGGGTAGGTACAATCTTGGCACAGGGGACCCGTCAAAGGAGGTACCCCCCTCTTCCTGCCAGACAGCAGCCCATGCAGTGAAAGTTCCTCAGCAGCCTGCCTTGCCACTGCCTTCCCCTGCTGCATGTAGAATAGCATCCAAGGCAGAATGAGGCCCTTAAGTAGCCATTAATTTAGCCATTTAAGGGCCTCAATAGGCCTCAGGGCAGGGTGGCTGCCTGACACCATCCCTGCCCACCATAATATGGAAGATAGTTTGGGAAAGCCACCCACTTTATTTTATGAGCTCCTCCTAAACTTCAAAAACAGCGGCGGGGGTCCATAAGATCCAGCCCACATTTATTTCTCTGTCCCACCTTACCTCAGTAGGCAAGTGAACTTCTTTGTAAATGGTAACCAAGAGATCCACAAACTAGATTGGAATGATTTGCCTTCTAGTACTCCTTGCTACCTGTGGAGAAGTGTTTCAGCCTGAAGATATTTTTTTTATATTGGAGCCTAGCAGGCCAGGTTTTCATCTTGGAGGCGAGAACCAAGAGTTGGGGGATTTGCCGATTTTGTGACCCTGACTCCTGACCAGCAATTCCCGCCCACACTATCTTCATGGTGGGGTGGCAGGGGCAGGCTGGGGCCTGAGCTGCCACCTGCAGCAGGGTGAGCCATAGATGGATGCGGGCAGATGCCAAGGCAAACAGGTCAAAAAGCCCTCCTCCGTTTGCTGGACATTGGTCCAGTTCTGGATGTGACTGAGACACCCTAACCCTCATCCCCACCCCCCCATATCCCCTCATCTCCCATATTCCCCTCACACCCCATGCTTCTCACACACCCCTCACCTCCTCCATTCACCCCTCATCCCATATCCCCCTCACCCCCCCCATATCCCCTCACCCCATATCCACTCCATACAGAAATCTTGAGGCCTATAATGACATTGGGAAGTTTTGAGAAACTTATGGATCTGTCAAAATAAACAAACTGCACTTCAAAATCCTCTTTAAAAAATCTTAACTGCCCATTAATCTGTCAATATAATCGAACTGTTATGATCTCAGTAGAGACCAGCAACACTTTTATTAATTTTTTAAGCATCCAAAAATACCACTATTTACTAAATGAATGAAGCCACAAGGTTCACGATTCAAAGCAAGAATTTTACTACATGAAAAATAAGGAGTATGAATACAAATAGCTACACTCTAGCTTAAATAATCAGTTATGTTAAATATATAAAAAGTACAAAGATCATAGTTACTTAGATGGAATCATCTCTAACCTGCAGTGGGCATCATAGTGGGCGGGAGTGGAAAATTTCGGGAGATTGCAAAAAATTATTTCATATATCTGCCATTTCTCCACTGCAGCCTATGACTTTATTTTGTCCAAACTGCGATGGCCCTGTTCCCATTCCAACTTACTTTTTAAAAAAATTTATGTGTCTGTAGAATATTTGTTTTATATTCTTTGATAATTTAACTTTGCAAACCCTCTTTACCTTGTTAATTGCTTTTTTGTTTTCTGCCTTAGGGCAGAATCGTCCACTCCCTTTTGTGGCAGGTGTCATTATATCAGGAGGCCGCAAAACTCGGGGCAGAAGTTTGCACTGAGCGGGCGGGCATACGCTCGACCCACTCGAGAGTAAAGTGACGCACAATGACGTCGGGCGAGTGTCCCGATGTCATCGCGCATTCACACTATAATCCAGTCGGCGGGCGCGCGTGGGAATCGGCAGCGCGCCCGCCGCCAATTAACAGGCCCTATTAAGGCCATTAAAGTTCTAATTGAATGAAATTTTTCGTTGCCATTCAACCTTACGGTTGGCGGGCAGGTGAAAAGGCAAAGTGGCCTTTGGATTTTTTTAGGAAACCTCATCCAAGGGCAATACAATAAAAAAATTTAAAGTTCATTCATAACATGTCCCTGCTCATGTGACATGACATGAGGGGACATGTTAACATTGCGAACTTTCTTTATTTTTAATGTCATAAATCTTCAGCTCCTTGAGGCAGCTCTGTGCCTCAGGGAGCTTTCATTGTGCGCACTTGTGCGCATACGCAAACTTCTGCTCTCACCCCCCTCCCAGCCCCCACCCTGGCAGCACTGAGCACTGCAGCGCACGTTTCACACTGGTTGGCCAGTAATTGGCCAGCCAGCATGAAATCGATGTCGGGGCCCGATCGCAGGCAGCGATTGGCTGTACAACCGCTCCCTGGCCCACCCGCCACGCCTGCCCAACAAGGTAAAAATCCTGGCCTCGGTTTCACATCATCGTAAAACAAGATTGCAATGATCCAGTTGGCCCATTAATGGCGGGCCACGTTTCCCACTGCCACACACCGAGATGCTACTTTCAATACATTAGAATCTCATTATAAGCCCTACTCACTGGAATCATCCATCCACGCTGGAGAATGGGCTCACACCAACGTTTTTCACAACTGTACATAAGCGATGTGCACCTGGCGACCTGCAATTCACTTGGGGCTTCAAGGTTTGTTTGTCTATCTTGCTTCAGGCAGCACTCATGGTCATTACAGGCAGCACTCGTGGTCATTAGCGTTAGGTTTTGCAGGCAGCACCACATCGATTTAGGGAGGACTCAAGGGCAGATCTCTACCTGCCAGACCAGCGGTAAGGTGGTGGTGGCTTTTCAACAGCTGCAAGGCTAGGCTTGGGAATTGGGAAGAAGTGGCTTCAGGCAAGTGTAGAAGCTGCAGGTCGAGGGCTGTACTGGAGAAGGAGGATATCCCAGGGTGTGTGTGGGGGCACATGTTGATCTGTGCAAGTGGCCTCACAATGGGGGAAGTCTCCAGAGGAAATGGACAGAGTGAGTGGTGTTGCCCCTTGAGCTAGCAGTGAGTGAGATGCCAGTGAATGTGTGATGGGCTTACGATTGTGTGCGAGTTTAGAGTGATGAAATGGTTGCCTTACCCTTGCAGCACAGATGAGATCATTCATCCTCTTTCTGCACTGGATGGCCAAACTCATCTGTGCAGCATTGGCACTGTTCACCACTGCCACCGCCTCCCAAGCCGGAGTGGTGAGATTGCTGGAAGTCCTGCGGCCAGGGCAGGGGTAGAGGACATCATGGTGGGCCTGCAAAAGGAATTCCAGATGGGTCACTGATCTCTTCTTGGCTTTCAGGGCCATGTCTTCTGGAGCAGTCCTGGGCTGCAAACATTGAGAACTGTGTGTGTGGCTGCAGTTTAGACCTGGTGCCTGAAGTGAGGAAATGGTGAGGTAACAGCATTGCGGGCAATTCAGAGGCCGTCCGACAGCAATAGGGAGTGTTTCCTGTGGCTGCATAATTAATGAGGCAGGAAGCAGACTATACGGTGCAAAAACCCACGATTGCGACTGGCAGGAAAAAGTCTGTTTTCACACCTGCCATCACACTTACTGCAATTCAGAGTAAATTCATAGCCATAGTTTTTTTTTCTCTCTCCTAAAAGCACATAGGCCAGCACAAAGCTCACATTCTCCTTGACAACTGTGTCAAAAATCCCTTCTGAACTAAATTATTTGGTGGGTTTAGGCTCCATTGAACAACTGTGTGAGCAGAAACTCCAGAGCTGAATGCATTAAAGCCTTTGAAATCAGCCAGTAACTCACCTAATGGTCAAAGTTTTGAAACAGCCAAAGAGATGGCTAAGCCAAAATTCAAGGAAAACTTGAATGTAAAGGGAATAATTGACATTGTCAAAACTGAATTTCACTATTGTGCAATGCAGAATAGCACTTTATCCAGTGGATGTATACTCCAACACATCTGAAGACTTTTGAACTTACACAATGTTGTTCAGCGTAGTGGTCAATCGCTGTTTCAAACTAAAACCTTACTAACATGTATGAAAAATATCTATAACTTAGCATACTGCATTTCATTATGACATGTGAAGTTGGAAACACCTTTTGACAGGCAAGAACTTATCAGCTGCAGACAAAGTCCTCCTCAGCTGGTGACACTTCTAAGCTGGTGTGAAAACTCCTTGAAAATTGGGAGGTGGGGGGACCTGAAATGCGCATTTCCAAAATGGAGCCTGCAGCATCAGGACAGCTGGATACGGCCTCACAACCCATGCCACACCATCCCCCACCCTCCCTTCCCCACCCCCACCTTATCCCACGCTGATCAAAATTGACTCCACCGGGATCGGGACAGGAATCTCGTTATCAGGTCCTGCCCACCTCGTTTTTTGCTTGCTGTTGTGAGTCAGCCCCACATCGGGAAGAGAAAATCCAGTGCAGTGTGTTTCAATACTCCTCTTACCACTCCACAGCGTAAAGCACTGAGGTTACCAAAATATCCATGTGGTGAATTGTGAATTAATTTATTTCTATTTGGAATTATTCAGGTACATTGTTTGAATTTTACCTCTAAATTATTGCATTTTTGCTCATTTACAAAATAACAACTTACTTTTACTGTGGAACAGATATAGCCTACATAATTAATTAACTTCTGTGCAACTGCATGTCCATCATAGTACAGTTAACAACGTATTTATTTATGTTTTTCATGGGATGTGGACATCACTGCCCAGGTCAGCATTTATTGCCCATCCCTAATTGCCTTTAAGGTGGTGGTGAGCCGCCTTCTTGAACCGCTGAAGTCCCTGTGGTGTAGGTACACCCACTGTGCTGTTAGGGAAGGAGTTCCAGGATTTTGACCCAGCGACGGTGAAGGAACAGCGATATATTTCCTAATCAGGATAGTATGTGGTTTGGGGTGGATCTTGCAGGTGGTGGTGTTGCCATGCATCTGCTGCCCTTATTCTTCTAGGTTGTAGAGATCGTGTAGATGGTACACACCGCTGCCACAGTGCATCGGTGGTGGAGGGAGTGAATGTTGAAGGTGGTAGATGGGGTGCCAATCAAGCGGGCTGCTTTGCCCTGGATGTTTCCATGTTTCTTGAGTGTTGTTAGAGCTACACTGAGCCAGGTAAGTGCGCAGTATTCCCTCACACTCTTGACTTCAGACATGTAGATGGTCGCCAGGCTTTGAAGAGTCAGGAGGTGAGTTACTCGCTGCAGGATTCTTAGTCTTTGACCAGTTCTTATAGCCATAGTATTCATATGGCTGGTCCAGTTCAGTTTCTGGTGAATGGTAACCCTCAAGACGTTGATAGAGGGGTGATTCATTGATAATAATGACATTAAATGTCAAGGGGTGATGGTTAGCTTCTCTCTTGTTGGAAATGGTCATTGCCTGGCATTTGTGTGATGCAAATGTTATTTGCCACTTATCAGCCCAAGCCTGGATATTGTCTAATTTTTGCTTCATATGGGCACGGACTGCTTCAGTATCTGAGGAGTTACGAATGGTGCTGAACATCTGACAATCATCAGCAAACATCCCCACTTCTGACCGAATGATGGGGGGAAGGTCATTGATGAAGCAGCTGAAGATGGTTGGGCCGAGGACACTACCATGTGGAACTCTGGCAGTGATGTCCCAGGACTGAGATGATTGACCTACAACAACCACAACCATCTTCCTTTATGCTAAGTGTGACTCCAACCAGCGGAGAGTTTCCCCCTGATTCCCATTGACTCCAGTTTTGCTAGGACTCCTTGGTGCCACACCCTGTCAAACGCTGCCTTGATATCAAGGGCAGTCACCCTCACCTCACCTCGGGAGTTCAGCTCTTTTGTCCATGTTTAAACTAAGACGAGGTCAGGAGCTGAGTGGCCCTGGCGGAAAAGAAACTGGGCATCAGTGATCAGCTTATTGCTGAGTAAGTGCCGCTTGATAGCCCTGTTGACAATCCCTTTCATCATTTTTCTGATAATCAAGCATTGATTGATGAGGCAGTAATTATCTGGGTTGGATTTTTCCTGTTTTTTGTGGATAGGACATATATGGGCAATTTTCCATATTGCTGGATTGATGCAAATGTTGTAGGTGCACTGAAACAGCTTAGCTAGGGTCGTGGCTAGTTCTGGAGCACATATCTTCAGTATTTTTGCCGGAATGTTGTCAGGGCCCACAGCCTTTGCAATATCCAGTGCCTTCAGGCATTTCTTGAAATCATAGGGAGTGAATCGAATTGCCTGAAGTCTGACACCTGTGATGCTGGGGATCTCAGAAGAGGACTGGGATGGATCATCTATTCGGCACTTCTGGCTGAAAATTATTGTAAATGCTTCAGCCTTGGTTTTAACATTGATGTGCTGGGCTCCACCATCATTGAGGATGGGGATTTTGGAGCCTCCTCCTCCACTGAGTTGTTTAATTACCCACCACCGTTCATGACTGGACGTGGCAGGTCTGCAGAGCTTTGATCTGACCCATTAGTTTTGGGATCACATTGCATGCTGCTTCCGCTGTTTGGCATTTAAATAATCATGTGTTGTGCCTTTCCCAAGATGGCACTGCCTTTCTAAGCATGCCTAGCATGTTGGAAGATTGGAAGGTGTGACAGGATTCCAGCGAGCAGCTGTTTTAATGAGCATTCATGACATGCTAAAGAATGCAAGTGGCGTTCATGCCACTAGTTGGCAGGGTAACTGACCCACCATGAAAACACCACCAGGAGAATTACGGCCTGTCCTTACGATGGTAGGTTCCTGATTTTTTGCCTCTAGCTGGATTCTCCGCTCCCGCCTGCCATGGGCAGGATGGGAAAATTCCGCCCTATATTTCCGTTTGTTACTTTGCTTTTTGTTGCTAAAATAAAGGGACATTGCTGAACTGGAAATTACACATAAAGATACATGGTTAAAAAGATGAAATCAAGAGTTAGCCCCATTTTGATGACCAGAATAAGAGTAACCAATACTGGAGCACTTACATCCACCTGTTTCCCCTTGTTCCTGAAGTACACTCCCAGTGCACGACACAATAAAAAGGTTAAATGCGAGATCAGGGAGAAAGAAGAGCTGACAATGTTCCATTGACTTCCCTTCACAGGAGACCAGGCTGCATCTGTGCAGTTCTGTAAATAGCCTGCACTGAGCTGAAAAGGTGCTGCTTGATTGCTACTGATCCTGAAGGAATTTATTTTACATCTTTTAATCAAAAACAGAGGTATTTATTTGCCGGTAAAGAGAAGCTCAATATAAAATCTATCTCAGAATGCGAATGCTTATGCCCCTTATTCTACTGCATTTTACTATTATAATTCATCTTTCGTTTAGGAACATTTTCTATCCGTACAGATTCATAACAGCAAGCAAGCATCGTTAGACCGAGCCTCAATAGACCCAACTATGCCATGTGTACAAACTTTGGTAATCTGTTCATCACATGGATCTCTTCACATCTTTCCATTCCCACCTATGTTCTGCAGCATTAGGTGGTAGAATGTTAGTGTTGACGCAGGACACATGACTCCTGTGTGGACAAGGCTTAACTTTCAAGCTCTTTTTCATCTCAATGACCGTATAGTTGCTCCAAGACATGAAAAGGGGCCAAAGGAAATTTTCATTTTATGCTTCACGCACAATTAAAAATTCATAAAACAGGAGAGCATATGATTGCTGTTGCATAAACCATTTCATATCACTGCTCCAATCTTCATACTTGAAACTGAATATAATCAGAAAGCTTGTTTCCAAAGGCAATTGTTAAAGCACAACAAATACTAGATTTGAGAACAAAATGTATTATCTAGCTGGCATATATTTCATTAGTAACAATGGATCGCCCTCAGAAAAAGTCATGATTTTGTAGAATGCCTTGTGTGGAATTTTGAAACAATATTCTGATGGACAGGCGAATTCTCCATGACTTAAACTCAATGAACTAAGGTTGAAGAAGCCTTAACCCTCCAAGTGCTGGGAAATCTAAGGAATTCTAGGCACCCTGAACCAACGGATTTTTTAAGGTTATACATTATGAAGCTGAAACAAACTATATTGTTACGGTAATCAAATTTAATGTACAATTAAGCATGACATTATGCTTTAGTTACTTCAGCAGGCCGAAGTTATGCATCTCAGCATCCCGGCAAAGTCGATCACAGAAGATTTAGATATGGATTTTTCAATTGATGCATAGTGCTCTACTTCCTGTCCATGGGCTAATGTTTACCACTGAGGGAATATAGATTGAGTTGGTGATACAAGGCTTGTTAAGAATCACTAACTTGCTTTAACATGCAATGTGTCAACATACAGAGCAACAATTATGGTGTGATTCACTTAGTTCAATACAACTTATCTTCATGCCATGCTACAAAATAAAAAAAAAAATGACATGCTACCCACATTAGCGGGTCATCTTACTTGACTTAAACAAGGTGCCTTCCAATATTTGATCCAGAACTTCTGACTTTTTGAGTCTGTCGAAAGCTTTCGCAGCCTGGCTGATCAAAAACCTAATTACCCCTGCAGCTTTATCATTGCAGAAAACCTCTCTGCCCATATCTTTGCAACTCTCATTTTATCTGTGTCCTCAAAGACACAATTACTCTTTGGTTGAAAGTATTTTATTAGAAGGTAGTAGGCCTGTTTAGAACTGTCAATGCTGGGGTAGAGTTGGGGCTGGGGCGGCAGGCGGCAGGATTACTTTAATTGAAGCATTGGTGAATTAACTGTTGCCATGGACTTCTGGCCACAGGTTCTTGACTCTTCTGTTCCTTTATTCTTTGCCATCTCTGGGATCTTCCTGAATTGGGAATGGCAGGTTTATATCCAGTGTACTTTCCATTTATTATCCCCATCGCACAGTGAAGTTGTGGGTAATGCAGCATACAATGGTAGGATGTCTCATAGGAATTTATAGGAGCAGGAGTAGCCCCTTGAGCAGTGAGATCATGGCAGATATTGACATAACCCCATATGTCCACCTTTACCCCATATCCCCACCTTTGCCCATTATCTGTTGGTCATGCAGTTAACAAAAAACAATTGATCTAGGATTCAAAATTAACAAATGGCCTAACATCAGCTGTCATTTGCAGAAGAGAGTTGTTCCACCCTTTATGTGCAGAAATGTTTCTTAATTTTACTTCTGAAAGGCCAAATTTTAGCCTATGTCCCGAAGTCCTAGACACCACAACCAGTGGAAATGGTTTCCTTCTACCTGCCCTATCAACTCCCCTTAATATCTTGAAGCATCACCTCCTTACCACACGGTTTAGAAAAATAGAGCGAGGTGACTCGGTTGCAGAAAGTCCCTACGCCCATAAATAAAGCATTGTTTCAGCACTCTAATTGTCTCCTCGATATGGAGCAGCCACTCCTGCAGTTCAGTGAGAGTTTCAGAGAGGTGTCATGAACCAGGTGTAAAGGGTACCAGCCTCTGATTTGCTGCATTGGATTGGGGGGAGAAATGGAGGATTGGTGCAGTATGAAAGCATTATCACAGTTACTAAGACATGCACAAACTTGCATGGTGTCCTGATGGTGATGAGATACCAAGTGAACAATAAAAATAGAGTTAAAGCCCTTACGGTTCATGAAGGCTGCTGGATCATTGACATGGTACTGATGGCTACATGGCGCAGTCAGGGGCGCACTGTACTTACATTGTGTGGAAAGACCAGATGCCTTTCCTGCTGATTTTTTTTAACCATAGAGGATGTTATAAATTGGTTGGCTTTTTTTCAAAAAGTGAATCAGTTTCCTGGTTTTTGCAGACATAATTGCAGATTAACTAACATAACTAATATTCCATGGTAGGCCAAGAAGTTGACGGTTGTTGTTAGACCATGTCCTGTCTATGACAATGAAAGGCTGTTTAAGTCTTTGATAGCTTCACTGGACAAGCACAGCTCCTTATGCACTGTGCCTCTGAAAAATGGATATAATGACTGAGTCATAGACCCAATAGGCAGGGTACAGAAGTCAGCTTTAAATCATCACACCTTCAACTGCTGCTTCATTAGGCCCTCCATCCTGTTACTGCTTCTCTTTCTTCTCTTCCTCCATCTAGAACAGCAAGGCCAAGGTTACCCCCATTTTCAGCAGCAGTCAGTACCTTCTTGAGCTTTTTGGTGTTACAGCTCCTTCAAACAAATGTACACCACATTTCCAGCCAAATCTGCTTCCTAACGGTATCATAGGAGCCCGATTTACATGCTGTAATGAGGATTCTGCTTTTCTCCAGAAGAAGCATTGGCCACCTAAATTAAGGCCCACTTGATAATAGAAACAATGGGCCTTTTGCGGTAATCTGGCGGTAATTTTTAAAATTTTCTTTTCACTAACACCCCAATACTACCTCTTATTTTAAAAAAAAGGGGGTCGTAAAGAGACCAAAATTGGGGCTGAAATTTTGGGCCCTACCAAAGTGAGAATGGAGACAGTTGAGGCCTAAAAATACCAGCGCCAGTTGGCACATCAGTCTCGGGACACCATTAAGGGCAACGGCCACTTTTGGGGAGGTGCATTCAGGGCCCAGGAAGACCATCCGTCCCCATGAAATGGGCAGGCAATTCAGCTCACTGAAAGCCTTGTTAGTGATGAGTTTATGAGGCCGACTGGGATTTTCCCAATGCAACGGTGGGGCAGATCAACTGCCCGAATGTGGGCATCCAGCAGCAGACAGGCAGTGGCAATGCTCTTGGCAGGCCTGGGAGGTGGCGTAGCCAAAGACCATCCTGTAGAGGGATTGTCCCTCACCAAACTCACAGTGGTGGCCTGGCTACTTTTTCTGTTAGTTCATTAAAATGTTTAAGTGGCTGAAAGGGCACGTTTTTGTTGAAGCATCCTCCCAGTTACTTACTGCAACCAGATGCTTCTATCAAGCTGGAAGACCTCTGATTAGCCCTCCAGCATCAATAGCCCTCCCACCATATTGGACAGAAAATGTCTTTGTGTCAATTAAGGGCACACTCAGGTGAAAATCCTAATTTTAATCAGATCCTTCCTCCCACCCCGGGGGCTGAATTTTTCCGTCGGCGAGAAGGGGGCGGGACATCCCGCTCGCCGACGCAAAAATGATGCGGGATGACATCGGGGGAATCCCCTACGTCATCCAGCCCCATTTAAATCTTCAGGAAGGCTGGGGCACAGCGAGATCAGCTGTCCTCCCGCTGACTTGTCAATGGCCAATTGAGGCCATTGACAGGATAATTAAAACAATTAAAGGACCTGCCCATCCAACCTTAAGGTTGGCGGGTCGGCCAGGAGCCCCGGCGGGGAATAGAAGAAACATGAAACCTCATCCACGGGCGGGATCAGGTTTCATGTAGGCTTTAAATTTTTTTAATAAAGATTGTGTAAAAATTATTGACATGTCTCAACTCATGTGACATTGTCACATGAGGGGACATGTAAGGGAAGTTTTATTTTTCTACTTTTATCTTTTTTACATGTAGAGCCGATCTCCCTGAGGCTGCACTTAGCATGTGTGAAAGAGCGCACTCTCAATTTTAGGCATTCCTCCCCACCCACACAGGGAGCGCACAACGCTTCCCTGCGGACATCACGCTGGCTGGGCCTTAATTGGCCCACCCACGTAAAATGGCGCCGCCCCTCCGATCGGGGGCACCGATCGGAAGTGTGTCCGCACGCACCCGCCCATCAACATCCTCCCCGACGAGGGGAGAATTCTACCCATAGGAAAATAGAAGCAGGCGTAGGTCATTCAGCCCTTTGAGCCTGCTCTGCCATTCAATATAATCATGGCTGATCCTCTATCTCAACACCATACTCCCGCTCTCCCCAAACCCCTTGATGGCTTTAGAGTCTAGAAATCTATCTATTCCCTTCTAAAAAACATTCAGTGACTTGGCCTCCACAGCCTTCTGTGGTAGAGAATCCCACAGGTTCACCACCCTCTGAGTGAAGAAGTTTCTCCTCATCTCAGTCCTAAATGGTCAACCCCATATCCTGAGATTGTGACCCCTTGTTCTAGAGCCCCCAGCCAGAGGAAATATCATCCCTGCATCCAGTCTGTCCATCCCTGTCAGATTCCAGTGAGATCCCCTCTCAATCTTCTAAACTCCAGTGAATACAGGCCTAGTCAGCCCAATCTCTCCTCATATGACAATCCTGCCCAAGCAGACAGCCTAGAGAGTCAGAACGGATGACTCCAGACCAGGAAATCAGGTTATATTAATTGCTTGTCATTTAATATAATCTGAAGAGAGTTGTATTTTAATGCTGTTGCCATCAATAATTATCAAAACTTGTCATTGAATAAACCACTCGGGCCTGAACTACACTGAAGCTATTGATGAGGGATTAATAACGTTTTGGTTTGACAGTAACCAGGGTAACAATTTGCTCTCAAAAAACTTCACAATACAATGTGGAGACTTGTTGTGGTATAAAGGTGAGATCACTTGAGTTTGAGAGTTCCAGTAACTAAGGTTTTATTCAAGCATATGCTGGGAGATCAGCCCTGGTTACTTTTCCAAGGACCTCTCTCACAATACAAAGTCTGTGATACAATTTATAGCTCTTGGTTCTCACATAGCAAAACACTGTTTGTTACAAGCCCCATGCTCATCACCGGCAATGTCTTACACGTACATCACTTAAGTAAAAATGGGGGCTTCTCTTTCTGCAGATGTCCCTGTTATCTCAACAGTTTCAGCATTTTGCCTCAGCAGGGATGCATTCATGTCTGGGCATAATGACTCCCTGTCTATTTCCTTATCTCCTTAACACCTTGTTTACCCAAACTGTGTAAGCCACTTGGTTCACAGCTTGTAATTCTTAGCTGGTTCTCCCAGTGTTGGCTATATTTCCCATCATGCCTTGAAAGAGCTCCTGTGGCTGCACTGGTCTACCTTAAAGCTGTTAATATTCACACCACATTTGCCTATTTTTAAAGCTGTTAATGCACATCTTAATATCAGTTTTAATATTGAATTACTTCATTACCGCACTTCAGGTATAACATGAGCCAAATATGAACTGCTTTTCAATTATTGCTTCACTAATGTATAATATAAATATTCTATACACAACACTGAGGAGAACTGCAGCAATTTACAGGAGAACATTAATGAACTAGCAGGTTTGGCAAATGATTGGCAAATGAAGTTCAGCACAGATAAACATGAGGTGGTGCATTTTGGTAGAATAGGGACGTTACTTATTTCTTGTAAGGTGCAAGTCTAGGTGGTGTAAACAAACTAAGGGATCTCCGAGTACAAGTACACCAATCATTAAAAGTTGTTTTTTATTTGTTCATGGTATGTGGGTGTCACTGGCTAGAGCAGCATTTATTGCCCATCCTTAATTGCCCTTGGTTAGAGAGCATTTTAAGAGTCAACCTCATTGTTATGGGCCTGGAGTCACATGTAGGCCAGACCAGGTGAGTACAGCAGATTTCCTTCCCTAAAGGACATTAGTAAACCAAATGGGTCTTTGTAACAATCGACAATAGTTTCATGGTCATCATCAGATTTTACCCGGTGTCTCTGGAATACCAGTCCAATGACAATACCACTACACCACTGCCTTCCATGGCCAACATGTCCTGTAGTAGGAATTGAATCATTGCATCACAGGTTGGCAAAGCCATAAAAAAAACAAGACCTAGGCTTTATTTCTGGAGGTATAGAATTGAAAAGTAGGGAAGTTATGATAACCCTGTGTAAAACTTTGGTTAGATCACTGCAGTCCTTGTCGTCATATTATAAAAAGGATATAGAGGTACTGGAGAAAATGTAGAGAAGATTTACAAGGATGACACCAGAAATTTGCAAGCATACACATCAGGAAAGGATTGTCAAGGGTTGAGTGAAGATTAATAGGGATCTTGAAAATTATGAAAAGCTTTGTTAGAGTGGATACAGAGAGAATGTTTCCTCTTGTGGAGAAGAATCTAACTAGCAGGCCATCAATTTCAGATAGTCACCAAGAAATCCATTAGGGAATTCAGAAGAAAGTTCTTTACCCGAAAGTGATGAGAATTTGGAACTCAGTACCACAGGGGATGATTGAAGCAAATAGTATAGATGTGTTTAAGGGGAAGTTAGGCAAGTATTTTAGGGAGAAGGGAATAGAGAATTACAATGGTCGATATAGACGAGGAAAGATGGGAGGAGGCTCATTGGAAGCATAAATGTCGACATGGGCTGTTTGGCCAAATGGTCTATTTCTGTACTGTATATCCTACATACTCCAATGTAACAGGTCTTGTAGCTCAGTATGCAATGCACTTGTGTCTGAGCCAGATGCCCCATATTCAATCCCTACTCCAGGTCATGTTGGCCATGGAAGCACTGTTCATAATGTGGCCAAACAGATTGATAATCAGCCTGCTAATCCTTGTAACATGCCCATGGTTGGCAGTAAGAGCGGGAGAGATTCCTGGTCAGCCACACTTGATGCAGCTCAAGCTACAACCACTTGGCTCTGACAGAGAGAGACGCCTAATGTCCATTATGGGCTATGGCTAGCTATGAATGGAATAGAATCCTATATCACAATAGTATGCCAGTCTCAAAACGGGAGCTTTTTAATGGGCAGAATATTTTGTCCACCCTGATGGCGAGTTTGGTGGCAGGGGGAATTTAATCGGACCAGAGAGTGGTGAGTGGGGACCCTGTTGCATTCAAAGGCAATGAGAGCCTGATCAAGGGACCTGGCATCAGGAAGCTGGCCTATCAAGTACTTGAGTGGAACAAGATGTGCTGGGCCTGCCTGAAAAGAGGTGAAGAGGTGATGTCTCTCGCCAGCTTACCAGCCTGTACCCAAGATTCCCCCTGCACTGCCTCTACAAGATTCTGGCCAATATTTCCTTGAAGCACCAAGATTTTATCTGTTGTGTGTACACGGTTATACAAAGGTTTGAACTAAACAAAATTATGTTGAGCAACTCATTCCTGCTAAAAACCCTGCCTGGAAACATTAAAGTTAAAAGATGAAAAAAAAAATTAATTTTTTATACAATTTGATGAAAATTAGGCATGATCCTTATGCAAAATATTATTCAATATTCATTTGATTTTTTTATGTAATTGAATAACATCTGAAGCACAGCACACTCCAGCATAGGTCACCAGAGTCAATTCCCCAATTCTACCCATAACAATATGATCAATTTGAAACCAAATCTAGAATGGATGCTTGTTGAATCAAACAGCTCATGTTTTGGTGAATAATTTAAAACTTACCTTAATTTAATCTTTTCTCTGACTTGGTGCTCTTTGGTTCCACTACATTTGATTACACATACAAATCCCCACTCTTTATGCCATTAAACAAAGTTTTCTCAGTATGATTTGCCTTTTAGATTCATTTCAGATTTTTAAGAAATTGAAGTGACCCAACAGAAATTGCCAAGGGTTCAGCAGAAAGCACAGTTATGCTGTAATCCTCCGCCCCATTAGGAGCCGGTGCTCCTAAGGTGAGGCAAGCAATGGGATTTTGGACCATCCAGTGTTCTTATCATGAATGCCCATATCAGATATAACATTGCATGGCATAGCAAAGTTACCTCTCTTCAGTTCCTTTCTCAGAAGAACATCTCCTACGACACCAGAGACCAGAGTAACATTTCCCATACCACATTATAAGAAAGCTGGGCTTTGGTAGCCTGTGAAATGTATGTCATAGAACCAGACACATCTTTAATTCCCTCCTTTGAATTCTCACCAAGGAACCGCCTGGAGTTTTACCTCCAGCAGAGATCTAGAGATGAATGATGCCTGACATAACTCACTGAACCGTTTTACACTAACCAGGGCCAGATTAAAATGAATTTAATTTACTAACCCTTGATTGGTTTACCCACAAACCACAAACTCAGTGAATTAACTCTTCCTTGCCAGATAATTGAGGAAGAGGCCAGGCCACAAATCATGCACAAAATGGCCTAATTGGTTGCAACTCACAACTTAAAGTTAAAGTTGGGTACTCAATGGTTTAATAGACAAGCGTAAATGCAGTTACTTGAGCAGTAAGTTACTAATAGACTTAACAAAATGAATGACAAATGAATAGGTTGCACTGTAAATTAGCACTAGCAGATACTAAATATTAACTATAGTGGTGACCCGAGTCTGAACTTATAAATTGGTGAGATTACTTTAACTGTATTTCCTTAGATAGACAACAGGTTAACAGCTTTGAATAGCTAGCCTATCAAAAATCTCTACTCTGTAACTTAATATTCAGAGCATACATGACCTCATCCTCATTTGCAGCTTGGTTGGGCCAATCTCTTTAATCACTAGGATGTAGGTGTTAGCTTTTGGAAAGTTCCTAAGCCCTTTTCTGGTGGTGTTCTCTATTTCACTTGGATCTTCATTCCAGCTGAACCAACATTACACATGTAGAACGACATCTGAACTGGCCTTTCTCAATTTCAGACTATGTGCAATTTAGTGACACTGATAGCTCTGTCCGTAATGGGGTAGTGTAACCCTAATTTAGCTTCTAACCTTTGACACTCTGTCCTTAAAGGTACCTTGTATTGGTAAAGATACATCTATACCTTCCAGATACAAGTTCAAACAGAGGAATAGAGAAAATAAAATTCTTCAGCTGATTCACATAGTGCAGTATTTAACGGAGGTGGTCAGGGTCTCGCCTGCCAGCTGCAATTGATCACCAATCTGGCACTTAACTGGGCAATGGTGGGCCTTTCCTAGGATCAAGGATCCCTGGGGCAGAAATCCTGAACCCCCAACCCCTGAGAGCTGCGGGCCAATCAAAGGCTGACAGCTGTTCATCCTTTAGCTGGGCCACAGGTGGAGTGGCAGCGCCTGCCAGTAATATACCCACCCCCGGCCCAGAACCATCAAGGGGCTCAGACCACAGATGAGTGATGGCAAGCTGGAGGTCGCGGGGTGGAGGGCATGGCTGAAGAGGGAGGTGGGTCGGCAGCAAGAGCAGGGAACCCTTCGCCCTTCCCGATGCTGGATCCCTTGATCAGGCACTCAGTGCCTTTGAACACACACCCCTCCCTGCCCCCCTGCCCCACCACCTCCCGGGAGCCCAGAAGAAATTCTGACAGAGTTTGCTTTACAGGCTTCCACATGGCGAATACCAGCGGTGACAGGATGAGGCCGTTAAGTGGGCATTAATTGCCCACTTAAGTTCCTCAATTGGCAATGGAGTGGAAAGACCTTCCACGAGGCTTCCCACCCTGGTCCTAATTGGGGTAGAGGCAGGAATGAGGCAGGGTCCCCACTCACCACCCTCCTACCTGGTTAAATGCTTCCATGCCACCAATCTTGGCACAGGGAATGGCATTAAATTTCACCTATCGAGATATTAACCTGCTAGTTCTACCAAAGGCAAAGAAAAATTGGGGGTCATCCCTGTTTGTGTTAATCTTCTCCAACATGCACTGAAACACTGATCTGCAGATTTTTAGGCTCCACTTTTATAACCCAGTCTTTCCTTATAGCCTCAGTTTGAATAAAACAATTTGTACAAATATGAGCGGTTGTCATGATGTATTTGTAATACTATGAATGACATTATGGGTCAGATTTTGCTCCTTGAGGTGAGAACTGGGAGTTGGGCCATTTCCTGACGTTGCGTTCTTGACTCCTGTTTCATGTCATTTTGCTGTGTGGAGTCAGGAATGGGCTGGAGTTAGGGCTGCCAACTATTGAAGTAGGCCCAAGGTGAGAACAAAGGCAGGTAGCACTTTAGAAGGCATCAGCCCTGTTATGCTCATAAATGTTAGGACGCCAAGCCATCATCCCTCAAGCCCTTAATGCCACCCACTCCCATGTCCCCTCCATACCTCCCCACACATCCTACATTCCCACTCACCCAGTATCCACAATGTACAAAACTCATGAACCCAATAATAACACTGGAATGCCAATGAAATGCTCATTAAACTGTCAAATTAAACAAATATCCATTCAAACTCCACTTGAAAAGAAACTTATTCCTCGTTGGACCTCATAAAACTGTCAATCAGACACACAGTCATTCAAATTCCACTTTAAAGAAAACTTTCATCCCATTAAGTGGTCATAAATCTGTCAAAATAAACAAACAGGCATTTACAAACCACTTCAAAAACATAATCCTATTAAATGCTCATTAAACTGCCAAGCATATAAAGCTTACATTCCCCTTGGCAGCCATGTCAACAATCCTGTTGAGCTCAAACATAAGTGGTTTTGAAAACCAGCCAAGCATTCATAATGAGACTCTGTTGCACAACTGTGCCAACAAAACCTCCAGAACTGAATATATCAAAACTTTTAAAGTTTTCAAAGTTTCAATCAATGTGAATCAATAAAGGTCAAAGCTCAGTATACAGATTACACATTAAAATTTGATTCTCAATACTGTCCAATGCAGAAGAGCCCTTTACTTCACTTACCTTTTAAAGTCAGAGCCCTATGATCTATCACTGCATTAAAAACAGACATATCATACAGCTTGCTTCTAATTATGACATTTGAAGTTGTCAGCACCTTCTAAAAAAGGTTCAAAAGGTTCCTAACTCCACGATAGACTTCCCCATGCTTCGCAAAGTCACTGAACTAAGGCGGTTCATGCAATCTTCGGAAACCCACTCGCCTCACTGAAAATTGCGAACTCAGTTAAATTCAAAACTTAGGCATTAATATGGAAGACCTAATGTCAGTTTGGGTGTGTGTCAGATTGGGACTCACCACGTTTCCTGTGCCAGTCAAAATGTCACCTAGCAGGAATCAGCTCACAAATTCCAATTTACGGTCTCCCCAGCTTCATTTCTGCCCACCGGATGTAGGCATGCCCTGCGTTGGGATGACAAATCCAGCCCTATGACTCAATAGTTTCAAAGTCTGTATTAAATATTTACTTAGCACTTAGTTCAACAGCTGAATTCCATAGACAATTTGGCAAACTAGGTAGTAGGTTTTGACTGTCCAAACTTATTTTATATGGCATCCTTACAGCCAGCAAACTGAGAAGGCCTTAATTTGATTTCAAAGCAGACGCAAGGTGTTAATAATCATAAGCTGTGCTAAACGCCATATTTGTCAGACTATGAGCCACACCAGACCAGAAGCCACATCAGGATTTTGGACATAACCTTTGTACCATAAGATGCAAGGCAATTTTAGGCACCCTTTTTCCAGAAAAAGAGTGCTTCTTATGATCCAGCAAATATAGTTGTCTGATTCATCAGTTAACAGGGAGCTTTTCCATCATTCTTATGAATACTTACTCTAATATCTTCTGTGAGTTCATATAACTTGGCTGAAGTGAATGCTGATTATTGATAAATTGTGTCCCAGTGGAGTGGTAAAGTGCTACTTCAGGCTTCAGGTGCTCTCATGGGGTGAATGCCCCCATAAATGTCACTAGTGCCTGTCTCCATTATGCAAACAACTCCAGTCACCACCACCCCGCCCAACAATCCCCAAGATTTGGAAAGGATTCACTGTCAGCCAAAACTCCTGCTCCAACTTACTTCCAGCATCACATAGTAATAAAGAAAGTCATTCAACTCCTTGGGTCTTCTGACATTCAACCAAATCATGGTGTGTAATATGGAATCTCATGTCACTTGTTTCATTGCTCAATAGCAAATCAACTTGATTTAACATATCTAGGTCAACTGAAGTCAAATGACATGCCATGTGGAAACCAATTGCCTCAATATTACTACTGAACAACCGCCTTTGATTTAACTTTTAATGATTTTTCTTACCACCTTTTGCTGCGCCATTCCTCAAAGAAAATACTTGGGAGGAGTTTATTTCCCATGCAGCAAGGGCAGTGACAAATCACAGTGGTTCTAACTGCTGGGCATCATTAAAGTACTTATTGTCTACTTGCCATGTGGAAAGAGCATGAGGAGCTTCCATTAACAGGTGAAGGTTGAGTTACTATGTAGACTTATTATTAATTTTTTTTGTCCCTATGTTGAGGGAAATAGCCTTACTACTAATTCTAACCTTGAACAGAGACAACAACCATATGAAAATTAATAAGCACATTATTTGAATGCCAAACAACAATAATCAACAGATCCAATCAGTACTCAAAACTGGGAAATATAGTTCAGAATTGGGGTTAACCAGACCATTGGTTCTCCCAGGACAAGATGCCTAATTTTTGCCCAAATGCATATGAATCTATTTACATACTGAAACAATCATAGTGACTCTCCCAGCAACTTATTAGCATCTTATCTTCTAATGTCAACTGATCGGGGTGCACCTGTCATTCATAAATGTGATGCATGTACGTATTGAGTCATCAAATTTCTAACTTATACTTTAATCAAAGCAATAATAATGATGATCTCTTGAACTATCAAAACACTCTAGAAGTGTACCTACAATTGATAACTCAATCACCTTTGGATAACAATCAGTTTATCTTCACTGCCTCCATACTATAGGTAATGGTTATGTAGGTTTATCCTTTTGCCCCATTAGCTGGGTCAAATTTAGGATCAAGTTATTAATCGGTATTGTAAAATCTGGAATATACGGTATTTGATCAATGGCTCTTATAGCATTTATTATGTACTCAGTCTCATATACAAGAATGAATGGAATAAAATGAGACCCAACAATTGAGATATGGGAGCATAGGCAAAAGTTCTGACACTTAAGTTTATTGGTCATCACGCAATACTAAGTAACATTAGTCCTACTTCCCTTCAATGTTGCTAACTTTGCTAGATAAGTAGTAGAAATAGTACCACAGATATCAGTGCTAGTCCATATTTCAAGCCAGGTAACTCAAAAACATTACATCAGCTTAGTTATTGCTTCCCCTGCTTGACACAACAATACAGTTTTGGCACCTCTCATAATAGTTTCCATGTCTTGTACCATTAACTTAGAGAAGTTTATCATTCACTTATACACTTCTCCCTCTAAATATCTCACAGAATGTGCTTCTGCCAATTTGGTAAATACTTGGGCTGTAACAACAAGACAGACAGCGATAGGGTAAATGACACATGTAAGTTATCTTGTAAAGAATCAGGTTTATTATTAACTTTAAATTTGTCCATCTGATGATTATTAGTGCACACTAGATTGCAGAATTTGATACAGGTGGAGCTTTGAGCCTCGGATTTTATCACCATTACCCTTAGAATGCCAATGGACTAGGTATTGGTGCCTTCGATATCCATGACTTCAGCTTGCATTAGAAATCCCTGTGTTTGGTCAATGGATGAAAGCACAACATGTTCCATTTATTGTGCAAATGGTTGCTCTTGGCTTTCTCATTTCCCTTGTATATTATTTCATTTATTTTAATCTTGCTTCTGAGTGAAAAACTTGGCAATGTTGCACATGCTTCATTATGATCTAAACATTTACCCGATTCCAAATAGATATTCCTGTTCCCAGTTATTGCACGCATCCACCCCTTAGCATCCTACTGTAATAACCTTGTACTGAAGGTACTCTCCTCTGGTTTAGTTTCTACCCCTTTTATGTCATCTATCAGTCTCTACCACTCAGTCCCATTTTATCTGAATGCCTCTCATGGGCATCTAGTACATTACTGTAAATAGGACACTACTCCCTCAAGACATATTTTACAGCTTCTATGTCCCTTGTCATATTATAGTCCCTGATAATAAATGTACTTAATACACTAAAAACATGCGCATCACCCATTTGTCTTCATCTGTAGAGAAAGCATGATGATTTATTTCTTCTGCCTTTGTTATTTGGAGACATTTAAAGTAATAAAAACTTCACGCTTAAGTTGTCTGATGTCTCGACTGTCGGGCATTTTCTAACTGTACGTTGCTACTGGTCAAGTTTCCCCTACTGCACAGTAAAGGGACACTGTGAGAAGGCAACATGATTCTAAAACTTCTCAGTTGTTCTATCTATGGAAAAGGGGCAGGGAAAGCTTCATCGCAGCAGTTGAACATCCAGGCAGTTTTGAACTAAATTTAAAGAAACCTTTCCTAATTGAAAAGATAACCATTGATTTAGATCTTAAACCTCATAGGCAGAAAGCAATACATAGACCTGTGATTGAGTGATAACACTTGTAAGTAGTTGCTGATCCCTTTAGATAACACTTGGGGGGGTGTGGAGGGGGCACGGTGGGTTGGGGGTTGGATGGAGGAGGCAGAGGCTGGAGTCAAGAGTTCCAAAATGGCAATGCTGGTGTCAAATGAGCTTTGCACGCCAACTGAAGTCGTGATCTGTCTGCTCTACATGTTGCCAGTGGACATTGGGTACATGTGCTAATCCCACTAACTCTTTCACCAATATTTTGTATGGTGTATTTTCTGTTAGAAATGCACAAGTGCACTGCAGACACCATTTTGGAAATTTAAAGGTTCAGATAATGGGCACTATTGAGAACCATTTTAACCCCAGAATCACCCCCTTTTCACCTTTTATCTGTTTTAGGTCACCTATCCTTCACCTCCCATTTGATTTTTCAATCTCTAATGTTTCCTGTAAAACTAAATTCTGTACCAATTTAAAATCACATGTGGGAACATCCTTTTATAAAGCTTGTATAGGCTCTCGGGTTTTAAAGTTTCTTCTCTGTTGATTGAAGGAAGAGGTATTGTGACAAAGACTATAGGTGAGATGGGAATACTGGAGAACCAGTGTGAAAGTTTCATTCTCATTTCACGTTCCAGAACCACTTCAATTGACTCTCTCCCTTCTAGTCTCATATTCTGCTACACTCTTTGCGTTTGCTTAAATTCCATTCTGCATTCCTCATCTGAGCCTTCATAATCTATTTTATCTTCAGCATTGGTTGATTATTGGCAATGGTGGTTCACAGTCTTCTCTGCCAACTCTTCTCAACTTACTTCAACCTCATCACCACCCGCTTGGGTTATTGCACTAATTATAGCTCTCTTAACTGTCAACTGTTCCTTTAGCCATTGCATTCTCTTTCTAATATTCAACCTGAGACACTGAACCTCTGTTTTTATGTTTGTAGACACCTGTTACCAGCATCTTTACAGTGAACTGTTAATCACTGTTCTGTTGCTTTAACTGAGGACAGCTAATTTGGGTTTCCTGAGTGATTTCTTCAATTTCTCTTCTATATCTTTTCTCCTCAACTACTTGTGACAGTAATATTGTCCATCACTTTTAGCTTGTAAGTTCTCTTACCACACTGGAACTTTTCCTAATTTCTCTCTTTCCCCTTCTCTTTAATTCATCTCTCGCTTCCTTTCCAGGGATAAAATTTTGGAGTCAACCATTTTCTCCTATTGGTCCCAGGCAGCAGACAGACGGAACATACTTTGTATCCAGGAAATATTAGCAGGAAAGCTTAAGGCAATTACTGGGAACTTGTTAGCACCCTAGACCTTGTCCAAAGAGCTAGGGCAGAGAAAAATATTTACAGTGATTTCTAGGGGAATATAGAAAACAGCAAGTCTGGCTAGAAATTCATTATGAGTTAATATATTGAAGCAGCTACAAAAATATTTCAGTAATTTGATAGGTAGTATCTGCTGGCTTGTGAATGGTAACATATATTTCTAATTGCAATTACACATCAAGAATAATAAGTCTTGAATCTAGTGCATATCTGTTGCACCACAATTTTAAACCAATCATGATTGGCTCAGGCAGTCACTTACCTTTCTCTGTTTAGCCACCAATCAAGTATCTAAATTGACTAAATGTAAAGAAATGAAAAAACATTAACAACAAAAAATTAGTTACCTGCAGAAAATCATGTGATTATCCAGCCAATATCAAAAATCAAATTTGAATTATTGTTTTCACAAGATAGATTAATAGCACTGTGGGTGTACCTATGCCACATGGGCTGCAGTGGTTCAAGAAGGCAGCTCACCACCACCTTCTCCAGGGCAATTAGGGATGGGAAGTAAATGCTGGCCTAGACAGCTAAGCTCACATCCCTTGAATGGATAAAAAAAAATCAAACTTGGAAGGCAATTCAGGGTTGTTACCTCCAATATTTATAAGGTCATGAAAACAGATAACCTGGTCAATGTCACGTTGCAGTTTGTGAGGGCTTGACATGTGTAAATTGGCTGCTGCATTTCCTACAACAGTGACAACACTTCAAAAGTACTTCATTGACTTTAAAGTGCTCTGGGACACCCTGAAGTTGTGAAAGATGCTATGAAAATGCTTACCTTTCTTTTATTATTTTCAGTGCATTTTAGCTCATCCATCAGAATGTAAAATCTTACATTCCAATTACTTCATCCGTCACTTGACTGAATCTAAGGTTTTTGCCTTCATACCCCATGCAGAAGATTATTCCACACATGGATTACTTGTTGCATGAAGTTCTTACAAGCATTGGTCATGAAATTTCCCATCAGTAGCTTTCACCTACATAATTTGTGTGGAGGTTAAACATGAACATGAACTGGCTGGGTCAAATGGTTTATTTCTTAGTGTCGATGTATAACCCTAGTTCTATTCCGGGACACTTTAAAAAGTACTCCAGATTTATCTTATCTACCTCATTTAATATCTCAAGCATCATTAAAATTCCCTCTCATTTGCCTTAACTTAGAGCTAAAGATCCTAAGAGTGGGAGGTGGGGGAAGGGAGACTGCAGCAAGGGATCAATGTCAGTTTTTAAGTTGCTCCTTATTTAAATGGTGGGTAAGAGCTGCCAGTGTGAAACATGCCTCCACATGCACAGCTCATCAATTAGGAGGTGGGAAATCAGGTTGGTAAAGGTGTACTGCAGCTTAATGGAGTGGAGATTTTTTTGGGAGCTGAAATGGTAAGGAATACTGTGGCAGATTTCTGTAGACAATAGGAGTTCCAACAGAGCCCTGAAGTTTTTGAATGTAGCCATGGAGATGCTGATGAAGGAAGTGAACAACAGAAAGGATCTTCTCTGTCCCTTAGATGCTAGATGGATAGCAGCCAATAGGTGAACAGCATGGCAAGAGATGCCACTACATGTGCATGCCATTAGCAATTTCTTGCTAGAACCTACCTGCAATGCTGTAAGAGATTTAACATTCTCACTGGGAGAATATTATAGGGAGGATAAATGTGTTCCCTTCTCTAGCAGGGAACACTTTCATTCTTCTTTGCATATTTACATAATCACCAGGGGAACCATGAGAAAGCTGCATTGCAAAGCTCACCCTAGCAACAAAATCCTAACTCGGCACTCCTGTCAAACAGACTGGTAACCCTCCAGAACATGTACCATCATTCACTCTTATCTTGGAAAAAAGCTGAGAATTCAGCACCCCATGTTACTGAAACAATGAATTTGCATGAACAGATTCAATGAGCAAGGAAATGTGGAGTTGGCTAGGAAGACTCAGAAAAGAGATGCTTGTGAGGGTGGGTGGGTGGAGGAAACATCCAGTCCACTGACATCCAAACTCTGCTGAAAAAGGAATAGGTGCAAACTTCAGAGATGTATATAAAAGGACATTAATTTCTGTGCACCAGCAATTGCTGAATGGATTGAACTGTCTGCCAGGAGCATTCAAACCAAGTCCAATAGTCAACTACGACATATTTATGGTTCTAAGGCATGGCATCTACATTTTACAGTCAAATGTGGAGTATATAATAACTTCAATAGCTTCTGAAGCTGAGTTCTGTTTGCAGGAGTCTGCGAAATTATTAAAAGTGCCTCTCAGGGATATTCAAACTGAGGCTCTGCAAGCTCTGAGATAAATCATCTTCTTTTCTATGGACAGTCTGGCAGAGCAAATTAATGGGGGCTTAAACAGAATTATAGATCTTCTAAAATCCGTTGCCCTGCTGACCAGTTGATGTGATGAACCATGTGTTGGTGTTGGACACCTCCTATTCCTCACTATTCTCTTTGCCATCAGTGTGCCCTTCTCAATATGCTTAACCTTCTCCTTCACTGGTTGCTTCATGTGTTTGCCTTTTTGCAGAAACAGAATATGCAGAATATGGCAAACCACAATTGCTTGGGACATTTTTTTCTAGGTTGTGTTACATTAAGTGATCAGACCAATCAATCCACCTTCTAAATCAAGGTTTGAGGATACCAATGGTGTGCAGAACGAGGCTTTAGTAATCCTAACAGATCTGATTAAGCTAAAATTCTGTAGTTGATGAGTGTTCTTATGAGATTTATTAGAGAGAAGGATATTGGAGAGGAGAGGTGAATGAGATGAGTAATATTGAGATGAATAGAAAGGAAAATGTTAAATAAGCTAGGACCAAGGCTTGCAGATATATCCTAGGATCCCAAAGGAATAGAAGGAGAAAATTGCTCTAGAAATTATAAGGATGTTTTTTATCCTTGCCCAGTAACCGGGCAGGCGGGTAGTTAAAATCACCTGGAAGACCTCCTACTAAAATTCTAATCTCGTCCTGCAATCTTCCATATTAGTTTGCACTTCTGAGCAGGTGGGAAGCACATGCACCAGAAACTGGGAGGACCCTTCATTAAGTATACAGATCAAGATCTGTAATAACATCCAGGTCTGAGTCGTATTTTAACTGGAAACCTGAATGAAGAATCCATTCTGGTTTTCCTGACAGATGAAGACAGTGAGAAGGAGGAGTGGTTCTAGAAAAGCCCGAAAGAGATAAGATTTTAAACTTTTCTTTATCACCTTCCTTATGAAACTGAGAGGAGCAGTAATATAGGTTTTCCCTACAATCAGTTCTCTAATTGTGAGACTCTCCCAAATCTTCTCGCCACAATCTACCCGACTACAGAGGACTATTGGTACCTGCCAATGGTGTTCAGCTGCCTAATGTAAGTTTAGGGGTTTTGAGGTATAAACCCGATATGCCTAAAATATTTAAGTTCCAAATTCCTAATTTCTAACAATGGGGCCCTTAGTTGTGCCTGACCAAACAAGGTACAAATAATTAGTATTTTTGAATCAAATAGGGTTCATTAAACAAGATTATACATATACTTAACAAAAAACAGCAAAGGCAACATGGAAGTTTTTTTATCCCTCAAGGCCCTAGGATTCCTCAATGCTGCCAGCACAGGCAATGCCTTTCTTGTTCTGTATCTGAAGTTGAGCTGTGCCTCAGAAGAATCATACCAAAGAAGCCATGGTGAAACTGTGCCAACAAAGACTTTCATTTTCCAACTTTTATCCCTACTTCTCATCCCTTCTTTGGAAATAGACCAAATTACCCTCTCTCATTGGCCTAGGGTGAGGGTCATCCGGTGTCACCCCCCACCATCCCTTGTTCTCTGGGGCCCTAGAGTTACATTCCATTGTGAATAAATAATACATCCTTGTAGATACAGAGCAGTTGTACAAACAACATTACATCCTCTTATCCATAATAGAACCTATCGGAAACATTCACATCAACATATTTTAACCTAAGTCCCAAGGATACTAAAGCCATTCAGAACAAATGTCAATAACACTTCCTACCATGATGCCAAGAAAGAATGGTTTTCCTCTAACACTGATGTTTTGCCTTACAGATATGGTTAACCACTTAAAATTAATAATACATGGCTTTATTTAAAGATAAAGTGTCATCCTAAGTTCACGCTGCTGAGTTCAAAACTTTTGTTTATTCTTTTAAAGTTAACCAAAAAATTCCTTCAATTGAACAGTGTAATTAAAACAAATACGATTCCTTGAATCCTGACTTTTCGGTACCTTTAAAGTAAAAACATCCATTAACACCAGTTCCTCACAAACAGCTGCCCTAACTGTAAATTGGCCCAGACATTCAAACATAGCTGTTTAAAAATCCATAGAATCCATAAATGTTATTTCAAGCCAACATAGAACCCTAAAAATTAATAGTATTATCAAAATCTTATACACACATTCCAGTCACTCTTGCCAGCCAGCTGCTGCTTCTGAGGTGGGAAACTAATCGGCAGCATGTAGCTGAAGCCTGGGCAATGCTGCCAAGATCATGAAAGTTTGATTCCTGCCTCACCTCTTGCCTGCCCAGATTGGGGTTTATGTTTCAAGGCTTTATTGAGCATGGATGTGCTGGAGAACTGAAGAGTGACCAATGTAAGGTTGACTTTTTTAAAATTGAAGATAGAGCTAATCCAGGTAATAACATGCAGATTAGCCTAACATCCCTCAGCCGAGAGTGCGCTCTTTTGTGCATGCGTGCAAAAGGGCGCACTGATCTCCCTGAGGCTAATTGCTGCCTCAGGGAGATCAGCTCCAAATTTAAAAATGTTGAAGAGACAAAAACAAAATTTCCCTGACATGTTCTCTCAGGTGACACTGTCACATGAGTTGGGACATGTCCGTCACTTTTGGTGAAACCTTTATTAAATACTTAAAAACCCTCATGAAACCTCATCCCGCCCATGGATGAGGTTTCATGCTTTTACTTAAGCCCGCCAGGGCTCCCGGCCTGCCCACCAACCCTAAGGTTGGACGGGCAGCTCCATTAATTCTGTTAAGTACTTTTTAAATGGCCTCAATAGGCCATTGACAGGTCGGCGGGCACACAGCTGACTCGGCTGTGCCCTCGCCTTCCTGAAAATGGAAATGACGTGGGGTGATGTCGGGAGTTCCACCCAATGTCATTTCGCGTCACTTTACGCATTGACGAGTGGGACCCACCCCACTCACTGACCTAAAGATCCTGGCCATAATGTTGTTTTACTGAACGTCAGCTTATTGAAATATGCCCCATAGGGTGGTCAGAAAATGGTGTTAGCTTCATAATGGCATGAATTTATTCATGAGGCTTCTATTTGCTTTAGGGAGGAGGTTTAGCTGCCAGGGATATACCCACCACCCCCCTCCCCCTCCCCCTCCCACCGGAAAATCTGAACAGCAGTAAAAACAGTGGTAGGCAGGTGGGAAGAACAGACTTTTTTTCTCCACTTATACCTGTCCTACTTATGATCACCTTTGCGGGGTAAAAAGTTAAAAGATCAACCTCTAAAATCCTGGCGACTATCCTGACTAACCCCTCAACACTAGATAGCAGCTTTTTGGCTCCTCAGCTTTGCATCATCTCTAAGACTTGAACGTTTTGGTTCTGATCTGTCGATCAAAGGTGAAGACAGTTCTCAAGGTGCAGTCAGGGCAATATATAGTTCAAGATGAAACCTGCTAACAGATATTCAATTGACCTAGCAATATAATTTAGCATTCTGTTCAGATTGTACTCCCTCTTTAATTTACATTGCTGACAGCTGGCCTTTTAAGGAGAGCAGAATATCATCTTGATAGATTGTCAGAACTAATATTAATATTTTAGCCAGGAAATTAATCCATGTACTGCACCCTGACATTAAATGCCAATTTTACTATTATAAAAGTACAGGAGTTTACAACACAGAAGGAGTAATTTAGACTATCACTCCTGTCCTGTTTCTTTGCTAGAGTAATCCAAGACTAATCTTGTTGCTCAGCTCTTCCTCTTGTATCTTCTATACCTTAAAATATTTATCCAATTTTAATATGTGCATACCTCAACCATTCCCTGTGGTTAAACATTTCATGCTCCAAAACATCCTCCGTGTAAAGACATTTTTGCCGACCTATCTCCTCAGTGTTTTGGTGATCCTTTAAAATGAATGTTTCCACATCACTTACTCTCCAACTAGAGGGAATATTTGTTTCCTATTCAAACTATCCAAGACCTTCACAATTTTAAACATGCCTTTATATTTCCTCTTCACCTTCTCTATGCCAGTGGAAATAGTCTCCATACCTGACGTCTGTCTTCATAGTCTGTGGTTTCTATGTCATCCCTGGCATTGTCCTGATGATTCTAACCTATGACTCTCTGTGCCTTTAATGGCTAGCAAGTAGTATAGTGCTAGCAGTAGCAACTGTGTATACCTTATGTATTTACATACAGCTCCAGTACATTGCTTGATTTATCCGGGGTTATTGAGGAGCATTGTATTTATTTAAGTATATTTTTTTAATTTCTTTTTTTAAATGAATGAGCATTGTCACAGGTATCCCACTAATGCTGATTATTGTAAAACCATTTTAAAATCATCAATTTGTAAACTTACTGTAAGCAAAGCTCCCTTTTTAATTTACACTGCTGGCAGTTGGCCTTTTAGAAGGAGCAAAATACCACATTTGTTCATGGGATGTAGCCATTGTTGGCAAGGCCAGCATTTATTGCCCATTCTGAATTGCCTTTGGGAAGGTGGTGGTGGTGAGCCGCTGCAGTGCATGTGGTGTAGGTATACCCACAGTGCTATCATTTGCTCAAGTCATCAGGAAATTAATATTTTAAGTAGGAAATGAATTAATATACTGTACCTTTGTCTTCCCTTCTTATTTTGTCACCTACAAAGTGATAAAGAGCTGAGGAATTCTTCAGGCATTCTTCTTGGCATTTCTTTGCAGGCAAAGATTTTTTTGGAAGGTTGTACTTTTCTTCTCATCTGGTGCCTGGACGGGTTTGGTGGAGCCCTGCAATATAGTTCACACATCGTCGTCACTCGCTGCGCCCTTTACAACCTGGTACTGCAATGGGGAGAGGAGCTGGCTGAGGAGGAGATGGAGGAGCTGGGCGTCTCCTTGGATGAGGAGGACATTGATGGGGCTGAGGGTGAGGAGGTTCTCAATGGTGACTATGATGGTGATAAAGCCATCGCACTGGCCAGGCGAGGTAGGTACGCTCGGGAGGCCCTCATAGCTGTGAGGTTTGTGGGGGATGATGATGATGACATGCAGTCAGGAGATACTATAGATCTTCACATTGCATCTATGAACCTTTGACTCCAGTCTGGCTGATGGCAGCATACACGCCCTCTGTGATAAGGTTCCTGTCATGGAGATGTAGCGGAGGCCCTAATAATCATTCAATTCCAGGAGGATGATGACGAATTGCAGTGAGGACTCTCCATGGATCTTCACAAAGCCTCTGAGAATGTCTGACTCCTATCGAGGACAGCTCACCTGTGCTCTGTTATCACGGTCACATCATGGAGATGCAGCCATGAATCTGACTTTAAATGTACCTATCTTGTATCAGTCTTCAACACCTGACCCCTTCAGGAGCACAATGTCACCGGTCATAGGTGCTGACAAGAAGGGGGGGCCAGCCCCACCTTAAAGGTGCTGAGAGCACACAGAAAGAATGACGGAACTCTGTGATGCCTGCCCACTACATTCTGGCAGCAACGACAAGCACCATCGAGGTGCAGGCAGCAGTAATGTGTCCAGTGATTGTGAGGCTGGACCATCACTTTGGTCTGAAGGTTACACACTGCACAGGGAAGAGGTCCTGGATTGAGACATTTGCCTTTATCTTGTGCAGAAAGGTTTCCCACCTGAGTGACATGAACACTGCTCATCAGAACAAGGAGCCAACAGCAAGGAGACATTCTTGGGAGTTTATTAATAATAGTGAACATTATGTACAAGTGATTAACTCCTGTGCCCAGGCTGTGCAACTACATCTTCTTAACAACGAGGTGTCAGCTGTGGCTCAGTTCATAGCACCCTCGCCTTTGAATCAGAAGGTTGTGGGTTCATGTCCCACTCCCGGAAACCAAGAACTGTGAATGTACTCGAAAGAGTTACAATCTGTGACTGTTGATAACTCGAAAGAGTTACATCTTCTTAACAACGAGGTGTCAGCTGTGGCTCAGTTCATAGCACCCTCGCCTTTGAAACAGAGGGTTGTAGGTTCATGTCCCACTCCCGGAAACCAAGAACTGTGAATGTACTCGAAAGAGTTACATGCGATCTGTTGATAACTCGAAAGAGTTACATCTTCTTAACCTTCCTAACCCTACTGCTATGTTTTGGTTCTCCCCTGACATCCACAGTGGAGGTGGAGGCAGCCTGCTCACTGTACGCTTTGTCTGTGATGACCTTGGCGGGCGTCCTCTGGGGGGATCGAGACCTGGAGGGCCCCGGCCTGCATTTAGGGTCCTGCTGTGTGGCAGTGGCACCTGCCTCAGCCTGTGGAGCTGGGGCTGCTGGGGTCACAGGATGAGGGGATTCGGATGGGCCGGACACTCCCAGAGTCACCGGGATGGATGGCCCTGGGTTGTGGACCTGCTGATCCCTCTCTCTATGGGTGCCTGAGGGCCCCTAGCTGACTCCTTGAGGAGAAGGGGTAACTGGAGTGAGGTTGAGCTGCCCCACATCCCTATCGTGCACATACTGTTGGAGGCCAACTATGGTGTCAGCGATAAAGTTCAGCCCACGCAGCAGTGCAGGAGCACTGTCCTGGACCAAAGCCTCCTTGGCGTCTGCCATCCTAAAAGTGTTGACCTTGGTGTGTTGGCATGCCGGCGCTATCAACTCGGCCTGAAGGCGAACGGACTCCTCCATCATGCCTTGCAATCCGAGGAGTGCAGTGGACATCCCTTCCTGATGTTCCCGAGATTTCCTATACAGCTCCAGCAACTGAAACATAATTGAGTCCAGAGGCGCATCACCTGACTCAGACTCAGCAGATTTCTGGACTCCAGCAGTCCTCTGATTGCCGAGACCTTGGAAGTCCCAGCCTCCACCTGCTGTGGATCAGGCAGTGCGATGTGCTCACCAGGTTATGATCATGGGGCTACTCTCAAGCTAGGTCCTACCGAGGTGTGTGCCTCTGCGTTGGTGGAGGGTGTGGGTGAGCGCTATGACAGGACTTCAGGGGAGGTGCCTTCAGATTCCTCTTCAGAGGTTTCTTCAGGGCTTGATTGGAGGCTCTGGGTCATGGACTCCGTCGCCTGCTTCCCAAATGTACCTGTGTAAGCAAGGAGAGATAATTAGTGCATGGCAGGGGACTGCGGGACAGAGGAGCTCACTCACAGCATGGTTATCTGATGGATTTTGCACTGCTGGATCCTCACTTGGTAGAGCACCGCTGACCTCACTGTCAGCACAGGACCAGTCCAGATCCTTGCCGGCCAGCTGGATGGCTCTGCTTTCAAAGTCCATGAGGACCTTGACTTCAAGCATTTCTCCACCGGTTTGTGACCTCTCCCTTCTGTTGTGTGCCAGCTTGTCCTGCATGAATAGAGATGGAGAGAGTGTAAGCAGGGTGCCTGCCAGGCCAGATGATAAGTATGTCTGGCACGTGTTGGTGGTGAGTGGTCCCATGGATGGGAAGAGGACAATGAAGGTGTGTGTGTGAGAGAATGACTGGTGACGTCCCTTGAACTGGCAGTGAGTGAGATCCCTGTGTGATGGGTTTGTGAATGTGTGAGTTGAGAGTTAATTACCCTGGTGGACCAGAGGAGATTATTCATCTTTTTTTGGCATTGGGTGGCTATCCTCTTTTGTAGGGCATTAGCACTGGCCACTGCTGCCACCATGTCCTATGCTGGATTGGTGATGTTGCTGCCCCTCCTGCGGCAAGAGTGGGGGTAGAAGACATTACAGTGGGCCTTCACTGCCTGCAAAAGGCGCTCAAGAGACGCATCATTAAACCTGGGGGCTGCATCTTCTTGCCTTTCGGGGCCATGTCCTCTTTGCAGTAGTCCTTGAATGGAAGCACTGAGAGGGGTTCACGCAGCTGCACTTTAAATCTGGTACCTGGCATGATGAAGCAGCGAGTGAGCGAATGAGAGCCTGCCCGCCATGGAAACGGTGTGTTTCCTAGGAATGCATTAATAATGAGGTAGGATTGGGACAATGCAGCACGGAAAGCTGCCATTGTGGCCAGCGGACAGGTAAAATGTTCTGTTTCATGTCAGCTACTGCACCATGCAAATCTGGGACAATTCCTAGTTTCTTGCCATTGGCATTCCTCAGGAAGTTTTGGGTTCGATATGCTGGTCCGTAGACAGATTTTAGTGCTTCATGGAAGCTTCTTATGTCGCCAGTATCAGCGTACAGTTGAGTTTTTTTTTCCACAAGTGCGATCCACCAGCCATTTTGGGTGTTCCTCAGTCTCTGTTGCGGGTGCTCCTTGTGTGATGGTCAGCTGTCTTTTCCTCTCGGCTGGCCCGCTGAGCCAGGTGAGCCAAATGGCCTGACCTTTTCATTTTGGATTTTGGATTTCCTTGTCATTTTCATCAAACCAATCCCTGTTCTTCTTGGTGCTGGGTCCAATGACCTCATTGGAAGTATCCAGTACTGCAGTTTTGATTTGTTCCCAGATATCTTCTGGAGTGGAATCAGCAGTGAGATCAGGTTGTTCCAGTCTGGTAGGTAAGGATGCTTGACATCCATCTCTGCAAGTTGAGGTTTGCAGGTTGCTGACTTGAAATTTCTTTGATGGATTGTCTCCAGGTCTGTTCTTGGGCTTAGGCTTGAAATGGAAGTTCAGCTTTGAGTGGACGAGCCAGTTGCCTGTGTGACAGTCAGCACTGGACATGACTCTAATATGCAAGATGTCCTTTAGGTCACACTGGCACACCAAGATGTAGCCTATCAGGTGCCAGTGTTTAGAGCAGAGATGCATCCATGTGTTCTTGAAGCAATCCTTTTGTTGAAAGAAGGTGTTGGTTATTTTCAGCTGTTTTTTCTGCGTTCCAGGTTCCAAGAGTAGATGTCCGTTTTCATTGCAGTTTCCAACTCTATGGTTTCTGAGCACTCCCTTCCATGTCAGGCTGTCACGGCCAACTCTGCCATTGAAATTTCCAAGGACAACAATTTTGACCTTGGGAGGGGAATTCTGGATGTGTTCACAGAGATCTGTGTAGAACTTATCTTTGTCAGCTATGTTAGTCTTCATGTTTGGAGCATAAGCGCTGATGAGAGTTGCTGGTCTTGAAGGGGGTGGTGCAGGGACATGATGCATTCAGAATGGCCAACTGGCAAACTTGAAAGTTTAGTGGCAATAGTCTCCTTCACCATGAAGCTGACACTGAGAAAGCATTTTTCACTTTGAGGTCTACCTGACCAATAGAGTATAGCCAGCGTTATGTTCTGTCAGGCTGCCTTGCTCCAAGAAGCTGACCTTACTCAGAGCCACTATATCAATGTCTAGTCTGGTTTGCTCATGTGCCATCAAGGCTGAGCTTCACAGGGGCCAACTGTTATCACCAGAGTTGAGCTTGTTCTCACGTTCCAGCAGATTCATTTCAGAATTTTTCTTTCTTTCCCACCTTTTGAAGTGAGGTTAGGAGTTTGCATTTTCTCCTCGATTGCAGTTTGGCCGCATTAAAAGATGCCTGTTGGCTGCAGCAAACCAACTGGGTGGTGGGAAGAGGGGCACTTGTTTAGTCCACTAGTTTCTAGGCCCCTCTTCAATCCAGGAGCAAGCAGTGCTGTCCTTCAAAAAGGCCGCTTAGCCACTCAGGGTGCTACCATGTGATGCTGTCTCTAGCTCATCATCAAAACCAATACTCTGAGCCGCCTGTAGGCAGGATTAGAACTGCAGCTGCCAGTGTCATCTTACACCTGCCCTTTTTGCCCCTTTCTCATCATTGCAGGACTTTCTTGTTCAGTTGCAGTTGGGGTGGACATATTTTTCCTTCCTGCCTGGACAATGGAGCTTTAAGGTGTAGTAAAGTTTGCACTGACTGACCCTTTAAGCTTTGAGCTTATCCGTCATGGTCTAGAACAGTAGTAGTGAGGTCTGCAAGTCAGCGGTTTGGATTCAGGGTTACCCTCTCCTAAGTGGGTTGCCAACCAACGTTTGAAGGGGTCCTCCTTCCCTTACTATTTTATTCATAGCTGGTATACCAACAACCATAGTCCACACAATATGGCGTGGCATGCCTTTGGTCCAGAACAAGATTGAGCCACGTGGACTCCTTTTGCCAAGGCCTCCTTATCAAAGAAGATATCCACCCAGATGGTGTCATGTTCATCAGTTCTACACTCACTACATTTTGCCCATCAGCTGAGATGGTGTGCTGGGGTGTGACACTTGGAGCCAGCAGTGAGAGGACCCGTGATTCCAGTCCATCCTACAAGTAGGATGCAGCTGACTGAAAATACAAAGGTACTACCCTTGTCTGAAACCCCATATGCCAAGAAATAAAGAGCTGAGAACTTCTTCAGGCATTACCAAGCAAACTATATGCTCCCTGGTCACCTTCATGGCCATCACCACAGTTCATCATACCACGAATATGTACATCACAGCATCACAGTGTAGAGTCACGATAATAGACACATCAGAGTGAGTTCTGACAGAGCCAACAAATGTACACAAATTTGCCTCACTTCATGGATCTTCAGAGATTTGGCTCATAAATAAAACAGATACGTTTTACTGAGTCAAAATGTGTGTTGGGCATTTAATGATACTGATACAGAGAACAAACCAACCACAGTGGCTACATCCTATCCATAATCTATTACAGAGAGGAGAAAGAATACTATCCACTTGGTACTGAATAATCCAATATTACAGGCTGGATTTCATGTAACGTGATTGTAAAAGCTTCAGTTTTAACTAAGTGAAATTTTGAAAGGTGCCATTTTTAAAATGCAAAGAGAGTATACCATACATGAATTATGACTAAGAGGATAATTAAATACAAGTAAATTAATACTACTGAAGCTCATTAAATTGAATACCTTGACAGAAATAAAATCATTCCATTTACCAGTTCATCCCTTTAAAGGAAAAGCCATCAGTACTAATTTAAATACATTAGGAACCAACCCTCAGAAAATGTTTCTAATGAAAGAATCATCCATTAGGCCCAGCTCTATTTAAAACAACTTTACCAGTGAACCTGTGCGTTTTTAAATTAAAAATGTGATTAGACTTATTTAGCATGTGCAGTGATAAATACTTAGTATAATGGGGATACGATAAAAACATCACACCATATTACATGTGGAGAATCAGATATAAAACAAATACCTGTGTGTTTAATGAGATTTTATTTTTGATTCTCATGCCCTTTTCCTGCAATCATAAAAGGGAAGGCTCTTATATTCACAAAGTACTTTAATAAATAAGCCTTTAAGAAAACTGACAAACCAAGAAATGTGCCCAGATTATTCAGGCAGAATAAAATGAAGCTAGGCATGAAATATAAGAGAACCCATAATAGAAACAAAGTAAAACTGATTAAAAATTTAAGATAAAATGTCAAGTAAAATCATGTCTCTATTGCTGATTTTCTTTCCAATATTTCCTCTGACTAGTACAGATGCTCACGGAATAGAAAATTAACATGATTAGAAGAAGGTGCCAAGGCACATTTCTTGGTGTGTCAGTAGCCCTTAACACCTGCATCTATCAGATCAGTTTACATGAGGGACAGCTACAAAGCGCAATCAATTTAGTTCTATCTGCCAACAAATAAGACATTGAAGATTTTCTTTCTTAATTCTTCTTTGTACCAAAATGTTCCACATTTTGAAATATTTGTAAGTTTGTTTTTATTTAATTGAACCAACTGGTCACAGTGCCACCTGCAATCAGTATGCAACAACAGAGGTAAATGTCAACATGAAGCACTTTCACTGAATGTCCATACCTAAAGTTATTAACCTATACCAAATCATGAATCTCATATGCATTGCTATTGCTGCACAGCATTTTACACAGCTGCAAATTTTGAATGTACAAACTACCCAGCAATGGGAAATATCTTAATGAAAGCGGAGGCAGAATGCCTAAAACTTTGATTGACCTTACCAATCACATCTGAGAGAAGAGAAAGAAAGTTAAGGCCTTGGTATGCAACTGAGCAGCAATTAAACTCTCATCTCATGCAATGTTTACTTAACAGCAATTAGACTTTGTGGCTCCTGTCATGTTATTATAATGATATAATACCTTGGACTTATTTACTGCATAAGACACAAGGCACTAATCACTCATAAGGGATTTGGTAAACATATTGGTTCATTTATTAAGACTAGGTACATGAGAACAGTTCTGCACAGGTATAATGTTTGAAAACATCAGAGCTGTAAGTGTGTTCTCTGCTCAAAGCAAAAGTGAAACTAAGACTGGATCATATGAAACATTTCCATTCTAGTGATGTCATGCTATCATTTAACGGCATATTGCAACAGCCCCTTTCTTTTTAAAGATATTTCCCACCCCTTCCAAAGAAGTTTAATTATTTACTATAATATTACATAACTGTATAGAACTGATGAACCCATGAGTTCCTAAAGTGTAAAGGTATTCTACTGATATGCTCAGATCTTGTAACCTTGTCTGGCGGTTTTTCTAATTGCTCACGATGATCTGCGGGATTTTTATTCTTGGATGTTGTTCCTGGTTGCATTTGGGACCTTGTCCAAGATGCAATAGGACTGCACAGTGGTTGAGGAGCTGGAATGGATCTGCTTTCTCCTCAGTTGCACCTCACCATTGCGCCTTTGTGTGTAATGATTTCATAGGACCTTGGTTCTGAACAAATCCTTGTCATCTCGGGTAGTTGCCACATACCATATGTGGGATCCTGGATGCGAACTTATTGTTTGAACTCTAAAGTTGGCAATTCTGTATCTGCGTTTTTATGGTACACGTTGGTCATCTTCTCTTGACATTTTTGAATTTGCTCTCTAGCTTCTGAGAGAGTAGAATGGGTAACAGTGGGTAAATTGGTACGCAGTATTCTGCCAAACCTGAGCTCTGCTGGTGATGGATAGTTGCACTTAAAGGTTCCACTCTTAGATGTAACATTACAATGTGTAGATCTTGCTTGGCCTGTCTACTTTTGAGAATTAGGGATTTCACCATTGGAATAATTTGTTCAGCTAGGCCTTTAGATCTAGGATAATGAGGAGAAGAAGTTGTCTGATTGATATTCCACTTCTCACACATATCTTAAAATAGTTTACCAATACATTGCGGACCGTTATCCATAAGGATCTTCTGGGCACACCAAATGAACTGAAAATAGCGCTTAGAGTGTGCGTGACAGTTGTGCTTGATGCATTGTGCAATCATCGAATAGTGGGGTACTTAGTAAAGTATCGATAATGATGATGAAGTCAGTGCAATGGGCATGAAAGAGGTCGGATGCGATCTTAGACCAAGGATGGGTAGGAACTTCATTTGGAATCAACGGTTCTTTGTGCTGACTTGACATATGCCCTTGACATGCCTCACACTTCTTGACGAAGTTATTAATAATGGTATTGTTCATACCCAGCCAATAGACTGTTTTTCTTGTGAATTTTCTTGTCTGATCTATGTCCATGTGTGAGTGATGATGTTGTTGAAGAATATTGAGTCGCAAAGATTCTGATATGATGACCTGCCTGTCTTTAAAAATGACTCCCCAAGAGATAAAAGCAAAATACTGTGGGTATTGGAAAGCTGAAACAAAAACAGAAAATGCTAGAAAAACGCAGCAGGTCTAATAGCATCTGTGGAGAGAAAAAAAGAGTTAACATTTTGAGTCCTTAATACTTTTCTTCAGAGCTAAAGAGAAGTAAAAATGTAATGAAATTTATACTGTTTAAGGGGGGTGGAGCAGGTGAAGCTGGATAGAGGGCCAGTGATAGGTGGAGGCAAAGGAGAGATTGCCAGAGATGTCATGGACAAAAGGACAAAGGGGTGTTAATGATAGTGATACTGCCTAAAAGAGGTGCTGATGGTGGCATTATGGTCAGGGAGCAGAATGTGATAATAGCAGGACAAGGGTAAACACTCTGGAAAGAACAACATGAAGAAGTGACAGATGGCCCTTGTGGGGGTGGGATGGGGGGAGGGGATGGTAATGGGAAAAAAGATTGAAAGTAGGATAAAATGTGGGGATAAAACAATGAATGAAAATCATTTTAAATAAAAATAAAAATAAGTAGATAAAAAATAAAAATTAAAAAATTAAAAAATAAAAATTAAGAAACGAGAATGAATATTGAAAAAAGAGGATAAAAAGGGGGTGAGGGTGGAGGAGATAGTTCATAGTCTGAAGTTGCTGAACTCAATATTCAGTCCAGAAGGCTGTAAAATGTCTAATCGGAAGATGAGGTGCTGTTCCTCCAGTTTGCGTTGGGCTTCACTGGAATATTGCAGCAGGCCAAGGACGGACATGTGGGCATGAGAGCAGGGTGGTGTATTGAAATGGCAAGCGACAGGGAGGTCCGGGTCATGCTTGCAGGCAGACTGAAGGTGTTCCGCAAAGCGGTCACCCAGTCTGCGTTTGGTCTGTCCAATGTAGAGGAGATCGCATTGGAAGCAGCAAATGCAGTAAACCAAATTGTAGGAGGTCCAAGTGAAGTGCTGCTTCACCTGAAAGAACTGTTTGGGCCCTTGGATGGTGAGGAGGGAGGAGGTAAAGGGTCAGGTATTGCACCTTCTGTGATTGCCTGGGAAGATGCCATGGGAGGGAGGAGGTGTTGAGGGTGATGGAGGAGTGGTCCAGGGTGTCCCTGAGGGAACGGTCCCTACGGAATGCTGATGGGAGGGTAATTGAAAACAGTATAGTCTGAATAGGGTGCAAAATGTAATAATCTCTTGGGACTTCTCTGTGAGATGTACTGACCAGTAACCATGCTTGGCATCAAGCTTCCAGAAGAATTTTGCACCTGCAAATCTCAGATTTAACTCTTCTAATATGGGTATTTTGTCAGTACAATTTTCAATGCTGCATTTAAACATCATGGGTTGAGGCATACTCTCAATAATCCATCCTTTATGATACGTGATCGAGTTGCACCAATCTATGTGTTCTTGTGCTCTTCTAATGATTCCATCTTTCTTAATTTTTTCTAGTTCAACCTTCAATTTGTCTTGTAAGTGTATGCTGCACTTATATGGTGGATCAATTGACAGATTTGCATTCTCCTGCAAGTGTAATGCTGCAGCTTCCTTGAAACTGCCAATTTTCTCAAAACATTTTGGATATTTCAATGCAACGTTGCAAACTGAGGTGATAGGAGTTGTTTCTGAGGCTGATTTACATTGTGGTGTCTGGCTGATTCCATGGATTGTTACTAGTGTGAAGTTACGATATGTCAGTAGACCTGCAATTGTTGGACCTTTAGTTTCTATAATGTAGAATGTCTGTGACACTCAGGATTGATTGTACTTGCACTCCAGGACTATGGATCCTGCAAATTGAATTAATGAAATTATGCTGAAATTTTCACAGCAGCAGGTTTTGCCATGGCCTTCCACATCTTTGGATATGTGTCTTTTAGAATTGGCAGAGGTAGTATGTTGGCATTTACCCCTGCGTCAATCTTGGCCAATAATGAATAGCTACCAACTTTCTTAGGGAAAATAATTTAAACCCTGGAAAACACTTCAGATGGTGTGATGGCATCCATGTTTTCCACAAGATTGACGGCGTGAAACATGCTCACTGCTCTTTGTCTCAACACGCACCTCATCATTGTTCTATGGTTTGTTAATCATCTCATGTATATACTTCTGACAGGATACTGGGTGGTTATTCTGATTGCTTGAAGGTACCCCGTTGTGTACAGTCTGTTTGGATCAGTGCACGGCTCTTTGTAGCTACATCAGCCTTTGCTCTAGTGCACTGCCACTGCCAATGGTCCTTTCTGCCACATGCCTTGCAAAATTGATAAAAAGCTGGGCATTTCCTTGGTGCCTGCAGAAGACACACCTTCTACATGTCTTGCTAGGTTGAGGTGTTCAAGAGACTGCATCAACAGTTTGGGCTGTGCTTAGGACCTGTAAGGTTTGTCGACCTGTGATGATTGTTTCGTATTTACATCCACCCTTGAGTAGTTCTTCAATGCTGCATAATTTAAACTTGTCTAGCTGATCTTTCTGGAACACTTCCATGGGAGTGGATCCAATCACCAACTCAACAATTCTGTCTGCTAGCTCTGTGCTTGAAAAATCAAAGGACGTACCCTTTCCACTGCAGCGGCTGATGAAGTGGTCTATGGATTCTGTAGGCTGTTGTCAAACTGGCATGAATCCAGTCAATGCAGTTTGACCTGATTCTGAACTGGTCTTCCAATTTAGCCCATATCTTTTGGGGATCCTTTAGCTCTTCTTCTGTTAATTCTTGAACAGGGAAAGCTGCAGTTTAAGGAGGCAGCTCACCACCACCTTCTCAAGGGCAATTAGGGATTAGCAATAAATGCTGGCCCAGCTAGCAAAGCCCACATCCCATAAATGAATAAAAAAAATGTTCAAGCTGTTTAGACCTTCATTCCCAATTACTAGGTAAATTTCTATTGCTTGCTTGTCTGGTTAAGTCAGACCTGCATCAAGAAACCTTAGCTTTGTACACTGTTTAAACATTTTGAATTCAGTTAGTAGGTCAGCTCCAGCCCAATTCTACCTGGAGAATTTTATGGACATCCTAACAATATCTCTTTGACCTTCTTTCTTCTGTAGAACCTAGGATGAATGTTGCCGTAGCCGCCTTTGCGCACTTTTCTGAAGCTCTGCCCACAAAGACAAGTTATGGTGGGAACGAACCTCGGAGTAATGATGTCATTGCTTTTTATTCAATTTATTGTTCAGCAACTCCTGAAGCCGCCCATTATAATATCAACCCTCTCTGGCCCGATTTTTATGACTTTCTTTTATTTTATTTTGTTTGATTCTCCCTTGCTCACTGTTAATCCGGGCCACACCTTGATCACTTGCCTTTCCTGAGTGGCTGGTGAAGTGGCAGGCTAGAAGACCCACCTCCTTTAAATGGGCCATCAGCCCAATTCTAATCATAAGACCATAAGACCATAAGACATAGGAGAAGAAATTAGGCCATTCGGCCCATTGAGTCTGCTCCACCATTCCATCATGGCTGATAACTTTCTCAACCCCATTCTCCCACCTTCTCCCCATAACCTTTGATCCCCTTACCAATCAAGAACCTATCTATCTCGGTCTTAACTGCACTCAATGACCTGGCCTCCACAGCCTTCTGTGGCAATTCTAATCATACCCTCAAGCCCTCATCCCTCATCACCCTAAGCCCCCAGCCAACCCCCATTCCCCCTCATATCTCCCATGCCCCCCATGCACCCTCATTCTTCCATGCTTCCTTCATGTGCTCTCATATCCCAAGCCCCTTCCACCCCCCAAATTTCCTATGCAATCTCCATAGCCCCTCACATCCACTATGCCCCTCCCACACCTCAATGCATCATCTGACAGTTGTATCAAAAGAAGCAGGCTGAACAGATTGCCTCATTATGAATGCTTGGCTGAGCTCCAAGAATGGCGAATCCACTTAGAGCTCAGCAAGCAATATTTATACCGCTGCAGAGGGGAGTAAAAGCTTTATTTGATTGACATCCCTTTTGCCTCATAATAACCTGCTGTTTCTTTGGAGTGTTTTTTTTTTCCATTCCCTGTGCCTTTATTTAAACAAGATTAGGGCTGAAATGGATAAAAGGTTCTAATAATGATAATATGAATGTCTGTGATTGATTTGCAGCTTTATGAGAAGGTGAGAGGACCAATGCATTTCAATGGGAATGTTGAATGGCTGGGTGATGACTTGGGGTTAGGGATACTCCCTCGTTCATGACTCCTCTGCGAGACTGTGAACCATATTTACATAAAGAAGGGGCCCGGTTCTACCAAAATTGTGGGAGTTGTTTGAACCACCCACCCCTGCAATGGAGCTGACAAGGGTGGGGGTGCCACGTATGGGCTGACTATTCCCCTTCCTTACTCTGCATCAAACATAATTGTCGGAAATGCAAGTACAAGGAATGCCAATCGTGGAATTGGCTCCCATTTGCCATTTTTAAATACTCCCATGCCTGCCTGACTCAGCGAAAATCTGGGCCAATGTTTCAGGTCGATGACATTTCAGCAGAAATCATGACTTTTTAAAAAAATCAATTTTAGTTACAAATGTGTCCTCTGTTAATATGGACACTTAGTCCAGGAAATAAGGCTTATAACATGATAAAGATATAAAACCCTGACAATGTATACAAGAAAATGATCAAATGTAATTATACATGTGGTATTTCTCTGATAGAAGTGTCTAACACAATGATTTCCAACTTTGTTATAAGTAACTTCCTGAAGGTTCCCAGACTCAACGATTTAGTTAAAGAGGCTCAAGCTAGCATTCTACAACACTGTGTGGTTTCAATAAACTCCAGCTCCTGGAGATTCGCAGAGTGCTTCAGACCTTGATGTTTGCAAACCCACCTCTTATTACTTACTACAATGTTCACTAAGTGGCTACTTTTCATGCAGAGCAAGTAATTTAAGAATGTACCGTTGCACACTTTAAGCAAAAGTACATACTTTCTTACATCTGTTTTGACCCACATTGTAAAAGCCTTCACCCCAAATGGCTGAGCTTAATTGAATTAAAGAGCTTAATTGCAGAGGTTTACTTATTTGCATAAGTGTATGGTGTGTGAAAGAAGTTTATTTATTTATCTGCAATTTGTAGGGAAATCACTATAATTTATTAAAACACATATTTGACCATTTCTTGTGAGATTTGCTACAACTTTCATACTACTTTCCAAATTCTGTCAGTTCACAACTCACCATCCCAACAATCCTCCTTATGACAAGAAAACCTCTAACTCATGATGAGAAACATACCAGAAGAGCTGCTAGTTGTTATAATACATTGTAGATCAAACACGTGCGGAGCGTGACACTCCAGCATTAGCTATTTTTGATTGCCTAAGTTCTGAAAAATACAGTAGAAGATATTGTCCGGAATTTTCCGGCCCTGTTGGCATCGGGTGTCATGGCAGACAGGGACAATATGGCGAGAAGACCAAAAATCAATTTCACCCACTTGTGAAACCAATTTGTGATCATCCGCTCCACCCATCAATGGTGGGCCCCATTTCCCGCCGCTGCACATCTGGAATGTCATTTTAATGCATTTGCATCTAATTATAAGCCCTGCTCACTGGAATCATCCTTCCACATCAAATTTACTGCCCACATCGGCATGACTTTAGAATGTCGTGCTTCACGGCTACCTTTAAAATGCGTGCATCTGGCGACCTGAACTTCGAGGGGATCTGGGAGGTGAGTGCGCACAACTTTGTGCAGCGCTCGCGAGCATTGCTCGTAGGACATCAAGGATGAGGACCTGCGCATTCGGGGGGGTGCATAGGCAAGTCGCTTTCTCCTGGCTAGCTTTCTGTGCAGTGCCTGGGCAGGCACTCCAGTGCGGGTCAGTTTGGAGTAGGGGTGGGGGTGTTGGTTGGGGGCAAGGCAGCACAGACAGACTGAAGCACATGCCAGGGGGTGGGGGGAGTGGGGCTGAGGGAAGTGGCCGCGCACTTGGAAAAGCTTGTCAAAAACGGGCATTCTTCCATAGTTGAGACTGTTCAGCTGCAGCTCTGTTGACATGCTTGGAGTCGGGCCTCTGAAGCTTTTCTGCCAACTTAAGAAATGTAAAAACATGCAAGTGCCACCAAATGCCCCAGAATTTTTCAACCCTTGGGCACAGACTGTAACTTAATGTGCATTTTAGGGAGCAACAGATCAATTGGCCCCAACTGGGCAAGTTGTACAATCCCTTGTGAAAGTTGGCCATGGCATAATCAATGGTGGAGGTGCTCACAGCTCCTTGCAATGTCTTTATTCAGGTTTGGACCAGAATCCATTATGGTTCAAGCTAACAGCGCAACTTTGCAGTGCAGGTTAGGAGAATGCCTGTGCCTGAGTTAGAGAGCACAGCCTGCAGTCCAATGGCCAAAGCTGCTGTCCATTGGTCAAGTGGAGTGGGGCGATGGTGGGGGGGTTTCAATGAGCATAGAACGCACTGGCCATCCAACTGTCTGCCAGCACTTTCTTGCATGCATGAACGAATCTTCAGAATTACCCAAAAGAGGTTCTTAGCACACCTATGTTAACCCACGTGTCTCTCTCGTTGATCCTGCAGGAGAAGAACATCAGGATCATGGTGCCTGCAGGTCTGCGCATGATTGCCACGGAGCGTCCATGACTCCTACATTCTTAGCAAGTCTCAGATCCCTGACATCTTCCGGGGTCCAGAGAAGCTGTAGGGTTGGCTCCTTGGGGACAAGTGCTACCCACAGAGGATGTGGCTAATGACACCCGTGCTGCAGCCTCAGACTGCAACAGAGCGATGGTACAATGAGGCTTGTGCCGTGACCTGGACTTGGGTGGAACAAACCATAGGTACATTCAGCTTGAAGATCCGGTACCTCAGGTCCGGTGGAGCACTGCAATGCAGTCCCTAGAGGGTGTCACGCATCATTGTCACTTGCTGCATCAACTGGCGCTGCAAAGGGGTAAGGACCTGGCTGAGGAGGAAATGGAGGAGCTGCATGTCTCCTCCGATGAGGAGAATGTCAAAGGGGATGATGGTGATGAGGTCCTCGAAGGCGAGGATGCCAGTAATGAGGCCCTCGCACTGGCCAGATGAGGAAGGTGTGCTCCCTGGCAGCATGATGACGAGTTGCAGTGAGGACAGTCCTGACATCCTCACCTTGAATCTGTGAATGTTTGACTCCTGTGTGACTGATGGCAGTGCTCATACTCTCAGTGATCAGGCCCATGTCGTAGCGATGCAGCGGACGCATAACAGTCGCTAGATTCCAGGAGGATGATGACGACATGGGTGAGGGCATGCCATAGATCTTCACATAGCCTTTGTGAATGTCTGACTCCTGCCTGGCTGAGGGCAGCTCACTTGCATTCTGTAATCAGGGTCATATCATGGAGACGCAGCCGTGAAACTTTAAATGCACCTGATCCTTTGTCAGCCTTCAGCACCTGACCACTTCAGGAGTACAGTGTCACTGGTCACAGGCTTTGAAGAGATGGGGGCCAGCCCCACCTTAAAGGTGCTGAGAGCACACAGAGGGAATGATGGAACTCTGTGACACCTGCCCACTACATTCTGGCAGCAATGACCAGCACCATCGAGGTGCAGGCATCAGTAATGTTTCCAGTGAGTGTGAGGCCGGACCATTGCTTTGGTCTGAAGGCTGCACAAAGCACAGGGAAGAGGCCCTGGACTGAGACACCTGCCTTTATCTTGTGAAGGAACCAAGGTTTCACATCTGAGTGACACAAACAATGCTCATCAGAACAAGGAGCCATAGGCAAGAAAACATTCTTGGGAATTTATTTAAACTAGTGAACATTAAGTACAAAATAAAAGAAAAATACTGCGAATGCTGGAAATCTGAAACAAAAACTAAAATTGCTGGAAAAACTCAGCAGGTCTGATAGCATCTGTGGAGAGAAAGGCAGAGTTAATGTTTTGAATCTGTATGACTTTTCTTCAGCTAAAGAAGAGTCATGTGAACTTGAAACATTAACTCTGTCTTTTGTTCCACAGATGCTGTCAGACCTGCTGAGATTTTTCAGCATTTTTTGTTTTTGTGGTGAACATTATGTACAAGTGATTAGCAGCCATGCCCAGACTGTGCAACCACATCTTCTTAACCTTCCTAACTCTGCCACTATGTTTTGTTGCTCCCTCAACATCCACAGCAGAGGTGGAGGCAGCCTGCTGACTGCTATGCCCAGTTTCTGATGACCTTGACAGGCGTCCTCTGGAGGGCCGAGGCCTGCTTTTAGGGTCCTGCTGTGTGGCAGTGGCACCCTCCTTGGCCTGTGGAGCTGCTGAGGTCACAGGAAAAGGGGCTTCAATGGGCCAGACACTCCCAGAGTCACCTGGGTGGGTGGCCCTGGGGTGTGCACCTTCTAATCCTCCTCCCTATGAGTGCCCGAGGGCCCCTGGCTGACTCTTTGAGGAGAAGGGGAAGCTGAAGTGAGATCAAGCAGCCCCGCACCTCATGTTGAAACTGCTGGAGGCCAACTATGGCCTCAATGATGGAATTCAGCCCATGTGGCAGTGCAAGACCGATGTCCTGGATCAAGGTCTCACTGGCAGTTGGCATCCTACCAGTGTTGACCTCGGTGCATTGGCATGCTGGTGCTATCATCTCTGACTGAAGGAGCCCATCTCCTCCATTGTGCCTTGCAGCCTAAGGAGTGCAACGGACATCCCTTCCTGATGTTCCAGAGCTTGCCTTTGCAGCTCCAGCAACTGAGGTATGACCGAGTACCGAGGCTCCTCATCTGACTTGGATCAGCAGATCTCTGACCTCCAGCAGTCCTCTGAGTGCCATAAACCTGGGAAGTCCCTGCTGCTGCCTGTTGTGGATCAGACAGTGCAATGTGCTCACCAGATTGTGATCCTGCGTCTACTCCAGAGCTAGATCCCAATGAGGTGTCTGTCTCTGCACTGGTGGAGGGTGTGGGTGAGCGCTGTGACAGGTCATCAATTAGGGGGTCATTAGATTCTTCTTCTGAGGTGTCACTGGTGCTTGAGTCGAGGACCTGGCTCGTGGGTCCCCTCGGTTGCTTCCCAGATGTGCCTGCAAAAGTAAGGAGAGATAATTAGTGCATGGTGGGGGACTGCGGAACAGGAGAACTCACCCACAGCATGGTTATCTAATGGATGTTGCACTGCTGGATCCTCACTTGGTAGAGCACCGCCAACCTCACCGTCAGCACAGGACCGGTCCAGATTGTCGCCGGCCAGCTGGATGGCTCTGTTTTCAAAGTCGGTGAGGACCTTGATTTCGGACATTCCTCCACCAATCTGTGACCTCTCCCTTTTATTGTGTGCCAGCTTGTCCTGTAAAAGATAGAACGAAAGAGTGTAAGCAGGACGCCTGCCAGGCCAGATGATAAAGATGCCTGGCATGTGTGGGTGGTGAGTGGTGCCATGGCCGGGATGAGGACACAATCCGCAGGGCAGATGACGATGTGTGTGAGAGAGTGAATGGTGATGTTCCTTGAACTGGCAGTGAGTGAGATCCCTGTAGATGTGTAATGGGTTTGTGAGTGTGTGAGTTGAGAGTGATGGGAAGAGTGGCTTACCCTGGTGGAATGGAGGAGATCATTCACCCTCTTTTGGCACTGGGTGGCTGTCCTCTTTTGTAGGGCATTAGCGCTGACTTCTGCTGTCACCACCTCCCATGCTGGATTGGTGACCTTGCTTGCTGGTCTTCACTCAGAGCGTGGGTAGGGGACTTCACAGTGGGCCTCCACTGTGTCCAGTATGGGCCCGAGGGACACGTTGCTAAATTTTGGGGCAGCATGTTTCGACCCTTCGTCAGCAATGACTTAGTAACAGTTTCCGATTCCTTATAGAGTGCTAATTCTGTGCAGGGGCGCCCTTTAAATATGGCGCCTGGATTACTGAAGGCCTGAGGTGACGGCAGGGCAGGCGAATCAGCACTGTCACCCCCCAGCAACCCAGCGTGTTTCCCGGGAATGCATTATTAATGAGGTGGGATGTGTCGGGAAGGGGACGATATGGTGCGAAAAGCCGCTGTTGTGGCCGATGAGTAAAACATCCTTTTGTCAGCCCGCTACTGCACTTTGTGAAAATCTGGGATGATTCCGCCCATTGGTTTTATATTGTGGTGATGAAATTATTAAGTGAGAAAGGTATCTTTGGATCCAAACATATTAATTTATGCTGATAGCATTTGATTCTTTTCAGTTTCTGGTTAACACTCAAAACTGATAGTCTGAAGCATTCCCTATTTTTATATGTTTAAGCTTATATTTTATGAGCTTTCTATTTGCAAATGCAAGTCTGAAAAGAACTTCAGACCTTCCTTCACAATTACGTTTGCAGATGATACAAAGATAGGTGGAGGGACAGGTAGTATTGAGGAGGCGGGGAGGCTGCAGAAGGATTTGGACAGGTTAGGACAATGGGCAAAGAAGTGGCAGAGGGAATACAACGTGGGGAAGTATGAGGTCATGCACTTTGGTAGGAAGAATAGAGGCATAGACTATTTTCTAAATGGGGAGAGAATTCAGAAATCTGGAGTGCAAAGGGACTTGGGAGTCCTAGTCCAGGATTCTCTTAAGGTTAACTTGCAGGTTGAGTCGGTAGTTAGGAAGGCAAATGCAATGTTGGCATTTATTTCGAGAGGACTAGAATATAAAAGCAGGGATGTGCTGCTGAGGCTTTATAAGGCTCTGGTCAGACCACATTTAGAATATTGTGAGCAATTTTGGGCCCCCTATCTCAGGAAGGATGTGCTGGCCCTGGAGAGGGTCCAGAGGAGGTTCACGAAAATGATCCCAGGAATGAAAGGCTTAACATATGAGGAACGTTTGAGGACTCTGGGTCTATACTCGATGGAGTTTAGAAGGATGAGGGGGGATCTGATTGAAACTTACAGAATACTGAAAGGCCTGGATAGAGTGGACGTGGGGAAGATGTTTCCATTAGTAGGAGAGACTAGGACCCGAGGGCACAGCCTCAGAGTAAAGGGAAGATCTTTTAGAACAGAGATGAGGAGAAACTTCTTTAGCCAGAGAGTGGTGAATCTATGGAATTCATTGCCACAGAAGGCTGTGGAGGCCAGGTCATTGAGTGTATTTAAGACCGAGATAGATAGATTCTTGGTTGGTAAGGGGATCAAAGGTTACAGGGAGAAGGCGGGAGAATGAGGTTGAAAAACTTATCAGCTATGATTGAATGGCAGAGCAGACTCGATGGGCCGAATGGCCTAATTTCTGCTCCTATGTCTTATGGTCATTTCAGTTAGGTTTCATTGTCATAATGCTGACAGCATAATAGGTTGAGTTCACAACTAGAAACGTGTAAAGAAAACAATCCACCTTCACCCCCACCCCTCCCCAACCCCTGCAACTTCCCTCCTGAGCTCTATGGTAGCTGACATTTTTAATGGTAACCTCTCCTCTCCTCCCCTGCCTTTAAAGTCACCATCTTTACCCCTGCCCTCAAAAAATTCATCCCCTGGCCCGTCAGTTCTGACCATTGTCCTTTACATCTCTTCCTATGCCCTTCTCAAACTATGAATCTCATCTCCAACCTCCTTTTTATCTCCAAAGTCCTTCAATGCGTTCCTGCCTCCCTCATCCATGCCATCTCTCTTTAGCTCTTTCTCTTATCTCTGGATCCTCCTAAAGGATTTACACTTGATTTCCTTCTACTTCTCATCTACACTCTGCCATTCAATGACATCTGAACACAAGATTCCACATGTATGCAGATGACATCTGGCTCTACCTCTCTACCACTTGCCCACCCCTCAACTGTCCCTACATTTTCAGGCTGCTTTGCCTGATATACAGCCCTGAACATGCCACAATTTCTTCCATATAAAGGTTCGGAAGCCCAAAGCTGTACTCTTTGCCCTTCCCTTCACCCTACAAACTCCTTGGCAGGCCTTCTATGCCTGACATAACAGCTTGTGTAAGGCAAGGCATTTTCTTCTCACTGTTGCTGTTGCTCACTAGCACAGGGCATTTCATCTCATGCTGAACCCACTAACTCACTCTCTGACCAAGCTACAGTGCTAATATCTGTATTGGTGCTTGAAAGGGATATTGGATGTGATGGCGCCTTCTCAAAAGGATTGTACTCCTCTGAGGTATCTCCTCATGCAGACTGCAGCGCTTGAGACTTGCCTAAAGGAAAGATCTAAAGGACAAGCGTTAGGGCGACACTGAGTGGCTGGACAGGAGCAGATTGACAGGCACCACATTGCATCTTGATGTAGTCAAGCTATTCAACTTTAAGGTCTGAATGAACCCCAAGAATTAAAATAAACTGAGCCTTTATTCTGTGCCAGTGCATAAGTTTCAAACTCACTCTGCTGTTGTCCCACTCAAAACCCACCCAGAGATAAAATCAGAACTCTTGCCTGAAGTACCAACTTTGAAGCAATTAAAAAAAAAGTTCTCATCTGTGCAATTAAGAAAGGATTCTACAAACTGCCTTACAGCAATTTCTGGCAGAGAAATCTTTTTATTCCCACCCTCTGCCGTCGAGCCCTTATCATGGGGTTTATAATGGGCGTTCTTACACATGTCTTTATAATGGAAGCCGAACAGCAAATGAAGAGAAAATGCCAGAGGCAGACAAGGTTACATGAATAGAAGAGTAATTAGGAAGACTCCTACCAGGGCCTGCAGACCAGACCACTCTCACAATGATAACTCAAAAGAGCTCAGCTTCAGCAAGGTACAGCTCAATAATAGGCACAGAGGGAATTTTAGCTGGGATATTTCAGCTTCTGTCCAACCAAAAATCACTGGTCAGGCCTCAACTGGAGTATTGTGATCTATCCTGGGCACCCTGCTTCAGAAAAGATGTAAAGGCCTTAGAAATGACAGTGAGGAGGTTTACCAGGATGTTACCAGGGCTAAGGGACTTCAGTTATGAGGAGCAGTTGAAAAATTAGAACTGTTCTCCTTGGAACAAAGAAGGTGAAGTGGTTTTCAAGATGGTGAGAGGCTTTGTCCGAGTGCATAGAAAAAAGTTATTTGCCTTGGTGGGTGGACCAATAACCAGAGGTCATAGATTCAAAAGGACTGTCAAAAGTTCTAGAGGAGTGATGGGAGAATTTCTTTCGCTGCTCAGTAAGTTTTTGAGATCTGGGATTCTTGTAAAGGTGGTGGAAGCTAATGTTAAATGTTAAATAAACTAATGTTAAAGTGAGTTGGACAGGTACTTGAGGATGAGAAACTTACTGGGCTGTGGGCAAAAAGCAGAGATCAGGGACCAAGCACAACTTGCTCTTACAAAAACCAGTACAGATACAACGGGCTGAAAGGGCTCCCTCTGTGTTGAAAGCTTCTATGATTCTACGATTTCAGTTTGCTTACCTTTTTGAAGGACGAAGGTTATTGGGGTTCAGTTTGGAAGGAATTTAACCTGCCCCTTAAAGGCATATCACATCCTGGGTATTTCGAGATTGAGCAACCCTGAGCAAATAATTATATTTAGCATTCCGTGATGCGAAGGGTGGAGAGGAGGAGGGGAGACTCCAACACAAAAAGGGTCCGGCTGCAGCAGAGGAGGTTGCAGAGTGTAAAGAAAAATACAGTGAGCAGGCTGTACAAAGTAAACACCTCTTTCCCGCAGATTTCTGACGACCACTGCATGAAGAATCTCTGTGATCGATTTTAACTTGGGTTGCCTGGTGCAAATCACATTTTCTGCTGCAACTAATCATTGCTGCTCTGAAAGGAACCTTCTGCTGGCTGAAGAACCAGGCACTAGTTTATTTTTAACATTTTATATAAAAGATCTTGGTTGCAATTCTGAGAGACAGCTGGATGGAGCTTCCACCTTGCATACTCCATCAGTGTTACAGGTAGAACCATCAATTATAGAACTGCAAAATAATTTTGTGGGCCCAGGCACAACAGGGCAACTCAAGACTCAGGTCATCAGGGGTGCACCTCCCCACAGGCAACCTGGTACAGAGGGAAAATAACATTAAAAATGTTAACTGGAGTATGGTCCAAATCTGGGCACCACACTTTAGGGAAGATATCAAGGCCTTGTAGAGGATGGTGAGGGGACTTACTCAAATGGCATAAGTTATGTGGAGAGATTAGAGAAGTTGGGATTGTTCTCCGTAGAGCAGAGAAGGTTAAAGGGAAATTTGATAGGGGTGTTTGAAATTATTTAGGACTTTAATAGAATAGGGAGGGAGAAACTGTTTCCGCTGGCAGGGGGAATCAGCAACCAAAGGGCACAGATTTGAGGTAATTGATAAAACAATTGCCAGATGAGAAGATATTTTTTGTGCAGTGAGTTGACATGATCTGGAATGAAGTGCCTGAAAGAGTGGAAGAAGCAGGTTCAGTTGTAACTTTCAAAATGAAATTAGATAATATGCATGAAGGGAGAAAAAAAAAAACAGCAGTGTTTTCGGGAAAGTGAAGCTAATTGGATAGCTCTTTCAAAGAGCTAGCCAGAGCATGTTGGGCTGAATGGCCTCCAGCCATGCAGTAAGGTCCTTTGATTGTATGAAAGTGCCCGAACTATAACATATGAAGTGTAGCGCAAAGCATTGACCTTTCTCTTTCAAATTGTTCATGACCTGCTGTGCATTTCCAATTTTCATTGGAGAAGTATACTGTAACCCCTCTGACTACTCCACAATGGCTTGGCAAGATTCCAACTTAGAGCTCAGCAGTTGGTAGGGAACAACTCACTGACTGATGACATCAGCCCCAAATAGAAGACCTCCTTTTGCAGCATTGCACAAATACGACAAGGGGACATTGTCAGTTGAAGACATTGTAACCCACAACACAACAGATGGAACCTATTAAGATCCTTGCATTAAGTGCCCAGTGATCAGCAGGACAGTAGATCTAATGGTATCCCTTAGATCAATTAGATCCTGCAGACTCAGAGAGACGTGCCCTGAAGCTGCTCTATATCAGTTCCACAAAGCTTGAAGGCTATGTCCAAAGCACCTAATTTAGATGTACTGACTGATCTAGAGGCCTCTGACATAGGAACAGATTCAATTGCTCATGATGTCACAACTTAGTCCAGTTAACACTGCAATACAGACAATATGGCAGGAAGGCTAAAAATTGGTTTTGCGCCATATTGAAACCAGTTTGTGATCGTCCGCTCTGCCCGTCAATGGTGGGCCATGTTTCCCACTGTCGGACATCGGGAACGTCTGCGTATCATTATAAGGCCCGGGCACCGGAATCATCCCCCCACGTCAAATTTACTGCCCATGTCGACAGGAAAATGTGCCAGCGCATAACATGTTTTGACAAATGTGATGTGCAGAAGTTGGGACTTACCGTTAGGGCCTTGCTCAGATCATGGACATCCAAGGAGCAGAAGATGCTGGAGCCCTACAGCTATAGGACGCTGAAACAACACATGCATCGCATGCTGGATGGGTTCTGGTGGACATGGCTCTACCGCGAAGCAGCTCACAGGAAATGGAAGGTGACTGTTGATGTCTGGGGTCTGCTTTGGGACATCAGTGTCTTGGCCATGGTCTGCTACAGATGATCATTGAGGGGTGGAAATGAAGCTCCAGGTTTGACTGGGAGAGGAAGGTGTACCAGATGTGACAAAAGTGTAATAACTCTCATAATATTTTTCTGGTTATTGTGAAGTAGGTTTATGGGGGTAAGTATAGGTGGTTTTGTCTGTGTGATTTAATTACTTCTGGAGTCAAGCAGACCACAAGCTAGAAGCTAGGCGTAGAAATGTGCTTGACATGCTAGTGAGTAAACATATATGGTGGCTTAACATGTAAGGTGTGAAGGGAATTTGTAAGTAAGAGAAACGACATGGGTATGGAAATCAGGCAGAAGGACTGTGATATAATTAAAGGAATTAGCATAGAAGGGGAGGAGGTTCTAAGTGGTCTGGCAGGCTTAAAAGTAGATAAATCTTCAGGCCCGGATGAAATGTATCCCAGGCTGTTGCATGAGGCAAGGGAGGAGATAGCAGGGGTGCTGGCAATAATTTCCAATACCTCTCTGGCCACAGGAGGTGGACTGCAGGACAGCCAATGTGGTACCGTTATTCAAGAAGGGAGGAAAGGATAAACCAGGGAACTACAGGCCAGTCAGTCTAACCTCAGTGGTGGGGAAACTATTGGAAGCAATTCTGAGGGACAGGATTAACACTTGAAGAGGCAGGGATTAATCAAGGATAGGCAGCATGGTTTTGTTAAGTGGAGGTCATGCCTGACCAATTGGATTGAATTTTTCAAAGGGGTGACCAGGTGTGTAGATGAGGGCAATGCATTTGACGTAGTCTACTTGGACTTCAGCAAGGCTTTTGATAAGGTCCCGCATGGGAGACTGATAACGAAGGTAAGAGCCCATGGGATCCAAGGCAATTTAGCAAATTGAATCTAGAATTGGTTGAGTGGCAGGAAGCAGAGAGTGATGGTCGAGGGTGTTTTTGTGACTGGATGCCTGTGTCCAGTGGGGTTCCACAGGGATTGGTGTTGGGTCCCTTGCTGTTTGTGGTATATATAAATGATTCAGACTTGAATGTAGGAGGGTTGATCAGTAAGTTCGCAGATGACACGAAAATTGGTGGGGTGGTAAATAGTGAGGAGGATAGCCTTAGATTACAGGAGGGTGTAGACAGACTGGTCAGATGGGCTGATCAGTGGCAAATGGAATTTAATCTGGATAAGTGTGAGGTGATGCACTTGGGCAGGACAAACAAGGCACGGGAATACACAACCCTGGGAAGTACCAAGGATCAGAGGGACCTTGTTGTGCATGTCCACTGGTCCCTTAAGGTAGCGGGACAGTTAGATAAGGTGGTTAGGAAGGCATATGGGCTACTTGTCTTTATTAGCCGAGGCATAGAATATGAGAACAGGGAGGTTATGCTGGAACTGTATAAAACGCTGGTTAGGCCACAGCTAGAGTATTGCGTGCAGTTCTGGAATCCACATTATAGGAAGGATGTGATTGCACTAGAGAGAGTGCAGAGGAGATTTACCAGAATGTTGCCTGGGCTGGAGAGTTTTAGTTATGAGGAGAGATTGGATAGACTGGGGTTATTTTCCCTGGAGCAGGGGAGATTGAGGGGGGACATGATTGAGGTATATAAAATTATGAGGGGCGTAGATAGGGTAGACAGGATGGAACTTTTCCTCTTGGTGGAGGGATCAATAACCAGGGGGTGTAGATTTAAGATAAAGGGCAGGAGGTTTAGAGGGGATATGAGGAAGAATTTTTTCACCCAGACGGTGGTGGAAATCTGGAACTCACTGCCTTAAAGGGTGGTAGAGGCAGATACCCTCATAACATTTAAGAAGTATTTGGATGTGCACTTGCGATGCCTTGGCATACAAGGCTATGGGCCTAGTGCTGGAAAATGGGATTAGAATAGTTAGGTACTTGTTTTACCGGCGCAGACTCGATGGGCCAAAGGACCTTTTTCTGTGCTGTAGACCTTTATGACTCCATGACTCTCTGACTAGGACATTTTTAGATAAGTTAGGGATTGTTGCGTTTCAAAGGGATGTTAGTCTGTTTACAACTAGCCAGATAAGCAAGGCTAAGGAGTGTATTTATTTTTCCCAAAGGTTACTGACAATATTGGCAACATGAAAGTTTTTATATTATGACAAAGATACAATATCAAAGACATATGGAACAATAGAATTTACATATTAAAGAGAGAAAACCATAAATAAAGGAGAATGAAAGGCTATGAGAGAAGACCATGTAAGATATAACAGGAGTGTGTGAAACAGCCTTCTAGAAACCTCCAGCCATTTGTGCATAAGTCTGCTGTGTTATGTAACTGAAGTTGGAGAAAAACCATTTTGAATTCCACTGTCAAAGTGATATTGTGTTAACTTGCTTGGCTTGTTTTAAATCTAAAATCTCTTTTGGACTGTTGCCTTAAAGGGCATGTATAACTGGGAGGTCAGTTAGGAATTTTACGGTTTGTTATAGTAGTAAGTAATTGTAGTCGTATGCATGTGCTTCAAATCTTTTATTTTGTCAAATATTTTAATTTAATTTTTAAAATATCTCTAAAGGCCTTGGTGGACTCATTACTTCTGAATTCAGTGTACACATCTCTTAATAAACGCAAATTGCAAAACCGTTGTGATAGCGCGACTAAGTTTCCCTTGTGGATTTGGTCTGGCTGGCACACATCACCTGCCACGTCACAACACGGGAGTTGGAGAGTGAGGTTAGGCAGGGGGAATGATGGTGTCGGTGGGTGGGTGAGGTTGGGAGGGGGAGGGAGTATGGGGGAGAAGGGTGTATTGGGGGGAAATGCGACAACTGATGAGGTATGTGTAAGGGGGAGGAAGGTATAAGAGAAGGAGTTTGGAGGGGGAAGGACTTCAGGTGAAAGGACTTTAGAGAGGGGAAGGAGTCCAGGGGGAGGAGGGAACTCGGAGGGGGGAAGGAGTTCAGGGGGAGGGAGGAGAAAGGCCAGAGGGAGGAATAATGTTGGAGGAAGAAGTAAGGGTGAAAGAAGGAGTAAAGGGGGAGAACGTGCACAGGAGGGGTCTGTGGAATCAGTGACTGCCTCCTGGGGAGTGAAATAAGGATGGGTGTGGTAGGAGAGACTGGTGAGAATGAGAGTGGAAAGAGGGAGCCGGTAGGGTGTGAGAGTACGGCAGCAGTGGTAGAAGGGACGGTAAGGGTGGTTGGTTGGGACTCGGAGGCAAACAAGGAATCTGGGGGTGGGAAGGAGGAGGTCTGGGATGTCAGTATGGATGGGGGTGGGAAAGAAAAGGATTCTTGCTGGTAGGTGATGGTGGGGAGGTAGAAGGTGATTCCAAGGGGATCAACAGTGATGGTGGAAAAGACATGGGTGACTGGGGGAGGGGAAGTGATGGGGAGCTGAAGGCATATTTAATAACCAACATGCTTCTAAAATCGAAAGTTAAAAAAGACTCATGTTGGGCACAGGTGCTACATGGGAGTGCGATCAGCAGGTGGGCGGAGGTGCAGGTCAGCTCAGATAGACAACTGAAAGAGAACCCCAGCAGGGAGCACTGAAAATGCTTGGGACATTGAGATGAGTGTGATAGAGCAAGGCTCCGCATGAGTGCGAGAGTGCTTGCATGAGGCTCCAGAAGGCCCTGCCACACACACACTTCTGCCACTGGAATCACTCACAGGCTGCCTGCGTGCAGCTGAACTGCTAGTGGGGGAGGGTGTGCAGGGGGAGGAGTTGCAAAGCCTGTAAATGAAGCTGAAAGATACCATTGCACATTATTCAGTGAAATTAAATACATTTTCAGATTATGAAGTAACAAAATAAGTTCACCCACTTGTTATCAGAAATTCTTAACATTTCCAGGCCTACCACTTCTTCTCGGTGCTGCCCTGACATCCGCAGCAGGGGTGGAGACAGCCTGTGCAATGGTTGGCCCTGTCGCCTCTGATGACTTCAGCGTAGGTCCTCTGGAGAGCCAAGGCCTTGGGGGCTTGCTTTGGCTGTCCTCCTGTGGGCTAGTTGCTTCCTCGATAGTGACAGAGGATGAGGGTGAGGGGTTCACAGGCAAAGGGGGCTCACAGGTAATGGCCTCCAGGATTCCTGAGTGCAGAACACAGGGTGTCTAGCTGCCACTCCTCCTCCCTTCAGGTGCCTGAGGACCCTGGCCTGAATCTGTGAGGGGAAGGAGCACGTGGAGGGATGTTAAGGTGCTCCATTTCCCTCTTGCGTTGCCACTGCCGGAACTCACCCATGGCTACCATGATGGAGTGCATCTCTGCGTGCATCACTGCATTCTGCTGGACCAGGGTCTCCATGGTGTCCGCCATCCTTCCCATGGAGAACTTGATATGCGCACATGTGGGCACCACTTCATCAGAGAGCAGGCATACTTACTCCTCCGACTCATGTGCCACTCTTTAGAGGGCTTCTGAGGGCACTGCGTAATGTTCCCTGCCTTCTGATGACTTCCCACAATGAGTTGCAAGGCCGAATCCAGAGGCTCATCATCTGACTCAGACCTTATTGATTCCTCTTCTCTAGCAGTCCTCTGAGTGCCGGGGAGCTCTGCTGAACCTGCTTCCTCTTGCTCTCCTGCTGCGGACATGTGCGGTGACCACCAGACTGTGAACCCAAGCAGGCTCTAGATTTAGGTTCCACCGAGGTCTGTGTCTCTGCACTGGTGCAGGGTGTGGGTAAACGCTGTGATCAGTCCCAGGCTGCTTATTTCCAGCACTTCAATGGAAGAGATGCCCTCTTGGCTGGAGGTGATGCGGTACAAGATCCTTACGCGAGTGTTCACCACCTGTCGCTACAGGCACACTCCAAGTTGTCACCAGTTAGCGTGATGGCACACTCCTCAAAGTGAGTGAGGGGCTTAATGTGGGCCACTCCAACCCCTGTCTGGGGCCTCTCCCTGTTATTGTGAGCCAGCTCCTCCTGCATGAAAACACTGGAGAGAGTGTGAGCCGGATGCATGGCACTGCGTGGACTGTTTGTGTGGTGAGCGGAGCCATGGACGGGATGAGGATGTGAGCTCGAGAGGATATGAGCCTGATGGAGATGTGAGGGTGTGTGTGAGAGTTAGTGGTGTTGTTCCTTGAGATGTGAGATGTCCTGTGGATGTGTGATAGGTTTGTGAGTGTGTGAGTTGAGAGTGATGAGAAGAGTGACTTACCCTGGCGGAACAAATTACATCATTCATCCTCTTCCTGCACTGGCTGGCTGTCCTCTTTTGCAGGGCATTGGCGCTGACCACAGCTGCTGGATTGGCTTGCTGGCCCTCACCAAGAGCGGGCTAGGGGACATTGCAGCAGGCCTCCACTGCATCCAGTAGGTGCTTCAGGGAGGCGTCACTAAATCTGGGAGCAGCACATCCCCTCCCTTTGGCAGCCACTGGTTCCCAGGAGCGCCCTATCCCTTGAAAAGTGATAGCTCTTTGCAGGGGTGGGCTTTAGATATGGCACCCGGTTTACTGAAGGCCTGAGGAGACGATAGGGCTGGCAAATCAGAGGACTCCCCACTAGCGACCCGGCGTGTTTCCCGGGAATGCATAATTGATGAGGTGGGAATGGGGCAATATGACGCAAAAACACGCCATTGTGGCCAGCGGGTAAAATACCCTTTTTACCACCTGCTCCCTCACTTAGTGCAAATCTAGGACAATTCCGCCCCACGAGTAACTGAATCTACATGAATTACTTAGAAGAAGAGACCTAGAATAATGTATCCATGTTTGCTGATTATATAAAGTTAGGTGAGATTGTAAGCTGTGAGGAGGACACAAAGAGGCTGCAAAGAGATATAGACAGGCTAAAAGAAAGTACAGAAGGTGGCAGATGGAGTACAATGTGGGAAGTGTGACATTATTCACTTTGGTAGTATGAATAAAAAGAAGAATATTTATTGAAAGGTGTGAAACTTGTAAATGTTGATATTTAGAGAGACTTGGGTGTAATCATACAAGAAGTATAGAAAGTTAACATGCAGATACAGTAAGCAATTAGGAACATGTTCACCTTCATTGCAAGGGGCTTAGGGTAAAAGAGTGAGCAGGTCATAGTACAATTGTATAAGGTTTTTTGGAGGCCACTTCTGGAGTACTGTGTGCAGTTTTGGTCCCCATATTCAAACAGCTGAATGATGTCCTGAAACTGAGATGACTGACTTCCGACAACCACAACCATCTTCCTTTGTGCTAGGTATGACTCTAACCAGTGGAGAGTTTTGCCCCTGATCCCCATTGACTCCAGTTTTGCTAGGGTTCCTTGATGCCACACTTGGTCAAATGCGATCTTGATGTCATGGGCAGTAACTCTCACCTCACCTCTGGAGTTCAACTCTTTTGTCCATGTTGGAACCAATCTGTAATGTGTTCAGGAGCTGAGTGTTCCTGGCGGATCCCAACTGGGCGTCACTGAGCAGGTTATTGCTAAGCAAATTTCACTTGAACCCTTCGAATAGTTTACTGATGATGGAGGATAGACTGATGGGGCGGTAATTGGCTGGGTTGGATTTGTCCTGATTTTTGTGTACAGGACATACCTGGGCAATTTTCCACTTAGCTGGGTTGGTGCAGCGTTGTAGCTGTGCTGGAACAGATTGGCTAGAGGTGCAGCAAGTCCTGGAGCACAAGTCTTCAGTATCATTGCCAGAATATTGTCAGGGCCCATAGCCTTTGCAGTATCCAGTGCCTTCAGGCATTTCTTGATATCATGCAGAGTGAACTGAATTGGCTAAGACTGGCATCTGTGATGCTGGGGACCTCCGGAGGGGGCTGAGATGGACCATCCACTTGACACTTCTGGCTCAAGTTTGTTGCAAATGCTTCAGCCTTGTCTTTTACACTGATGTGCTGGGCTCCTCCATCATTGGAGATGGGGATATATTGTGGAGCCTCCTCCTCCAGTGAGTTGTTTAATTGTCCACCACCATTCATGACTGAATGTGGCAGGACTGTAGAGCTTAGATCTGATCTGTCGGTTGTGGGATCGTTTAGCTCTATCTATCACTTGCTGCTTATGCTGTTTGGCAAACAAGTAGTCCTGTGCTATAGCTTCACCAGGTTGACACCTCATTTTTAGGTATGTCTGGTGCTGCTCCTGGCATGCCCTCCTGCACTCTTCATTGAACCAGGTAGAGTGGGGGATATGCTGGACCATGAGGTTACAGATTGTGCTCAAGTACAATTCTGCTGCTGCTGATGGCCCACAGCACCGTATGGATGCCCAGTCTTGAGTTGCTAGATCTGTTCGAAACCTATCCCATAGCACCGTGGTAATGCCACACAACACGATGGAGGGTATCCTCAATGTGAAAGCGGGACTTCATCTCCACAATGACTGTGTGGTGGTCACTCCTACTGATACTGTCATGGAAAGATGCATCTGTGGCAGGCAGGTTGGTGAGGATGAGGCCAAGTATGTTTTTCCCTCTTGTTGGTTCCCTCAGCACCTGCCTCAGACCAGCCTAGCAGCTATGTCCTTGAGGACTTGGCCAGCTGTGGTGCTACTGAGCCACTCTTGCTGATGGACATTGAAGTCCCCACCCAGACTTCACCAGTCTGCACCATTGCCACCCTCAGTGCTTCATCCAAATTGTGTTTAATATGGAGGAGCACTGGTGGTACCTGATAGTCAGCAGGAGGTTTCCTTGCCCCTTTCTGACCTGATGCCATGAGACTTCATAGAATCCAGAGCCAACATTGAGGACTCCCAGGGCAACTCCCTCCCGACTGTATATCACTGTGCCGCCACAGCTGCTGGGTCTGTCGTGCCGGTGGGACAGGACATACCCTGGGATGGTGATGGTGGAGTCTGGGACATTGTCTGCAAGGTATGATTCCATTAGGATGACTATTGCAGGCTGTTGCTTGACTAGCCTGTGAGACAGCTCTCCCAATTTTGGCGCTAGCCCCCAGATGTAGTAAGAAGGACTTTGCAGGGTCAACAGGGCTGAGTTTGCCTTGGTCAGTTCAGTTTCATTCCTTTTTTGAGGCTTTGTAGAGGTTTGATACAACTGAATGGCTTGCTAGGCCATTTCAGGGGGCATTTAAGAGTCAACCACATTGCTGTGGGTCTGGAGTCACATGTAGGCCAGACCAGGTAAGGACAGCAGATTTCCTTCCTTAAAGGGAACCAGATGGGTTTTTATTAAACTCAGATTTGAGCCCGGGTCCCCAGAGCATTACCCTGGGTCTGGTTCAGCGACAGTACCACCAGGCCATTGCCTCCCCGGTTAGGGCAGAAGATCAGCCATGATCATATTGAATGGCAGAACAGGCTTGAAGGGCCGTAAAGTCCACTCCTGCTCCTATTTCTTATGCATTTAGGCCTCAGCTCTAGCTCTGACCCCTCTAGCATGATGAAAATTGGGGGATCAGGCTTTTCCTCCAAGATTGCAAAGGGATCCAAGAAGGTGGATCCCACTGCCACAGCCACATTCTTCCATGAACAAATATCACACGTTTAGTGGTTATCTAGCTTCCAACTCTTTCTATACCTACATTAGAATGCCATGCAGGTCTGACTCCCTGGGATTTGCTGCTTCTTTCATCTGCTATCCTTGTCACCCAATTTGCCTGCTGTCTCCAGTACTGCCATTGCCCCTTGAAGCAGCAGCAGGTTTTACATTCTTGCTTCATTGAGCCTGTCACTGCCATTCTCCAGTGGATGTAACACTGCAGGTCTGTCTGCACTTATGTTCCTCTGGATAGTGTTAACAATATCTCTGCAATGACATTTACTTTAACCAGTTTGAATTAAGTTCAAGATTGAAATTAGCAAGTCATAGTTCTGTTTTCCCATGTCCAAGTTTTCAGTTTTGCTGTATCTAAAATCATTTAATCATTAATTTAAATAGCGGCTTTCATGTCACATCCCAAAGCACTTCATAGCTAATGAATTACTTCTGAAATGTAATCACTGTTATTTTGTGAGCTTGGCATACGGATAATCTTTAAATATTTATGTATTTACTCACTTAGAAGTCAGCAGTTTCAACTTCTAGGCTCTTGTTTTTCTCATTCATTTCAGCCTAACTTCTCTATTGGTATAGGATGCCACTTGCATTCCCCATTTGTGTTTTGGCTTTAGATCTGTCCCAACTGCAAATTTCCATCCATCATAAGAATGAACAGCTCTATAAAATCAAGGTTCACCAAAACTATGGGACATCAAGGGCTGTTTGTCATTTTGCATCCCATGCAGAAGGACTGACCACTGAGCACCAGGCTCCGCAGTCATCATTTCTACCATTCAGCATTTTATGAGAGGTTGTACCCAAACCTATAAATGATTTCTTTAATTTGGAACCTTCTATGACTGCTTCTAGTGTTTGGATAGCCATTTAACACACCAACTTATATTGTGCTCAGGAACACATTTCTGGGTAAGTCGGCAAGTATGCTCCTGCTGAGGACGTGTCAAAGCTGATGAGGTCAGATGCCTTGCGAGATATTGCACCCATGATCTGTTGGAGAGAGACCCTCATGCTGCCCTGGGTGATATTTCACACATCACTGGTGCCTGACTAAAATGAGCCTCATGCATAGAGGTTGAGGGTTGTCATTACCTTCACAGCCTTGAGGGAAGCAGACTGTGGCTAAAGTCTTCTTTTAACATATCACAGGCTCATTGTCTCCTTCTTGAATGGCAGCTTTCTCAAACACAGCATCTCTGACATCATCGCAAAAGACATTATTTCCCTGTAGACTCCCCAGGTTGTGGAGTGGGGGATGCTGGGGGAGTGGCAGGCTGTGGGGGGGGTGGTGGGATGCAGTGTGGGTGGAAAATGGTGGGGGCGGGGCTTAATATTTATTACAAAAACAGAATTACCTGGAAAAACTCAGCAGGTCTGGCAGCATCGGTGGAGAAGAAAAGTTTCGAGTCCTCATGACCCTTCAGCAGAACTGAGTATAGTTAGGAGAGGGGTGAAATATAAGCAGATAATATTAATATTATAAATAATAACATTTTTATATTATAAATAATAACAATAATATTATTATAAATAATAACAATGATAATAATTAATAACATTAATATTTATTAGTTTGTCCTGATCTTCCTCCAGTCTTGGTGTCTCACCCTGCAGCCTGTTTTCTCTGCTTGTCTTCCATGTCATCAATTAATAACAAAAAAGTGAACCTCCAAGTGGATATTGACATCACTAAATCAGTCAATGAGTTGAAGGCAGGTCAGCGCTTACAACGGAACCGAGTTGTACCATAGATGTCGGCGTATACGTCAACATTTAAAGCCTCGAACAATCCCTACAAAAACAGGGGTTGACTTATACACTGAGTATAAAAGTGAACGACCAACGTGGGTGTAGGTGGTTGCCATTTCAAAGTGTCATGAGCATCTGATACAAAGAATGAGCCTGCCTTAAACTCCAGTGCATCTTCACAACACAGCCCATACCACATTCTTGATCACTGTGCCCAGCTATAAGTTACCATTAAATAAAACATGCATTATGAGTGGAAAATTGAGGCTGACTACTGATCCAAGTCTAGCATGGTTGAAAAGGGGGTTCAATTCATGCATCGAGTCTAGACAAAAACATGATTTTTGGGACCAGAAAAATGGGGTCATCTCACTCGCAGCTCGATTTATATGCTGCGATTTATGGTATTTTACCAAGTTTAAATCTAAAGCAAACAGTCGATTTGGTCAGCGAGCAGCATTGCAATCAAAGTCGATTTACAGAGTCTAGTTAAAAAGAGTCCCTATGAGTAGAACTCATGACTGAAACTGCAACAACTTCTCCCAATAAAAGCAGGGTGATTTTAACAGCAAAATGCAACAGGAGGATAGTTACATGTACGTAAAATCAACCCTAGTCACTTACCGGAGTGCAGTGATTGACAGGGTTCTTAACCAATCGTCTCCATTCTGGCTGGGAATAGTGAACAAAGCAACTAAGAGAGAGACTCCAGTCTTCATTGTCCCTTTTCTTAGCCTCCAATCTGCCTTAGGTGAGGACCAGAAATCATAATATGAATTACCAGCCCTAAATGACTAAACGTAAGATTAATTTGGATAATTTGGATTTGCACATGGGGAGCCTTACAAATTTGCAACTTTATTTCCATTTTTTGAGGGTAATTGGCATAAATCATCCAGCAAATGGTGAGAAATAAAAACAAAGAAACCAGAGCAGGAGTAGGCCATTCGGCCCCTCAAGCCTGCTCCGCCATTCAATAAGATCATGGCTGATCTGCTGGTGTTTCAAATTCCACATTCCCATCTACCCCCGATAAACCTTGATTCCCTTGCCTAACAAGAATCTATGTACCTCTGCCTTAAAAATATTCAATGACCCCCGTCTCGACGCCTTCCGCAGAGAGTTCCAAAGTCGCACAATCCGGAGGCTGATGAGGGCGCTGGTTTCTCCAGGGAGTGCAGACAGACCCAAGCTTCTGGCACCACAAGCAGCCTGTCTGTACAGGAGGGGAAGAAGGGAGGAAGAGCAATAGTAATAGGGGATTCTATAGTCAGGGGAACAGATAGGCGCTACTATGGCCGTCAACGTGACTCCAGGATGGTGCCAGGGTCCAGGATGTCACTGAACAAGTGCAGGGCATCCTGAAGGGGGAGGGTGATAAGGCAGAGGTCATGGTACATGTTGGTGCCAATGACATAGGTAGAAAGAGGGATGAGGTGTTGCATCAAGAATTCAGGGAGTTAGGCAGTAGACTAAAAAGCAAGACCTCTCAGGTTGTAATCTCTAGATTACACCCAGTGTCACATGCTAGCGAGCTCAGAAATAGGAGAATAGTGCAGATGACTGCGTGGCTTAAGAGTTGGTGCAGGAGGGAGGGTTTTAGATTCCTGGATCACTGGGACCGTTTCTGGGGAAGGTGGGACCTGTACAAGTGGGACAGTCTACATCTGAACCAGAGCAGGACTAACGTCCTTGCATGCGGGTTTGCTAGTGCTGTTGGGAGTAGTTTAATCTAATTCGGCAGGGGGAGGGGACACAGAATGTTAGCAGAATAGGGACACATCATAATACAGTGAAACAATCAAGTCAGAGGGAGTACAGCTGCAATAAGCTTCAAGGGAGTAAGGCAAGGCTGGATGTCCTCTACTTTAATGCCAGGAGTATTACAGGTAAAACGGATGAGTTAAGGGTGAGGATTCACAAATGGAATTGTGATATAGTAGCCATCACTGAGACGTGGTTGAGGGAAGGGCAGGATTAGCAGCTCAACATTCAGGGATATAGAATCTTCAGTCGAGACAGAGGAGGGAGTAAAAGAGGAGGAGGCATTGCATCACTAGTTAAGGAGTCAGTTACTGCAGTAAGGAGAGATGATATCTTGGAGGGGGCATCGAATGAAGCTTTGTGGGTAGAGTTTAGGAATAAAAAAGGGGCAGCCACATTGTTAGGTGTTTATTATAGACCCCCAGATAGTCAGCGGGAAATTGAGGAGTAAATATGTGCACAATTTGCAGAGGTGTGTAAAAACAATAACAATAGGGTAATTATATGAGGTGATTTCAACTTTCCCAACATTAATTGGGATAGACATAGTTTTAAGGGCTTGGATGGAGTGGATTTCTTGAAATGTATACAGGAGAACTTTTTAGGTCAATAAAGAGAGGGTCCAGCAAGGGATGGTGCATTGCTGGACCTAATTCTGGGGAATGAAGCCGGACAGGTGGCTGAGGTGGTGGTGGGCGAGCATTTTAGCGATAGTGACCACAACATGGCACAATTTAAGTTTGTTATGGACAAAGAAATCGACAAGTTGTAAAAAAATGTTTTGGATTGGGGGAGAATGGATTTTAGTAAAATAAGGCAGGATCTGGCCAAGGTAGTCTGGGAACAGTTACTTGTGGGGAAATATACAGAGGAACAATTGGGGGTGTTCAAAAAGGAAATGGGGAGGGTACAGGCTCAACATGTTCCCTCTAGGGTGATAGGAAGGAGTAACAAACCCAGAGAACCATGGATGACCCGAGATATTCAGGTTACGATGAGAAGGAAAAGAGAGGCTTTTAGCAGGTACAAGGGAAGCAAATCAGCGGAGGCATTAGTGGAGTACAGACAGTGCAGGGTGGAGCTTAAAAAAGCAATTAGGAGAGCAAAGAGGGGATATGAGAAAGCTCTGGCTGGTAAAAGTAGGGAAAATCCCAAGATATTCTATAAATATATCAATGGGAAGAGGATAACCAGGGAAAGAGTAGGGCCCATAAGGGACCAAGGGGGAAATCTATGGGTGGAGCCAGAGGGCATCGCTAGAGTATTCAATGAATACTTCACGTCTGTCTTCACCCAAGAGAATGAGGATGAAGGTATCGAACTCAGGGAGAGAGACTGCGAGGTTCTTAGGAAAATTGATATAGGGAGTGACAAGGTATTGGAGGTGTTGGCAGGCTTAAAAGTGGACAAATCTCAGGCCTGGATGATTTGTGTCCTAGACTGCTGAGGGAGGCAAGGGAGGAGATCGCAGGGGCTCTGACCCAAATTTTTAATTCCTCTTTGGCCACGGGGTAGAACAGCTCATGTGGTTCCGCTATTTAAGAAGGGTTGTAGAGATAAGCCAGGGAACTACAGGCCAGTGAGTCTCATGTCAGTGGTAGGGAAACTATTGGAGAAATTTCTGAAGGAGAGTATCTATCTCCACTTGGAGAGGCAAGGTTTGATCAGGGATAGTCAGCATGGCTTTGTCAGAGGGAGGTCATACCTAACAAATTTGATTGAATTTTTTGAGGAGGTGACCAGGTATGTAGATGAGGGTAATGCAGTTGAAATAGCTTATATGGATTTCAGCAAAGCCTTTGACAAGGTCCCACATGGGAGACTTATAAAGAAGGCAAATGCACATGGGATACAGGGTTATTTGATAAGGTAGATTCAAAATTGGCTTAGTTGTAGGAGGCAGAGGTTGATGACAGAAGGATGCTTTAATGACTGGAAGCTAGTGTCCAGTGGCGTACCACATGGATCTGTGCTCGGTCCCCTATTATTTGTCATTTATATAAACGACATAGATGACTATGTGGGGGGTAGGATTAGCAAGTTTGCGGATGACACAAAGATTTGCCGGGTGGTTAACAGTGAGGTTGAGTGTCTTGGGCTACAGGAAGATATAAACGGGATGGTCAAATGAGTAGATAAGTGGCAGATGGAATTTAACCCTGAAAAGTGTGAGGTGATACACTTTGGAAAGAGTAATTTGACAAGGAAGTATTCAATGAACGGCATGACACTAGGAAGTTCTGAGGAAAAAAGGGGCCTTGGCGTGCGTGTCCATAGATCTCTGAAGACAGAGGGGCACGTTAGTGGGGTGGTGAAAAAGGCATATGGGACACTTGCCTTTATCAATCGAGGCATAGGTTACAAAAGTAGGGAGGTCATGTTGGAGTTGTATAGAACCTTGGTGAGGCCACAGCTGGAGTACTGTGTGCAGTTCTGGTCACCACATAATAGGAAGGATGTGATTGCACTGGAGGGGGTGCAGAGGAGATTCACCAGGATGTTGCCTGGGACGAAACATTTAAGTTACGATGAGAGGTTGGATAGACTTGGGTTGTTTTCGTTGGAGCAGAGAAGACTGAGGGGCGACCTGATCGAGGTGTACAAGATTATGAAGGGCATGGACAGGGTGGATAGGGAGCAGCTGTTCCCCTTAGTTGAAGGGGCAGTCACAAGGGGGCATAAGTTCAAGGTGAGGGGCAGGAGGTTTAGTGGGGGAATGTGAGGAAAAGCTTTTTTACCCAGAGGGTGGTGACGGTCTGGAATGCACTGCCTGGGAGGGTGGTGGAGGCGGGTTGCCTCACATCCTTTAAAAAGTACCTGGATGAGCACTTGGCACGTCATAACATTCAAGGCTATGGGCCAAGTGATGGTAAATGGGATTAGGTAGGTAGGTCAGGGGTTTCTCATGTGTCGGCGCAGACTCGATGGGCCAAAGGGCCTCTTCTGCATTATGATTCTGTGATTCCATGAACCCTCTGAGAGATAAAAATTCTCCTCATCTCTGTCCTAAAAGAGTGACCCCTAATTTTAAAAGAGTGCCCCCTAATTCTAGACTCACCCACAGGAGGAAACATGAAGAGGAAATGGAATACATGGCATATCTCTTCTTCATCACAAGTTGCTAGAGTTTTTACAAACTGCAAGTAACATTAATTCATTATTATTTCCAGCAATTTCTGGACCATTATAAGTAATCCAAGCCTCATAAACATGAAGCTTATTATTTATCTGGAGAATGGTGGATTGTATTTGTATGGATATCAGATAGCCTATTCCTTCAGCAGAGTATATATTTGTTACTGTTACCACTGGAAGCAGATTTGGTTAATGCAGCAGATTGTTATGAGGACAGGAAATCATTATGCTGTCATATGAGCTCTCTTTTTCCAATAGCCAGTTTATAATAATGCATGAATGTATTTTTGTTCTAGAAACTAACAATTTGAGTCTTGGAAAAGTGTTGATGCAATCTTTCATCTCAAAACTTAGTGTAATATAATTAAATTGAAAACATTGACAAACAGACCATGGGTTCCAACAGCAGCTTTTGAACAAATATAAAAACAGTTCTGTTCAGTTCTGTTGAAGGATCATGAGGACTTGAAACGTCAACTCTTTTCTTCTCCGCCGATGCTGCCAGACCTGCTGAGTTTTTCCAGGTAATTCTGTTTTTGTTTTAGCTTTTGAGCAAAGTTTTGCATCACTATCTCCAGAACTGATAAATGCTTAGTAGACAGCTGCACCTGTTCATTCCTCTGTTAATTTTCAAAGGATTTACCTAATTTTTTACCTTACTTTTACCTCAACTGTACCTTCTTTGGTAACCTTTCACAATTGGCACAGTACATTGGTAAACTGGCATCAATTCAGGAGTTGGTCATTATGTCAATGACAGATTAAAATGCTGAAGCTATCTTTCAAGAGGTTTTACAGATGTCTTGTTTTCCATTCCATGGGTTATTTCAGCTACTGTAGTAACTTTGTTCCTATTGTTGCAATCATCACCTTGTAATCATACTGGTGCAATGCCTGAACACGCTCCAACCATATCCTTGAAAGCGTCAGTTATGCTACAAAGTGGTGTAAAGGAGTTTGGCAGAAATAGCCGCACTAAGTTCAGCTTGTAAAATGCCATGAAATTTTCTTTGAGTCCGTATATATAAAACAAATGGGAAATGTCTATCCTGTGACGACAGCGACCTTTCAATCAGATTCAGAAATTGCCATTGAGAAAAGCTGTGGCAAAACTTTGCTGGCAATGTTTACTCTTCTGAGCCACAGAAATAAAAATTCACTGGATAACTCCTGATTCCTCACTGTCAATCTGACAATTTTGGCCAAACAGAGGGCAGGATTGGAAATTGAGAAATCTAGCTAGTATGCATTGAGATGACTTAAAAACTAGGTCAGGCAACTGCAGCTAATCCAAAAAGTGAGCGAATGAATAAATAACCTAAACCACAATTTTTCTCTATTTCTCCTTGATAATCTACCATCATCCTCTAAAGTGTGTTGCTCATGGGAATAATTTTGACAAGGGCTTCCCTGCAGTGTTCAGTTTCCAAATAGCTTTCTTGAATTTGCAGCATTTTGTTTTATTCGTTCATGGGATGTGGGCATCGCTGGCTAGGCCAGCATTTACTGCTTATCCCTAACTACCCTAGTTTAGAAGGCATTTTTTTAAGAGTCAGCCACATTGCTGTGGGTCTGGATTGACATGTAGGCCATACCAGGTAAGGACAGCAGATTTCCTTCCCTAAAGGACATTCGTGAACCAGATGGGTTTTAACAACAATCGGCAATGGTTTCATGGTCATCATCAGACATTTAATTCCAGATTTTTATTCAATTCAAATTTCACTATTTGCCATGGTGGGATTCAAACCCAGGTCCCCAGAGCATTACCCTGGGTCTCTGGAAGGGATCTCTCCCCTTCTGCACTCCAATATCTCACCATATAGTGTCTACTATCTCATACAATGAGAATGAGTCTTGCTGCATTGTTCTGTGCTTCAGAAGAGGGTGAAATATAAAAGTGGTTTCAACTAATTATCACATGCTAAGAGGCACGTAGTGCTAATTATCATTTTTTTAACAGGACTATGAAAGTGGAACAAAAACACAAGCAACTACGTTCAGTAAGAGTTACAGTGGCTGGCTACTCATCTGTAATTGTTAAATGAGTGAAATGCTAACAAATTCAACCAAGGTTGCAAAATCATAGCATCGTACAGCACAGAAGGGGGGCCACTGAACCCATACTGTCACTGCCAGCTTTTTGAAAGAACTGTCCAATTAATTCTACTCCCGTGCCCCCTCCCCATTGCCCTGCTAACTTCTCATTTTCAAGTATTTTATTCTCTTTGAAAGTTACCTTTGTACCATTTACTTTATTGCCTCTCCTCATTCTTTCTTCCAAAATGATTCACTTCTAGCTGCTCTGTATTAACTTTCACCTGTCATGTATCTGTCCATTTCACCAGATTGTCTATGTCTTCCTGAAGTCTGCTACTATCACCCTCACCATGTACTACAATTCCAAATTAAGTGTCCTCTTTGAAACTTTGAAATTATCTCCGCATACCCAAAATCCAGGCCAAAAAGAACACCTGCCCTAATACCATTTATATTAGCTGACAAAAGTGAACAAATATTTAACTCATCACACAAAATAATTCTTTAGCTTTTAACAGAAAAACTAAGTTTTATACAAATTGATTTAATTCCAAAAATCACATTTAATATAACAGAGTTCCTGGTTTCTATTTGATTATCTTTTTATGTGACTCTAGCCCTGGTGTAATGCCCCTTCTCAGCCTTCACAACCTGTCTACAGCCTTCGACATGGTTGATCACACCATCCTCCTCCAATGCTTCTCCTCCATCATCCAGATGGATGGAACTGTGCTCCTCTGGTTCCATTCTCATCAATCCAGTCATAGCCAGAATATCACCAACAATGTCTTCTCTTCCCACTCCTCCACCATTATCACTGGAGTTCCCAAAGGATCTGTCTTTCATCCCCTTTTAATTCTCATTTACATGCTGCACTATCCTTGGCAATTGTCTGAATCTGAACCAGACTATTCACAAATTTGGGGTTGTATTTGACCCTGAAATGAGCTTCCACTCCATTTCCACAGATCCATTACTTACTTCCATCTTCACAGCATCACCCAACGATGTCCTTGCTCCACTTTTCTACATCTCTATTCCTTTAAGGTACTCTTTAAAACTTACTCCTTGGGCACGCTTTTGGTCATCTGTCTTGTTATCTTCCTTGGTTCAGTGTCACATTTTTGTTTGATAATGCCCCTGGGATGTTTTGCTATAAAGGCACTATATAGATTCAAGGTGTTGTTGTTTCATATTAATTTTCATGATGTGTTAGAAGTGGATACAGTTGATGTATGGGAATTAAAGATTTATATGTTATCTGTGCTCTGCCCAAAGGCAAGTGCTTGATCCATTGTCTGCTGATGCGTCATTCTGAGTTATTTCTCTTGGCAGTTTTTAATCAGTGGTGGTTTGCCATTGCCTTCCACTCTCAGGGGAAGGGCAAGAAGGCAGTTCCCATGTCTACATCAGCCAGAAAGGGATTCAAACCCATGCTGTTGCAATATTCAGAACCACATGCTGTCCATCTAGCCAACTGAGCTGATCACCCCACCAGTGATTTGCATATCTGGGAGAAAAAAAACAGGAGCTGTTGTTCAGAGCTGGGCAACTGCTCGGAATGTGCTCCTTGTAATTCTGCTGCCAACATGACCAAAGGGCACCATTTCTGGAACATCCAGTTCCCTTTTCTCCCTGCCTGGGTAGAAATCTTTCAGATAAATACAACATTAAATGTGTCATCATTACTCATATCTCTCTCTCCTCCCCAATATTAGCCCTGCAGCTATAACACACTGCAAGGCGGGCTAAACAGGGGCAGTGTGGGACTTCCGCCTCTCAACGGGGGGAAATCCCGCTCTCAGGAGCTGCCGGCCAATCCAATAGGCCAGCTGCTCCAGCAGTCCTGGGGGTGCCAAGGGCACATTAGTGGGCGCTGCCAGAATTGCAACGAGGAAGAAGAATAAAGCCCAATGGATCCCTGAGATAGGTAACTCTGGGGTCTTGGGCAGGGAGGGATTGGGCAGGTTGGGGAGGGTGGAGAGATGATGAGGGTGGTGGGTTTAATGTAGAGGGTGGGTAGGAAAAAATGGGGCATTCTATCTTGGGGGGGACATACCCAATCTACAAAGGGCAGCCCCTAAAGATAGAACACCCTTCCTTCCCATCCTTTGAAGAATTAAAAAAAAATTGGGATGCTGATTTCCACCAAGACTGGCAGCTCCGGCTGTTTTATGGTGCTGACAGCGTATTATCGGGGTCAATTGGATTGGTAACAAACTCAGTTGACCCTTGATTACCTATTTGAATATGGCGGGTGGGCTGCCAATTTCAGCGCCTGCCCACCCGCCGAATTATGGAGGTGAGCTCGGGGGTGGGTGGGGAGATGGTGGAGTGGGCACCCACCCTATCTTATGTGCCCCCCCTGCCCCCCCCCCCCCCCCACCCTGCCCAGAAAACACCAGCAGAGGCATGTAAAATACAACCCAAAGCTTGGCATCTTGAATTTAAAAAGGGGAACCACAAAATATTTCCCAAAAGTTTGCATCATTGCATCACCCTTTGATGTTTGAAAATTGTGGAGCAACAGAAGCAATATCTTTACAAAGGGCCTTTCTTTCTTATTCTTTGATTAAATCTCTTCATCATCAACTTTTTAATGCATGACCTGAGGACTTACCCTTGACATTCGTCAGTATTCCTGTCACTTATACCATGCAACAGCTGAGAAACCTGATATTTTAAGAACAAGTTAGACATGAAACCAGACATTACAGACCCATTAATCTAGTGCCAGCAAGTGAGAAGATGCTCAAGAACATTTTATAGGATTCTATCAAAGCTCATCTGCAGAAAGGTATAATCAGTTTTAGAAGCAATATGTTCTCCAAATCTACTGGAATTCCTTCAGGAAGTAACTAAATTGGCAGATTAGGGCTATCCACTGGATGCATTATAATTAAATTCTCATTTCCATCCCATTAAGTTTTGCATCTGGGATTTTCAAAATAAAGGGGCACAATCAATTAATGGCAAATTAACTAGCCTGACTGGAAATTACTTTAGCAACAGAAAGCATAGTGTGATGATATAGGGACTAAACTCTCTCTGTGGGAACATATAAGGACATGTATCCATTAAGGATATAGAGGAAGACATTTTGAGAAATATAATTTTTTTTTACACCATCACCTTATATGATTAGGTCATCACAACAACTGGGAGTTAAGTAAAATAATCCTTGCACATATACATATAGCATCTTACCATTTTAAATCCCATTTATCCACCTGTTTCCATATCCCTTCACTGCTTTTTCTTTATCAACCAACAGTGTAACCTTGAATGTTGGCATAGCGAGGGACTTTAATGAGGGTTAATATATTGGTTTGGACATGGGTAGGAGGTGAACTCCCAGACAACTGAAAGTACATCAGTAAGCTTACTTCAACCCATCAACATCTACACTTAACTGCAACACATCATGGTGTGTGAGAGAAACTCACTCTGGAGTGCAACTTGTCAATTTCAAGATGTTAATTACTCAATTATAGCAATATTAATGTGGTTTTGGAGTTTAACTTTGGCTCCATGGGTTTCCTGGAACTTTCCAGTGAAAGCAAGGTGAGGAGAAGGTGACAAATGAAACGGCTGAAGAAATGACAGTGAAATATGGCAATAACTCCTAGAGTGCTCACAGCTGATTCCCTACCTGCTTATGTTTGTTTTTATTCATTTATGGGATGTGGGCATCACTGGCTAGGCCAGCATTTATTGCCCATTCCTAATTGCCCTTGAGAAGGTGGTGGTGAGCTGCCTTCTTGAACCGCTGCAGTCCATGTGATGTCGGTACACCCACAGTGCTGTTAGGGAGGGAGTTCCAGGATTTTGACCCAGCCACAGTGAAGGAACGGCGATATATTTCCAAGTCAGGATGGTGAGTGGCTTGGAGGGGAACTTGCAAGTGGTGGCGTTCCCATGTGTCTGCTGCCTTTGTCCTTCTAGATGGTAGTGGTTGGGGGTTTGGAAGGCGCTACCTAAGGAGCATTGGTGAGTTCCTGCAGTGCATCTTGTAGATGGTGTACACTGTGCATTGGTGGTGGATGGAGTGAATGTTTGTGGATGGGGTGCCAATAAAGTGGGCTGCTTTGTCCTGGGTGGTGTCAAACTTCTTGAATGTTGTTGGAGCAGCATTCATCCTGGCAAATGGAGAATATTCCATCACACTTCTGATTTGTGCCTTGTAGAGGGTGGACAGGCTTTGGGGAGTCAGGAGGTGACTTACTTGCCTCAGGATTCCCAGCATCTGACCTGCTCTTGTAGCCACAGTATTTATATGGCTAGTCCAGTTCAATTTTGGTTAATGGCAACCCCCAGGATGTTGGTAGTGCAGGATTCAGCGATGGTAATGCTACTGAATGTCAAGTGGCAATGGTTAGATTCTCTCTTGCTGGAGATGGTCATTGCCTGATACTTGTGTGATGTGAATGTGACTTGCCACGTATCAGCCCAAGCCTGGATATTGTCCAGGTCTTGCTGCATTTGGACATGGACTGCTTCAGTTTCTGAGGAGTTGTGACTAGTGCTAAACATGTGCAAGGGCTTGTTCCCAATACATGTGCTAAGAAATTACCTTACATTCTTTGGAGGTGTCATCTGCACTTTGGAGGTGAGGAGTTTTGATCTGAACTTTGGAGTTCTAATCTATCATATCAGCATGGGTGCCATAATCTGCATAGCCCTAATCTTCCAATTTGGCTGCATTTGTATTTCTTTGGCCCACAGCTGTGGACCAAGATCAGGTGATTCAAAAAGGCAGCTCAGCGCCACCTTCTCAAGGACAATTATGGATGGGAAATAAATGCTGGCCTTGCCAGTGACACCTCCACCCCATGAAAGAATAAAAAATGACCATCAGCTGCACCAGGACCAGCAGACCTACATCAGCAGCAACAATAGCAGCAGGATCAGCAACAACCTGCTGCTCACAGACTTAGAGCTTCACAGCCGAGGAGGAATTCAGCAGAGAGACGCAGCTGGCAGCTGGCCACATCCAACACACAGGGTCTACAGGCAGAGGATGAGCTTCCTCAACATGTCAGAACATCAGTGTCTCAGGAGGTTCACCTTCTCATGTCAGGTGGTTACAGACATCTGCTGACTGCTGTCAATCAGACACGGTGGCCTTGCTTTATCAGTGGCTGTCACCACTGCTCGCAACTTTATTGTCTCTTGATCCTTTCACGGCTCATCCGGAGCCTCATGCAGGATCTCACAATCTGTGCCACACATATGCATAAGACATACAGCTGATAGCTTCTTTGCCAGTGCTGGCAATGATGTGATCACCTGTAACAATGCCAGTCAGGCTGAGCAGGCATTCGGAATTGTGACACCAGCTGCTTTCCCATAGGGGCAGAGCATCATTGACTGCACTCATGTGGCAATTAAGGCGCCCATTGATCACCCAGGCGCATTCGTCGACCACAAGGACTTGCACTCCATAAATGTGAAGCTGGCGCACAACCACAAAAAGATCTCTATGCAGGCGTATGCAAGATGTCCAGGCAGTTGCATTTGCCTTTTCATCCTGTGCTAGTCCATCCTTCCAAATGTTTTCAAAGCTGGAAGCAGAGTTAGCAGCTGGCTGCTCAGAAAAAAGGAATAGCCACCTAAAACATGGCTGGTGACACCTTTCAGGAGCCTGAGGAATGGGACACAGGAGCGATGTAATGAATGCACATGACCACCAGGGGTATCAAATAACTCGCCATTGACATGCTGAAGATGTGCTTCAGGTACCTGGATAGTTCTGGACATGCTCTTTAATACATACTAGCCTTGGCCTGCAGAATAATCGTGTGTCTTGCACTCACCACAACATTGCCCATTAGTGGGTTTAGACCTCCAGGAGGAAAGAAACACAAGCATTTATATAGCTCTGTTCATTACCTCAGGATGTCCCCATGCATTATGGCCAATAAAGTAATTCTTACGTGTTGTCACTGTAGTAACGTAGGAAACACCACAGCCAATGCATGCACAGCCAAGATCTACTAACAGCAATGTGATAATAAACAGATACACTGTTTGGATGAGGGGTGAAATTTGGCTAGGGTACCAGGAATAAGTCCCCTACTCTTCTTCACAATGTATGGGATCTTTTACATCCACCTGAGAGGGCAGTTTAACTCATCATCTGAAGCAGCATTCCTTCAGTACTCCACTAAAGCGTCAGCCTAACTTTTTTGCTTAGGTCTCGAGTGGGACTTGAACCCACAACATTCTGACTCAGAGGGGAGAATCCTACAACAAGGAATAAGGTGCAGAGGGCCTGTATGGCTGATTTCAAGGAGGAAATGGAAGACAAAGAGGAGAGGGGGCAGGGAGAAGGTGATGTAAGCAATGAACATTGCTGTCTGGAATTATAAGGTTCGCTTGGGTTTCACCAGTGCACCCAAAGCGATATGCAAAGCCATTTTACACCAGCAACTCCCACCCACCCCCATATCCCCACTCCCACAATATCACTTACAGAAAACAGCCCTGCAAACAATCAAATCTCCCTTTCACAACCCCTCAATTGTTTAACTTCAATTCATTTCTTCCCTGAAAGAGCCACTTGCCTGCCAGCAACCAAGGATGGACAAGACATGAAAGTGGTGAAGGCAAATAATATTACTGTGCCTCACTTATAGAACAGAAACTTCACATTCCAGCAATCTGTAAGTCACCCATGTCCATTGCCTTGGGCGACTACAAACCTTTACTCTTCCTTTTCCTACTGCTTCAATGGATTGCAAGTCTTGTGGCTTCAGGAGAGGTAGAGACAGGCTGCTTAGATCCCTGATCTGGCAGCTGAGATGCTCTTGGCCAACATCCTCTGCAGTTTGGAGCCCATGAGGATCCAACTATTCTAAGTGCATATCTACAGGGGAAGCTCAGCTATGGGGACATGAGGTGACATCTCAGCTACTGACTGGGGAAGCTGGGAGGCAACAGGTGAAAAGTGGAAGCGCTTTGACCCAAGCCCCCACTTGCATGTCCCCATTTACCAACATCCCCCCTCATGGCCCCGACGCATTTGCCTGCTGGCAATAAATTGGCGAACTTAGCTGGACATGAGTGGTGTGATGAATGGTCAATGCCAGGGTATCAGTCATCCTAATTAAGGTGGCGTTTATACTATGCAAGCCATTGGTGAAGGCCTGCAGACACTCGTTTGAATGGCGCGCTTAATGCTTTGTGCAGTTGGTCACTTTTTCCATCGATGAAGACATCATCGAAAAGGCCTGCATTTAAAAGATGTGAAACTTGTAAATGTTGATGTTCAGAGAGAATTGGGTGCATTTGCACGAGGAACGCAGAATATTAGCATGCATGTGGAGCAAGCAATAGAAAGGCAAATGACCTGTTGTCCTTTATTGCAAGAGGATTGGAGTCTAAGGATAAGGAGTACTTGCTCTAATTATATAGGGCTTTGGTGAGACCACACTTGGAGAACTGTATGCAGCTTTGATTTCCATATCTAAGGAAGAATATCCTTGCATTGGAGACGGTACAACACATGTTCACTAGATTGGTTCCTGGAATGCGAGAGTGATTCTATGATGAGAGGCTGAGTGTATATTCTTTTGAGTCTAGAAGAATGAGAGGTGATCTCATTGAAACGTACAAGATTCTAAAGGGGTGTGATGGGAAAAACAGGCTGTCTCTCCTGAATGGGGAATCTAAACACAAGGCCACAACCTCAGATTTAGGGTCAATCATTTGGGAATGAGATGAGGAGAGATTTCTTCACTCAAAGGGTTGTGAATATTTGGAATTGCCTATCCCAGAGGGTTGTGGATGTTCCATTGCTGAATATACCAAAGGCTGAGATGGACAAGTTTTTGGTCTCTCAGTGAATCAAGAGATTTGGGGCATAGGCGGAAAAGTGGAGCTGAGGCAGAATGTCAGCTGTGATCGCACTCAATGGCGGAGAAGACTCGAGGGCCCATATGCTCAACTCCTGCTTCCATTTCTTATGTTCTTAGCTGTGAAGCTCAGTTTGGCTCTCTATAATTTTAATTTATGTCTAGGACCCAAGTACTTACTACAGGCTGCAAATCACCTCTGAAATAATACTGAGGAATGAAGCATGTAAGAAGATTTAAATCAAAGCTGAGTTCCAGACACAGGAAAACTTATATCTCCCTGGTCGAACAGATTATTTAGTTCTTGCAATGGTTTGACTACCAACTTAGCTTCCCACTTAGCCATACTCCGATAGCAACAAAATGGGTTGTTTTTTGAGGAGGCATCTAAGTTCTAGTTTGTTATGAAGCTAATGATAAAACTGTGCAATATTATAGAAGCAGAGCATTTAAGAACATTGGTTCAGTAACTTAGTAAATTTAGAAAAGCAGTCTCCAAAGCTGAAAATGCTGAAGCTAATACCAGAAATTCTCCCATAGCAGTGCACATGGCATGTTGGAGTGCATGGGCGGGATTTTCCAGCTCCACTGGGGTTGTCCAGTCCCACCGAAAGTCAATGGACTTTTGGCTGGGCTGCTGACTCTCCCACAATAGGTCCTATCATGACGGAGCTAGAAAATCCAAGCCCATGTCCTCTTTTACCTGCCTCTGCTGCAAATCATGTTTTTCTGCCTCTTCTCCTCTTCTCTTCTCCTATCCGTCTCTTTCTCCTCTATTCTGCCTCCATTTCTCTAGCTCTTCTCTATGTTTCTCTATTCGGGATAACTTGGTGTGGAGTGGTGGAGAAAGAAGTTACAAGTGGCTGAAAAGTTTTTTGTTGTCAGAGTTCAGGTTATGGATCCAAGCTCTGCAGGGCCCAAAGACGGCCAGTGGGGCACATTTGAACCCCTTATAGCAAAGGGAAAAATGTGGCAAAAAAAAACTTAGTGCCAAGTTGGGAGGGTGGAGAAGGGAAGGCACATTTCTAGACTTAGACCAAGAAGCCCAATTAGTTAGATTAGATGGGGTGGTGGGCTAGTAGACTGGTTGAGGGCCTGGCTTTATAGAGATCAGTATGAGTAAACATGGTTATAGATCGGGCTGCAGGGTTCTAATAGTTACATAGTTGTTGGGAGGGCCACTGTTGAGGCATCTTTCTGGGTAGAATCTACAACTGGATGCAAACTCAAACTTTTATTATAAAATGACAGCAATTGCTACCACAGTTAGTGCTATTAACATTCGATAAAAGGTTAACATTAAAAAGAACGCTTATGATACCACAACCAACAGGCATAACATGTATTTCAGATAAAGGTAATGTTATATGTCATTATGAGTGTTGACAGAGGGTTTAGTTTTGAAGCACTTTGAAATGGAATGCCATGATCCATTTACTATTTGTAATAAATAATTGTTAATGACAGGGTGAAAGAACACTTCTGAAATCACTATTCCCTTCCCAACTGTCCGTAATCAATGAATTTTTGAGAGGAATATGTATGTGTGTGTTTTTTTTGTGAGTGAGTTGAGTAATGAGCAGCAAGTTCTTTGTGGGTTTAAACAAAAAAGATGAGTGATTATTTAAGCACTCAACCCAAAATGTAATGGTATGTATGTAATGGCTCACACACACAAACACACACACACACACACATACAAACACACACACACACACACACACAAATACAAACACACACACACACACACACACACACAAACAAACACATTCAAAGAAAGTGCAGTTGGAAAGCTCTTTTACAAGTTACATAAAAAAGGAATAGTTCAAAAATCAAGTGGTTGTCTTGTTTTGGAGAAGGTGTATAACAAGCCTTAACAGAAGGGCTTCTTCACCCTTGAAGTACAGTTTAGGTGAATTCAACAGCTGAAGTCATGTGCCAAAGTTATTTGCAGGACTTTCTTGAAGCGTTGGACTTTCTGCAGGTCACAAAGTCAGTTTCTTGTAGTCTTGCTACCAGAAGGTCAGTTTACTGTTTTGGTGGACTTGAAATGGAACAGTCTTGGAGATCTTACAATGTTGTTGTATCTTTCCGATCTATCTCAGGCATTGATGTTACTGCCTTTTCAGTTGCCTTTCTTTTTGCAGGCAACATTTAAAGATTAAAACATGGTTGTCTCACCATGTGACTCCTCACAAGTGTGGTTTCTTTACCAAGTATGTGGTGTTCTTAGATCAATGAGCCACATCTTGCTTCACTGTATAACATACCAGTTCTGAAGAAGAGTCACATTGAGCTTGAAACATTAATTCTATTTCTCTCTCCACAGACGCTGTCAGACTTGCTGAGGTTTTCCAGCACTTTTGGTTTTTATTTTAGATCTCCAGCATTCACAGGTATTTTGCTTCTATTATCCTATTTTATTGTGTTAAGGCATTCATCTGAATAGGTTGAAACAATTACTTTCATATCTCACCAGAAGACCCATGCAATTCAAGAATGCCTTCTAATGGCTTTCCAGGATGAGTGTAATTAACACCTTTTAGTTTGGAATGCATGTTTGTCTGCCTTCAGGGCTTGGCCAGATTATGGTGAGTTCTTAAATATACAGATCAGCTCATCTGACCTTTGGCAGCCATCTTTTGCAGCACATATTGTCAATTTTAAAAGGAGAAAGGCAGTTCAACAGGTTCCACACTGAGAAAAGTTCATATTTTAAAAATCATGAAAAGGACATGCCTTTACTGGGCATGACATAATATATATAGAGTTTTTATTCATTCACGGGATGTGGGCTTCGCTGGCTGGGCCAGCATTTATTGACCATTCCTAGTTGCCCTTGAGAAGATGGTGGTGAGTTGCCCTCTTAAACCGCTGCAGCGCATGTGGTGTAGGTACACCCACAGTGCTGTTAGGAAGGGAGTTCCAGGATTTTGACCCAGTGACAGTGAAGGAACGGCAATATATTTCCAAGTCAGGATGGTGAATGGCATAGTAAAGTGAGGTACCCTGCCCCTTTAAGAGAACGCAAGTGTACTGATCATGTGACAGCACTGATGAATCATTGTGCAAAGTGGGCAATTGGGAACTGTAAGTCCAGTTCTGGAGGTTTCTGAGTGAGCACGTATGATCTGGTGCTCTGTCGTATGTCTCAATAAACCTGTTTATTCTTACATCAGTCTCTCTCCATTATTGATTGCAAGCAGCAATTGAGGAGAACATAGGAAGGCATGCAGTTGGCCAACAAACTCATTTACTCAAGACATAATAGTGGTGATATGGATAAAGAAGAAAAGAAAATAAATTTCAAGACGGGTGAGCAAAGCATTGGAAAGAGCATCTGTACTTGTCTCCTAAAATAGGTGACATCCAGCAATCGGTGCAGAAAGTAGTGCTGGAGTTTACATTTTTTTAAAAAACCTGCAGAATCGCGATCGTGGGGATCCCGCCAAAACTCAAAAAGAGCGCAAAGCTCAGCAGAGAAAAGCTGACAGCTGCAGATACAGAGTTTAAAAAGGTGACTTGTCTTAAAGCAGCAATATATTTAAAAGGATAAATACATGAAAAATGGCTATGGACAGAAAATTATAAGAGACCCCAGAGAGAGGGTAGCTCTGCGGTAAACCAAACACCTAAATTCATCATTACCTGGAAAGCTTATTGGAAGTGCAGTCCACTTGCAATCATTCACGATGCCGCAGTTCAGGGATGTCGATCCATTTGACTCCATTTCAGACGACTGGTCTTAGTATGCCAAATGCCTAGCACTCTTTTTTACCGCTAATGACATCACAGGGGAGGAGAAGAAGAGGGCAATTCTTTTGTCCTCATGCGGGAGAAAAACATATGGGCTGATCCGCAGCATTACGTCACCTAACACCACAGAATCGAAGACTTTTGACGAGTTAATAAAAGTTGGAAGAGCCACCTGAAACCAAAGCCCTCAGTTACTATGCAGCGCTTCAAGTTCAATTCAAGGAACAGGCTTCCAGAGGAGACAGTAGCTGACTATGTGGCCATTTTAAAGGCATTAACTGAGCATTGCGAATTCGGAACGTCCATTAGTGACATGTTGAGAGACCGGCTGATATGCAGGATTGGAAATGATACTATCCAAAGGTATTTGCTAGCCGAACCTAGTCTAGACTTCAATAAGGCATTAGAATTAGCCACCATGATGGAGAGTGCTGTTAGAAATTCCGAAGTTATACAAGATACACAAAATGGCGCCGTCCATCTGGTCGAATAGGAAAATCTGGCAACAAAAGGCGCAAAAACTTTGGACTCCACGGAAAGGTGGAAACGTTTTGTAGCTCCAGACCATTGAAAAACAATGGTACTGCAGTGAAAGCCTACAAAATAAATGAGAGAAATATATCCAGGCCTCCAGCAACCGAATGACAACTCAAACAAGTCAAGTGCTTTATTCTGCCACCCCTATGGCCAAATAAGGCAGCACTGCAGAGAAAGTCTATAACAACACTCTAAAGGCAGGAGGAAAAATCGTGAAATATGCCTCAAGGAAGGGCCAGAAGAAATAGAATCAGACATCCATTTGTTACATAACCTCAAAATGGGTAGAACCGAGCCAATCCAAGTAGTCATTACAGTTAATGGACAACCCATTAAGATTGAAGTTGAAATGGGGCAGTCTATGTCCGTCATTGGAGAGCATAAATTTAGATATCTGAATAAAGGAACCCATCCTTTGAAGCTAGAAGTTTCAGATAAAAAGCTGAGGGCATACATGGGCGAAGAAATAAACGTGAAAGGGATATGTGTAGTCAAGGTGTGGTATGAGATACAGTCTGCAAAACTACCCCTATTTGTAATGTCAGGCAGGGGACCGAGTCTCCTTGGAAGGAACTGGCTGGGAGAGATAAATCTTGAGGGCCTGCTAAGTTCCCACTTTGAAACTAGAAGTGTTGCTGCAAGAAAAATTGAGTACACAAAGACCCAACGGGAGAAGCCCACAGAAGTGTTACACGGGACAGAGTTCAAGCTGAATGCAGCATCCTTCGAAATGGAAAATCTATTAAAGGACTTCTATGCACGACAAAATTCAATCAATTCCCAATTTGTGCCATGAAAAAGATATGAAGAAGAAAAGGAAGAGTTAAGCCTGTCTCTGGCTGAGTTAAGGAATGAATTAACTGAAAAGAAGCAACAATATGCGATTCTCCAGGGAACCATTAATGAGAATAGGAAAGAATTGGAAGAGCTGAAGCAGCAGTTGCGTAAAAGCCCTGCAGTTTTAAAGCTAGAAGGCCCTGAATTCTCGGAAGAGCTGTCAGAAAGCCCAATGACTGAGATCATTCATGTTCAGCTCGTGCCTGAGTCTAGTCCAGCCAGCAGCGAAATTAAAGACAAGACAGAGATATGGGTCAGTGCTACCAAGAAAAGGTCACACAGGAAGAAAAAGAGAAACTATTGACAGTCCTTAGAAAGGAAAACAAAAAGATATTTTTTCCTTTTCCTCTTTCTCCTCACACATCATGTAGCTCATCGCTGTATTGCTTTGTGCTTGTTGCCCTTTATCTATTTCAGCTTGGAGGGGAGGGGCAGCAGAGTGAACATGACTACACCCGGAAGATGGTGAAATCACCCACTGAAGGACATAGTGGGCAGCTGCCCCTGAAAAGGAGTTCTCGGAAACAGCAGCCGAGGTTGTTGGACGACGATGCTCAAAGAAGGTCTCCTGAGAGACTTGACCTGTAATTAGTTATTGTGTAAATAGTTAATGTGTTTTAAGCTTGTTAGCTGCACTTTAAATAAAGGGGGAGGGATGTGGTAAAGTGAGGTACCCTGTCCCATTCAGAGAATGAAAGTGTACTGATCAGCAAGTGCACTGCATCTGACAGCACTGACGAATCACTGTACAGCGCGGGCAACTGGGAACTGTAAGTCTAGTTTAAGGAGGTTGTAAGGAGGTTTCTGAGTGAGCACATACGACCTGGTGCTCTGCCCTATGTGTCAATAAACTACCACTGATTATTCTTACATTAGTCTCTCCCCGTTATTGATTGCAAGCAGCAATCGAGGAGAACATTGGAAGGTGTACAGTTAGAGTTCAGTTGGCCAATGAACTCATTTACCTAAGACACAAGAGAGGGGAACTTCCAGGTGGTGATGTCCCCATCTATCTGCTGCCCTTGTCCACTCCCAGGCCCGATCCAACCCAACCCAGGCCTGACCTATGGGACCTGACCATGCCCCCCGGCCCAATCCGACCACGTCCCCCAGATCCAACCCAACATCACCAGTCCTGACCTTTCCCGGCCTGAACTGATTGCGCTCCCCAGATCCGACCTGTTCCAGAACCGCCCCCACCACCCCCACGCTCCCAAATGGGCTCAACCCAACAGCCCGAGGGCCGACCTGAGCCCTCCCCCCAGCCCAACCAGAACACCCCCAGGCATGGCCCTGACTTAACCTGAGCCCCTCCCAGGACTGATCCAACCTGACCCCACATCCCCAAGCCCAGCCCGAACCTCCCGCTCTCCAGGCCTGACCCTCCTCCTCCACCTCCCCGCCCAGGGCCAACTGGAACCCGCCCCAGGCCCAACACTGACCCGACCTGACCCAACCCCCTCCAGGCCTGAACCAACCTGACCAAACCCAACTCCACCCCAGGCCTGACTTAACTGGCATGCCACCAGAAGTTATGGGCCCAAAACCTTTGCAGAATTAAAATTTAAATATTATGTTCCTCAACAAATTCCTATAGCAAGTAGAAGAGTTTTTTGTGGGCCATTATAAAAAGTACAGCAGCTGCTTGGGATCTAGCAAGGCTGGGGAGGGGGAGAGGTCCCACATATAATCTATAGTCCTGATTTTAACCCTCATTTCCCAATGAGAATGGGGCATGCAGAGGTTAAAATCAGAATGCTCACACAAGTTCTGTCGCTTTGTGCAACTCATCATATTTACATCCGTGTTTTGGATCAGGGTAAGACCATTGCCCCAGCCAGATGAGGTGTAAAATTTGGTCTCTGATGATGTTACTTGGAGCCCAAAAGGTATTATCCAAAAGAGGACTGCAGAGTTAAATAAATCTCATTATTTAATTTCCCTGTAGGCCAGGAAGAGCAGTAGTACTGCTCTGGGCCTAATGAGGAAACCTGGGGCCTTCCCATTCCCAGGCTTCACCTAGAACTCCTGCCCCCCCTTCCGCCAAGTCCCCTGGCCAACCAAGATAACCTACTGAAAATCCAGGCACACTTATCTAACTGCTGGTGATCGATTCCGTGGGACCCTGGTGCTGCCATGCAATTCTCCCTCCTACCCACCGGCCTTAACATCATTCCCAATGGATTTGGGTGGGAGTCAGTCCAGGGTTATTGAAATGTTGATAAAATAGCCTGTACCTCAGGCTGGTGTGACCATACAAGCTTGTTATTCACCCTGATCAGTCCCACCTGCCCCACAGTCGGCCATACGAAAGGGTCATAAGTCTCCACATTTTACTCTATGACATCTGCCAAAATGGAAACAGTCCTTGTTAGCAATATATATTTCAGAAATATGGGCCAAGAGAAATTAAACATATCTAACTTCCCTGTATTGTGATATGACAGCACTCTCACAGGTCAGGTTTTTGCAAGTTTCAATACTGTCCAGGTTCTGCCCTCCTCCAACGCCTTCATAACTCAGCGATTATTAAGATTATGCTTCTATCTGTTCTGCTGGAATTAGAAAACCACTTTTAAACTTTTATCCTAAAAATTTTATAGGAACCATTTAGTTGTCAAAATACAACTTTCTTGGCTCTCCCTATTTCACACTGTTGGAAATACCTAGTTCATGGTTCATGTGTTTTAATGTGTTATTTTTAGTCTTAGGGATTAAAGCTTAACTGAAGAAAATGGGATAAATGCAATTAAAGCATGCATGGAGTCCATTACACCCACATGTTTGGGGCCACTTTCACTTAAGAGCTTAACAGCTCGGAAGGTAAGCTTATAAAATAGCAGCTGGGCTTACTTAGCTAAAGAAGTGGAGATGTAATGTCTGCAATCCTTGCAGTAATGGTAGCCCAGAGAGATGTTTTTGTTTTTGGAGGCAGACCTAAATTAGTTTAAAAGCATTTAATGAAACCTAAAAGGCTTTAAAACCCATTTACTTCATCAAATTGAAGAAAAAATTGTAAATGAGGGACAGTTGACCTAAAGGTTGGTTTGAGGACATCCCAGAGCAGGCTATGTTGTTATGGAGATAGGTGGAGTTTAAAAAGGTTCTCTGGTTTCAATTTATTTGGGTATTTGCTGAAAAGGTTTGTTGCAGTCTGGACCTCATGTGGTTTGTACCTTACTGAGAGAAGATAGCCAAGGTAAATGACAGTTAGATAGACCTGCACTGTAAGCAGAGTAAAGAAAAATAACTTCTTCATTAACCATGTAGGATCCGGTTGAGGCTTAATCTCAGTTTGAAATTTGTGAGGGAGCAGGAACTTGAAGATTGTCTAGGTTGAATCTAATGGGAGAATCTAGAGTTGTCCTCCACAGAGTCTTGTGTTAAAATAAAAGCAACAAGGGATTAGCTTGGAAGTATTGGAAAAGTAAGCAGAGCAAGGGGCTGAGGTATCCACAGTCAAGAGATGGTAAGTGAAAGTTTTACCTCTGAAAATAATTGCAGCTGAGGAGAATTCTCCATGGGACTGTGTCATACTTATGTGTGTTCTCTACAGAAATAAATAATCTAAGATTGATGTGCCTTATAAGAGAATTCTTGGGGAAAGTAAGATGTAAACCTGAATGCAGGACAAACATAGTTATAAACTAAATGAAGTTAATAGTGTTTGTTTATTTAATTTTTTTATATAGAATAAAGTTTGGTTAAACAGAAATTAAACCAGAAACCTGCCAGATTAGCATTCAAGTATTTATTGTATGTTATATTCCTGGAGTGGCATATGTGGGCTCCTCACACACAAACCCAATGAATATGTAGCTTGCTCTGTCTGGCACACAGAGGCACGTTCCAGGATATTCAGGGTGAGAGGGTGCACAGATCCTTCGATGTGACACTGGAGTTCCTAGTGGAGGAGGTCTAGAGGGGGAGGAATGTTCTGTACCTGCAGGGGAAGAATAATGCCACCTCACGCTCCTGTCCCTCTCTCCTGCAGAGGCACTGGTTGCTGCTCTGCTTGGCTCATGTCCCTCTTCCATTCCTCATCCAGATCAGGGGGTATTCCGTAGCAAGATGCCCATGACAAAGCACTCCCTTTCTCATGGTAACTTCCTATTAACTGCCAAATAAGGTGGAGTAGAACAGTACCTACTCTCTTAAGTGACGTGCTCAGAGAAATTCCATCCTAAATGTTGCTCAAGGGTTGGTGTAGTCTTGACCAAGTGTCCCAGTAAGTTTTCCCATGCGATTCAAATGTTTTATTTAAACCTTCTGCTGCACTGACCATCAAATGGTGAGTATCCCTTTAAGTAGTGCTTAAAATCAACATCACAGCTTGCTTACTTCTAAAAAACTGTTCCCTTTTAAGGGAGGCCAATGATAGAAACGCAGTAACCATCAAAATGCCACGCAGCCACTTTAATGAGGCATTTTACGTGGCCATCGGCAGTTTGAAAAACCTCCAGACATCCATTCCTAGTATTGGCTTCAACTTCTTTACCAAGATGGCATTTTGTGCTAACCACAGTCTAAACCAATGTTGCCACATGAGACCCCATCTTGGTCATCTCAGAGATTCTTAACATCTAACATATTAACAAAAATCAAGCCCCGTAGAACATAGAAACACAGGAACATGGGAAATAGGAGGGGTAGTAGAACATTTGGCCCCTTGAGCCTGCTCCGCCATTCAATTAGATCATGGCTGATCTTCCGCATCAATGCCATCATCCCCATATCTCTTGATCTCTTTAATATCTAGAAATCTATCAATCTCTGTCTAATGACTGAGCCTACACAGTCTTCTGGGGTAGAGAATTCCGAAGATCCGCCCCTCTCTGAGTGGAAAACTTTCTCTGCATCACAGTCCTAAATGGCCTACCTCTTATTCTGAGACTGTGCCCCCAGGTTTTAGGCCCCTCAGCCAAGGGAAACAGCCTTCCTGCATCAACCCTGTCGAGCCATGTAAGCAATTTGTACGCTTTAATGAGATCGCTCCTCATTCTTCCAAACTCTAGAGAATATAGGCCCAATCTCCTCAATCTCTCCTCACAGGACAATTCTGCCATCCCAGGAATCAGTCTGGTGAACCTTTGTTGCACTCCCTCTCTGGCAAGTATATCCTTACTTAAGTAAGGAGACCAAAATTCTACACAATACTCCAGATGCGGTCTCACCAAGGCTCTATACATTTGCAGCAAACCATCTTTATTCCTGTCCACAAATCCCCTTTCAATAAAAGCCAACATACCATTTCTCTCCCTGATTGCTTGCTGTACCTGCATGTTAGCTTTCAGTGACTGATGAACAAGGACACCCAGGCCCCTTTGGACATCAACACTTCCCAATCTCTTGCCATTTAAAAAATACTCAACCTTTCTGTTTTTTTTCATACCAGAAGCAGATAACAACATTATATTTTACCTGCCATATTCTTGCCCACTCACTTAAACAGTCTAAATCCCCTTGAAGCCTCTTTGCATCTTCCTCACAACTTACATTCCCATCAAGCAAACTTGGAAATATTGGTGGGCGGGCTGGGCGCCTGTGGTTGGCTGCACACTGCCATTTTACGTGGGCGGGCCAATTAAGGCCCGCAGTGGTGCTCAGTGTTACCTGTGCGAAACAGCACAGCAATCTCCCTGAGGCACAGAGCTGCCTCAGAAAGATTGAATGGATATTAAAAGGATTGAATAAACGATTTAAAATTTATCTAAACATGTCCCCTCATGTGATTGTGTCACATGAATTGGGGCATGTTTTTAAATTTAAGGAAGTGTATTTATTTATTTAATAAAAGCTTCAAGAAACCTCATCCTGCCTGTTATGAGGTTTCCTGAAAAACGCAAAGGCTGCTTGGGCTTTTTGCCTGCCCGTCAACCTTAAGTTTGGATGGACAGTGTTCTTAAGTGCTTTAATTAATTTCATAATGGCCTTTATAGGGTGTTTATATTTCAGCGGGCGCGCAGCCAACTCCGGCATGCGCCCACTGAACGAAATATCGTGATAGCGCGTGATGACGTCGGGACGCATGTCCGAACATCATTTTACACGTTGGCGTGTCGGGCCTGCCCCCACATGCCGACTGGAAAATTCTGCCCATTACATTTGGCCCCGACATCCAAATCATTGATATAGATTGTGAATAGCTGGGGCCCAAGTACCGATCCACTAGTCACAGCCTGCCAACCTGAGAATGGCCCATCTATTCCGACTATGTTTTCTGTCCATGCCAGTATATTATCCCCAATTCCAGGTGCTCTAGTTTTTCTTACTAACCTCTTGTGTGGGACTTTATCAAAAGCCTCCTGAAAATCCAAATACACCACATCCACTGGTCCTCCCTTATCTATTATGATAGTAGCATTCTCAAAAAACTCCAACTGGTTTGTCAACATGATTTCTCTTTCATAAATTCATGTTGATTCTGCCCAATCCTACCATTATTTTCTAAGTGCTTAGTAATCACATTCTTTATAATAGATCCTAGCATTTTCCCTGCTACTGATGTCAGACTAACAGGTCTGTATATCCGTGTTTTTGCTCTCCCTCCTTTCTTAAATAGTAGGGTTACATTTGCTCCCTTCCAATCTGCAGGGACTGTTCTACAATCTATCAAATTTTGGAAGGTGACCACCAACGCAACCACCATCGCTACAGCCACCTCTTTCAACTCTCTGGCATGTAGATCATCAGGTCCAGGGGACTTATCAACTTTCAGTCCCGTTAATTTCTCTAGTACTACTTTTTTACTAATGCTAATTTCTTTCAGTTCCTCATTCTAGCTGGAGTTCCTTATTCTCGCTATGTGTTAAACCCTTCAGGATCTCATGAAACTTGAGCGTGCAAAAAGAAGTAAGTCATCAGGAATTTCCCTTCAGGAATGTGGGACATTTTAAATTCTTATGCTTTTCTCCAGTGATACCTGCTCCATGTGATTGGATTTATTTATTATCTGGCAATGTATTATCTGACTTTTCCTTTGAAGAACTGTTTTCTGCACAATCTTTTTTTCCTTTGATCTCAATAAATGTATATAATAGGTTGTGTTTTACATTCTCAATTTAAACCCCCATGTCATACAGCTGCTGAAGCTTTTGGTAGTCAAAAGTCAATTTTGAGAGCAGAGCAGTTCAGCAAAATGTATTTGTTTTGGAATGGAAAAGAGAATCGGGAGAATGCAAAAATATTTGTTTAACTACAGCTTAACAAGTTTTTTTTATAAAACTAACATAATTCTTCTGAAAGATTAGTCAGCTCCAAGATTAAATCAAATTTTCACTGCAATCTGTCTTTATCACAATGATTGTACAATATGATTAATGAAGCTCCAGACTGGAATTCCTGAGCAGCGATGGCCCAATGGTAATATCATAGCAGTAAATCAAAAGGTATTGGAAGAATGGGACAATCTATCAGATTCTAAAAGGAGGGGATATTAATGCTGAGGTCTTGAATGCATGTTTCACCGATGCCCTCTTCCATTCTGTGTTGCCTATTCTAATGGGATAGTGAAGATCAAATAGAAGGTGATAAAAATGTTATACAGGGAACATCAGAAAATACTGTTATATTTAAGCAAACAATGTTAATATTGATTTTTCAACACCACAAATCTTTACCTGTTTAGATAATACACACTTTCATATTGTTACACTTCACCTCATTGATACATCTGTGTAATTAATAAAGCTTAAGTTATAAAATTGTACTGTACGTTAGCTTAGTGATATAAGCCTTAATTTGTATGTATTATTGGGATGTTGTTAAGAAGTATTTAAGTGCCAAAATACTGTAATGTAGCTTTAAGAAAGAGCATGTGGAGTTTTTGCTGGGGCACATTTACATAATTGGGCTCCAGTGAGTCTAGCATTAGCAGTGAACAGAAGCCAAAATTGGGATGCCAATTGGCTAGGAGGGTTGCCTGAGGTCTAGAATTGTAAGTAAAAGGTACAAGCGAAGGTTAGGTTGTTGTAAGGAAGCCATGAGCAGCCTTCCCGTTGATCAAGAACTGCAAGCATTTGTTTAGAAGTTATTAGTCATGTTAACATAGGTACACAATATGGGCTGAATGTTGCAAAAGCTACCTGTGAAAAGGGTATTAAAAATTGGGGAACATCACTAGGGTGTTTGCACTTGCCAGGGGATAATATTTATCTCAGGAAAATTGCTAAGGGGGCTCTTGCTGAAAGATAAATTTAGGAGTTAGTGGTAGGGCACTTGCAAGGAAGTTAGCATTTGCATACCACATTGCCAGTCTTCAGGTAATTGTCATAGGTTGGGGGTTGCCATAAATATCCAGACGTGACTAAATTGTCAAAGGCTGGGGATTGCTGTAAGAATGCAGAAATGTCTAATGTAATTGTCACAGAGTTGGGGATTCTCGTAGGAATCCAGATCAGTAGCAGAATCCAGAATTAGGGTTAAAGCAATTTCCTTATGAAAAAGTGAACAGTTTTTGTCAGGAGCTGCTTTAAGCTTGAAAGAGAGAGGGAGAAGAATTCAGCAAGTAGCTGTGAAACATGCAGCTACAGCAATACGTTTCCTGACTGGGAGATTAGAGTTTGGCATCTTGGAGCTGCAAAGGAGCTTTGCATGCATGTTAGAGTTACGTTTCCAAGTTTAAGCCTTGAATAATGTTGTGAGTCAAGGGACCATGTTCAAAGAACCAAGAAGAAGAGAAGACCCCAGAAATCTGGGGATCCACGGGAAAGACAGTGTGTCATGCCTGCCTTGATTAGTGGAATGTTAAATATTAAACTCTGTTGTCCAATAAACCTTGTTAGTTTGCATTCTAAATTAGTGACTGTCTTATTTGCCAATTAAGTTATTCCCCGACCAGAATTTTCTTACTCTGAAGTTCAGCAAAAAGTCCAAATCCCAACACTATTCTGTGTAACTTCCGTTTTATTATATTGAAAACAAAATACTTTATATTTTGCATGTATGTGCAAAGAAAATGTTTGATTAGATTCTCAAGCATTTTTCTTTCATATAGATTAAAATACATGTTCCAGAGCTCCTAGCAAATTTACCAAAATTAATAAAATGTTGTTTTTATTTAAGAAGAATAGGAATGGAAGTAAGTCATTCAGTCCCTTTAGCCTGTTTCATCAATCAATGTGATCATGGCTGATCTGTATCCTCACTCCATTAGTTCATTCAGCACAGTGAGCCAGCATGGATTTGTAAAGGGTAGGTCATGCTTGACAAATCTGATTGAATATTTTGAAGAGGTGACTAAAGTAGTGGACAGGGGAATATCTATGCATGTTATTTATATGACCTTCCTGAAGAGACTGTGAGCTAATGTTGAAGCTCTTGGAATTGAAGGCAAATTATTGACCTGGTTAGGAAATTGGTCGTGTGCTAGAAGACTGATGGTAGCGATAATGGACAGGTACTCAGATTGGCAGTGTGCAACCACTGGTGACTTGCAAGGATCTGTGTTGAGGCCTTACCTATTCACTTTATCCTTTAATGATTTAGATGATGGGATAAAAAATACATCTCCCAACTTGCTGGAAATATAAAGGTAGGTAGTATTCTAAGCAGAAGCATACAATTTCAAAACGATATTGATAGATTAAGTCAACAAGCAAAAAAAATGTGTCAAGTAGATTTCAAAATAGGCAAATGTGAGGTCTTTCTGGGGTCATGAACTTTAGACCTAAAAAGGATAGAACAGCTAGATGAAAAGCTAGAAACCATGGAGGTCTAAAGGGTTTTTGGTGTTCAGATACATAGGTCATTAAAATGTAATGAACAGGTACAGGAAAAAATCAAAAAGGCTAATGGAATTCTGGCCTTTTCATCTGGATGAATAGAATGGAAGGGGGTAGAAGTCATGCTTCAACTATACAAAGACTTGGTTAGTCCACACTTGGCGTACGATCAGCAGTCTGGGATCCAAGCTTTAGGAAGGATATATTGATTTTAGAGGGAGTGCATGTATATTTACCAGACTAATACCTGGGGCTCGATTTTTGTCTCGCTTTCGGGGTGGAAATCGGGTCATGAAATGCCAAATATATATATTTTTGCTGGAAAACAGTTTTCCTCTGCCTTTCTAAGCCAACACAATTTTTGTATGACCTTTGCATGGGTTGAGAAGACCTTAGAGGTTCGAGAGCTGAAAGCTGATGTTTTTATAGCTGTGGACATTATGAATGCTTGGCTGAGTTCCAAAATATGATGACGTACTCAACTGTTTTGACACAGATACTCAGGGAAGTGATTGACACTTTAAAGAGCTTGTAATAACATAATCTGCCTTTGACGTGGTTCCTGAATATTTGGTTGCTTGTTTATACAACTTAATGGCTATTTAAAGGGATTAACTTCTTTTCTACGGGATTATAGTTTTCTTTTACAGTATCAATGAATTGTTTTTAAATTAAAGTTTTATTAGATTGTTACAAGAATTTTTTCCCACCTGCACCCATTGCTATTGCCTGGCTCATGGGGACTGCACATTGTGGAGACTGGGTGAGTGGCTGCGGAGGCTACATGGCACCATGGAGGTGGCACGGGGAGTATGAGGGGACATGGTTTGTAGAAGCTGGTATAATTTAAAAACTGATATAGATAACTTTTTGTTAGTCAAAGATATTAAGGGATATGTGGTGAAGGCAGGTATATGGGGTAAGTTCACAGAGCAGCCATGATCTTTCTAAACAACAGAACAGCTCAAGGGGATATGGTTTAATAACTAGCTCACTGCTTCTCCCTGCCTAAATGTATCCCAATATAATATTCATTAAAACAACAAAGATTTGATGAAATATAACACTAGAAAATAAAACCATTACCAGTAGTTTAAAAAGACATAATCCTATTGTGAGGAATTAGGTAAATTACTCAGAAAAAAACAGCAAAAAATTAAGATGGTGCAATGCAATCTTTAACCATCAGAGCACCTGGAGAACCTCTCTGGTGGAATACAATGCTTTAGTGAATACCAATTAAATGTAAAGGAGAACAAATGAACAGGAGTTTAATTTCTGTGATTGAAATTTGGCGAAGTGTTATCAATCACAAGTTACACTAGGATGGTGATTAATCTCACACGCAGGCAGACTGATAGCCTTCATTAAAAGTGACTTTTTAAGCAAATGTTGTAGAAGCCAATTAACTAATTCATGTGTTTCAGGACTCCACAAAGGATATGAAAAGATCAGACGTTATAACCAAAATTTTGTGGATTAGGAGCCTGAACAAGCTTGTCATCAGGCAGACAGGAAGGAAGATATAAAGTGTTACTTTATGTACAATATCCATGTATAAATGTGCTCAAGAACCTATTTATTTTCAGGTCACCTATTTGTCAAGTGCAATTCTTCTACCAATGTGTAAAACATTTAAAATATTTATACTTTAATTAAATAGCATTATAAATATGCATGCGATGATTCACATGTAGGACACAAATGTTTACCATCTAATCAACATATTGCACAAGACTTAGCATGCATGAAGGCCTGTATCCCAGATTACCTAAAATAGTTTACTTCAGAAAATCTCAAATATAAAGGAAGGATTATCTTTTGTTTCATTGTCTGTGCATAAGGTTACCTTTACCAATGGGTTGCATACTCTGTGGCGTTCTATGTACAGGCAGATAGTTCTAAAGGATTAGACTATTTGCTGGATAGCCTTTCTAATTGTCATTATAAGTTGTAATTATAGCATTGGGGATTCTCTCACCAGATGACGATATTCTACCAGCCGCTCTTACAAAGTTTGTTGAATGTAATCTAGAAGCATTATTCCTTGAAGTACCCAATTACCTACTGAATTATAAAAGTCAAATCTACACCACCAACTGTTCCCAGAACTGCTAGAATGTGTGGTGTTGTAAAACTGTAGTAAAATGTAAACAAAACAGCACCATTAAAACAGAAAAAAACAGTCTTTCACGTTACACGTTCCCAGTGGCTTCAATCAAGAGAGTATTTCACAAATAAACTAAATCAGCGCAACTAATAAACTCCTGCTCTAATTACTGGCTGCAGTTGTATCAACTGAAGCAAATGAGAAATGTGCAACCATTAATTATCTAATGAGGCCAACAATACATCAGTTGAGGTGGAGCTGATTAAATATTAAACAGCAGCATATGGAGGGTGCTGTGAAGAAAAGCTTGGAATCGGTGCCCATGGAAGGACAAGCCACATCATTGTGAATAGCAAGCTACAAGACAAGTCTATCAAGACACTAAAAAGGGCCCACATTAGGCCCCTCACTCACTTTGAGGGGCGTGCCAATGCACTAGCTGGTGAGGATGTGGTCCATTCCCATGGCAACGATGAGGTTGGCAGCGAACACCCACGTGAGGGTCCTGCACCAGTTCATCCCTCTCTCAACATAACTGTGAGTGGTCTCTCTCTCTCCTGCTTTTGACTCTGCTGCCATGCACTAATTATCTGTACTTTGGTTCACCGGGAACTGTGCCAAGCGACCAACACCCTCAGCCAGCCAGTCCCTCAGCTCCATCCATGTCCTCACCTCCAGCCATGAGGAGACCTCCTCCATTGAAAAGCTGGAAATAAGCAGCCTGGAAAACCCATCACAGCCACAACCCACACCCTCTACCAGCACAGAGACACACACTTCGGTGGGACCTAGATCTAGAGCAGGCTCGGGTTCACAATCTGGTGGTCACCGTCCAGACACATGTTCGCAGCAGGAAGAGGAAGGTTCAGCCGAGCTCCTCAGCAAACAGAGGACTGCTGGGAAAGAGGAATCTGTGAGGTCCGAGTCAGATGATGAGCCTCTGGATTCAGCCTTCCAACTCATCGTGGACAGTGAGCAGAAGGTGGGAGAACATCACAAAGCACTTTTGGAAGCCCTCAACAGAATGGCATGTGAGCTGGAGGAGTGCGTCCACCTGCTCTCTGATGAAGTGGTGCTCACATGTGCACGTATGGAGGTCTCCATGGGAAGGATGGTAGATGCCATGGAGACCCTGGTCCAACAGAGTGCAGCAATGCGCGTATACCTGCACTCCATCGTGGTAGCCATGGGTGAGTTCCTACAGTGGCAATGTGAAAGGGAAACAGGGCACCTCAACATCCCTCCAGGTGCTCCTTCCCCTCAAGGAATCAGGCCGGAGCCCTTGGGCGCCCGAAGAGAGGAGGAGCAGCAGCTGGACACCCCTGAGTCATCCACTCAGGAATCTCAGAGGCTGTCAGGTCCCTCAGAGTCCACTTTGCCTGTGATCCCTTCAACCTTGTCCGCTGTCACCGCAGAGGGAGCAGCTGGCTCACAGGAGGACAGCCAAAGCAAACCGGGGCCCTCAAGGCCTTGGCGCCAGAAGACGTACGACAAAGTCATCAGAGGCAACAGGGCCAATCAGGCCACCTCCACCTCTGCTGCGGATGTCAGGGCAGCACTTAGAAGAAGCGGTAGGCCTAGAAAAGTCAAGAAGTTTTGATCACAAGTGGTTGAATGGGCGAACATACTTTGTCACTTAATAATCTGAAGATATATTCATTTTCGCTGTATAATGTGTAATGTTGTCTTTCAGCTTCATTGACAGGCTTCGCAAGGCCTCCCCCTGCATCCCCCCCTATTAACAGTTTAGCTGCATGCAACCAGGCCACGAGTAATTCTGGAGAGACAAGTGTGTGTGTGACAGGACCTTTCGGAGCCTTGTGCAAGCACTCTCCCACGCATGCGGAGCTTTTCTCCATCACACTCACCTCACTGTCCCAAGCATTTTCAATGCTGCCTGCTGGGGTTCAGTTAGCCACCTGAGCTGACCTGCATCTCCACCCACCCACTGATCACACTCCCATGCAGCACCTGTACCGTCCATCATGAGGCTCCGCTCACTTACAATTTCTGTGATATGGTAGTCGTTAAGTTTCTGGTAAGCTCCCTTGTTCTTTCCCCTCCCCCAGTCACCCATGTACTTTTCCCTATCGCAATGGACCCCTCTGGTGTCACCTTCCACCTCCCCACCATTAGCCTACAGCCCAAACCCTTCTCCTTCAGGAATGTCCAAGTGAATGTGCCAGTTCCCTACCTTCATGAAAATCCCCCATCCACATTGACCTCCCTGGCCACCTCCTTCCCACCCTCAGGGTCCGAGTTTGCCTCTGTGTTCTCACCAAACACCCTCGGGGCCTCTTCAGCTAGTACCAATGCACCCTCACCCTCCCACCCTACCGGCACCCTCTGCCCCTCTCACACTCACCATTCTCTCCTACCACACTCACCCTTGGTTCGCTCCCTATGAGCCTCACATTGTCTCCACAGACCTCTCCCTTGCACATTCACCTGGACATTCCACCACCCCATTATATCTTCCCCCCTTACACCTTGCCCCCTTACACCTTCCTGCCCACTTACACCTTCGACCCCCCAACCCCCAGCCCCAACTACACTCTCCAACACCTTCGCACCCCCCCGCCTCAACTTCACTTCCCTCACCCCCAACCTCAACGCCTCCCTCCCCGTCGCCGTCAGTACACCTTCCTCTCCCACTCACACCTAGACCTTCCTCTACCCCCGCCACCCCCCTTCGCTGCTCATCCAGTACCTGCCCGTGGCGAAGTCCCTGGAGGATGGTGCAAGCCCATGTTCAAATCCCTGGAATATGGTTCGAACCCATGTCGAAGTCCCTGAAGTTCCGAAGCAGGTCCAAAGATTCAACGAAGTCCATGAAGGTCTGAAGCCTCAGTGAAGTCAAAGCTACTGTGTGAAGACCTCCCACCTTGTGAGAGCTGCTTCGTGGTGGACCCACATCCATGAGAATCCACCCAGCAGGTGATGCATGTGTTCCTCCAGTATCCGGTAGTTGTAGGGCTCCAGCATCTTCTCCTCCTCAGATATCCACGATCTGAGAAAGGCCCTAAAGGGAAGTCCCAACTTCAGCATGTCACACTTGTCCAGATGTCTTCTGGATCAGCATGTTTTCCTGCCAGCGTATCGGTAAATCGGGCGTGAGTGGGGGGGAGGGGGGACGGGGGGGAAGGGGTGATGATTCCGGTTGGGCCTTACTTTGCATCCCATTAGCAGGATGCAAATCGATTTCACACCAGCCTCCAGCACGTTTCACGATCCACCATGGCGGACACTATCGGATGATCCTGCTGTGATTTCACACCGGCGTGAAACCAATTTCTGTCCCTTCAGCCAAATTCCGCACCCTCCCCCTGTCCGCCATGATACCTGCCGTAAACGGGAGCAGAAAATCCTGCCGGTATATTAAAAAATTCAATGGATGAGTTATGGTCCAGGGAAAGATAAGGGAGGGCCGATGGGGAGGACCAAATAATCTATTAATAATTTCACCAACCATATTATAAGAGAGATGTTGGAGAGATGACGTTCAGTTGCTGCAAGGTGGAGGTCTGTGGCAAAAGAAAAATGCCACTCTTTTCTACAGGTTTCAGATCAAAATCAGAGTTGGATCTGAGAAAACAGAGTGCTGTAAGTTCAGAGGGAGTTATAGTAGAATGAGTGATGGGACTAGGGAAATTCAAATGGCTGATACCACACTGGCTGTTTCTAGTGCAAAGATCAAAAGAGGTTAAGTGGCTAGAGGAAGGGATCCAGGTGGAATGAGAATCCTGAAGAGTGGAGGGTTGGTCCGGTGTGGAAATCTCTTGGTGGAAGAAGTGCGCATGGATGCAAAGGTGATGGAAGAAGAGATCAGAGTCATGCTGAGCTAGAAATTCATTGAAGTGAGGGTGTAATGGGATAAGGACTTTGCTGAAGACTGACCATTTGACATCAGAGAGGGGAAGGTCATAAGATCATAAGAAATAGGAGCAGGAGTAGACCATTCAGCCCATCAAGCCTGCTCCACCACTCAATAAGTTCATGGCTGATCTGATTGTGGCCTTAACGCCACCTTCTATCCTGTCCCCCATAACCCTTGACCCCCCTTGTCAATCAATATAGCTCACTCTTGAATATATTCAAGCACCCAGCCTCAATCACACTCTGTGAAAGAGAATTCCAAACACTAACAACCTCTGAGAGAAGAAATGCCTCCCCATCGCTGTCTTAAATGGGAGACTCATTATCTTTAAACTGTGCTTCCCTAGTTCTAGATTCCCCCATGAGAAGAAGCATCCTCTCAGCATCTACCCCAGAAGCTCACATGCTTCAATAAGATCACCTCTCATTCTTCTAAACTCCAATGTGTATAAGCTCACCTTGCTCAACCTGTACTCATAAGACAACCTCTTCATCCCACGAAACTGTCAAGTGAACCTTCTCTGAACTGCTTCCAAAGCAAGTATGTACCCTCTGAAGGAACAGACCAAAGCTGTACACAGCAAATGATGGAAAAGGATAAGTTTGAAAGGTGGTATGGGGTCAGAGGGAAGCCAAGGGGGTGAAGGATCCAGAGGGGCATTGGTATCTGAGGGTTGAAGAAGCTTGCAATTCTTGACACCTGAAAGAGAGAAGAAAAATGGTTTTCGTTAAAGCTTCATATGAGGTGTTAATTGACTGGAGGTGGGACATCTGCCCCTCACTTGGGAGGAAGTCCCACATCAGACAGCAGTCCTACCAATCTAAATGCCAGAGCCCACAGGACCAGATAAGTATGGGGTCTCACAGCAGGGATGGGATGGGAGACCTGGTGGTGTGGGGAAAGGAGGGGTGGTTGGAGGTCATGGTAACAAGGTCAGACAGGGAGGCAGAACCTGGGGGGCAGACTTTGGGGAGGGCTGCCCAATCTGGAAAGGGGGCCAGTGACGGAGGCAGACACCCCACCTCTCAGGCCTGAGGCCAAGCAGGCTTGCCTGCCTGGCTTCCCCACAACACTGAACCCCTCCCACCAGCCTCAAAATTGTCCCTGAAGTATCTAATGATTAGCCACTTAAGAGCCTCAATTGGGGCAAGGGCTAGGAGGCCAACCTCGCCTTGTCCGCCACGAATAAAATTGCAGAGAGGTGGCAGTAAGGTCACCAGGGGAATTTTATGGGCCCCCTGCCTACAACCTTGCCAGTGGAGGTCCATAAAATTCTGTACATGAGTGTGGAACACTCTTTAACACACTGTGGAACTGTGGAATATAGCACCTTTAAATCCCAGCACCAGCTTATATCAGCTGCTGATTTCAGTTATTTCTGTTTTATAGTTGCAAAAAATAATTTGAAAAATCTTGTGTTCCCACCTCATTCTCTACCAAAGTGACTTACATCGTAATTTTGTAAATTTATAAACAACTTGAAAGGTTTACCAAATACTTGATCATAAAGATCACACTAAAGCATGAAACAAGAAAAAGGGTTTGGCCCATCAAGGTCCCCTCCTTCCACAGGTCATGTAGAGTTATCTCAATGTGACCAACCCTGCCATTTAATATTTTGAAGGTTTCATGAAAACTCCTTGACCCTAATGGTAAATAGGCTAAACTTCAAAATAACATTCACACGTTAGCCGCAACACATCCTGATAAACAGCACAAGGCTGTGGTGTTCCATTGAGAATTTGATCATCTCAGTGTATGCCTATCACAGATGAATAAATATATGGATTCTTAATTGTCTCGGTCTCCATTACTTTTGGCAGGAGTTTATTTTACACATTTACTAATCTGAGAGGGGAATGAAAGTTTTCTTCTAAGCCCTAGCCTCACTTGAGGCTTGTTAATTTTTAACATGTATCCTGTAGTTCTGTGCTCACAGTTCAACTCAAAAAGCCTGTTTGAACCTCCATCAACTATTATGCCCCTTGTTATTTTGAAGCTCTAGATCTAGTTCCCCTCGTTGTTCTTCTCTCCAATTAAAAACAGATCAATTTTACACTTTTCCTCATATTATAGGGCCCTAATTTACTACTTTTTCATCCGTATTAATTTTCTCTGACTTTTAAGCCAAACAATAATTTTTGTGAAGGTAAGATGCCCAAGAGTGCACACAATGCACTGAATTTTCATGTGGAAGAGTGCATGAGTTTGGATGTGGAGGTTGAGGGTCTTGGGGGGTGAAGGGGATTAATGCTGGAAAATTTGACAGTTGGCACCGGCCTGCTGACTTGTGCATTTGACTGTAGCGCGTTAGGCTCCGTTTCCACGTGCAAATCGCTCACTTAGGGTGATACTGGCACACCCTTTACACTTTAACACCAGGCCCACAGGTTTCCCAGAGCTACCTGAAACTCGCCAAGGAAACCAAGGTGAATACACACGGCAGTTGAAGGGGCTGAAGCAATCCCAGGGAAAGAAGGCAGCTGTGACTACAGCTACTTTCCTACCTGTGAGTATGAAAGGTGTTCTTCCCGGTACTTTTGCTGAGAGGTTACTTTATACAATTTAGAGGTTACTTTCTGCATGTTAGAGGTTTGCTTCATCTCATGGGGATGGCAGCCGCTTATGCTGCTTTAGATTGGATCTCAGATGAGGTCCAAAGTGACTACCAGGTATTGCACCTACAGTAGGTTCCACTCCACGGATCTGTAGCTGTGCGGCAGAGGGGAGAGCAGCAGGTACCCAATAAATTGCATGAAATTAAGCCCAGTGGGCTATGGCTAATTGTCAAGTAATTTTCTTCAAATTCTTCCAAACACACTGCAAATAATTATGCCATGTGAAAAGTAGCTTGAGTTACTGCAGGAATGCATCCGATTACCACGTTTTGGAGGCCATTTTGTATGCTGCTGTTCAATGTTGGTGTTATTTTGCCTGTATATCAATCTCTTTAGTGCTTTGAAGATGCAGTCAGAACCTTTGCTATTAGTTTTACTCATCTTTGCTCAAATTACTGCAATTAATTGGGGATATGGATTTTCCAATGGGAATCCCTCTATTCTTATGTTATGATGTAAAGAAAGGGGAAAAGTCGGAAGAGACTAAATTGGGGGCTATTTGAATGAGGTATCCTACAAGGTGCAACATAAACACACATGTACCCTCTTCGAGATCTGTAAATGACAACTGTCTTACTTTGCTGACTGCCAGTGCTTCAAAAGACTGTGCTTTCTCCCAACTGGTGGGGAAATGAATCTACTTCTGACTGAAACTCTGCAGCCCAATTCTATGAAGAAAAAGTTTTATCTCTATCAGTCACTGTCACCAAAGCAACTTCCAAGTAGTATCAAGTAACCTTTGCCACATTAATCAGGCAGCTGCTCATAACTGTATCAAGAAGGTCACTAATTCTCTATTCAGGGAGGCTAACAATCGATATGTTTCTATGGAAGCAGACAAATGGAGAGAGAACTTGTCCAGTTCTACAGCTGGCAGTGGTTCCCACAGGTGCAAGAAACAATTAGCAAAACATATGTGCCACTCAACATCCCATGCGGCAATAATCTCTAGTTTATCACTGGGAAAGGCGTACATTCAGTTAATATGCAGCTAGTGTGCAATGTTACTGAACTTGACCTGCATTGCCAGATACCCTGGATGTTATTTAAACAGAAAATGCGTTTTCAGCATTTCCTGTTTTTACTTCAGATTTTCAGCACCTACAGTGTTTTCTTTTGTTTCCAGGAAGTTATCGAGATTGTTACTGGATTAGTAATCCAGAGGTCTGGGCTAATGACCTGGGGACAGGAGTTCAAACCCCGTCACGGCAAGTGTGAGATTTAAATTCAGCGAATTGATTAAATAAATCTTGGACAACAAAGCTACTGGATTGTTGTTAAAAAGCCATCTGTTTTACCAACGTACTGTAGGGAAGGTCATCTGCTGTCCTTACCCAGTCAGGTTCATGTGTAACGCCAGGCCCACACCAATGTGATTGACTCTTAACTACCCTCTGAAATGGCCCAGCGCTCAGTTGTACCAAACCACTACAAGAAATTATAAGAATAAAGCCAAGCTGAACACATGGTATTGACCTCGGCACTAGATTCAGACACAGTGAATGCACACCCAGCACAGTGGATCCTTCGACAGCACCTTCCAAACCCACGGCCTCTCACACCTGGAAAAACAAGGGTAGCAGACATCTTCAAGATACCCCATCAGGTCACACATCATCTGACTTGGGAATATATTGCCATTCCTTCATTGTGGCTGGGTTAAAATTATTGAACTCCCTACCTAACAGCACTGTTGGAGTACCTTTACTCCACTGGCTGATTAGAGCTGCTATCACTGCTGATCAAGGCTCCAGCCTTGCTGGCCTGACTGAAATTTTCACAGCAGAGATCAAATGTTCCATTGTAGAATGCAAAGAATTAAGGATTTACATCAGAATGCCACACATGGTGGAGGAGGCCACCTCCGTACCATCTGTCGTGATGCACCAGCTCCTCAGCAGATAGTCCTCTTCCCAGGTCCCTTTCATAAAGATTGCCAAGTTGAAGTCATGGTTTAGGAGATGCAACTTTGGGCCACTTAAATTTTTCATCAGGCAGATGATCCAACTCCCCAACCATCATGTGCCAATTCTGTGTTCCACATAAAAATTTAACCCACTAGCTATCAGAACAGACCAACAGTACCAAATATACATTACTGTAATCCATGATTATAACAATATGATCCCTTAATGATCTGAATTGGATATTGCGAGAGCAATATTCAATGATAGCACACATCAGATTGATAGTAATCTGTACAATCTCATCGCTTGTTTGATGGCACGAGTAAGAGATCAAAACTATTGACATAGTCACATTTCAGGATGGCAGGCAACAGTCCATTTAGTTCAGTTAGGCTGCTGCACATCCACTGCCACTAAGCACATTCCACTTCTTGGTACCTGAAACATGCTTCTGGTTCTTACAGCTAGCAATAGAACCCAATCTGAATATTTAAATAAGGTCTTTTTGGTGGAAATGTCGAGCACCCAAGTTTGTGTTGCTCAAAAATCAAATCAGATGTGCTTCAAGTGCTCTCATCGGGACCTGGAAAAATTTATCAATTTTGCTTCCAATCTCCACCCCTCCATCATTTTCACATGGTCCATCTCTGACACTTCTCTTCCATTCCTTGACCTCTCTGTCTCGATTTCTGGTGATAGACTGTCCACCAATATCCATTACAAGCCTACCGACTCCCACAGCTACCTCGACTACAACTCCTCACACCCCGCTTCCTGTAAGGACTCCATCCCATTCTCTCAGTTCCTTTGCCTCTGTCGCATCTGTTCTGATGATGCCACTTTCAAAAACAGTTCCTCTGACATGTCTTCCTTCTTCCTTAACCGAGGTTTTCCACCCACAGTAGTTGACAGGGCCCTCAACCATGTCCAGCCCATCTCCCGTGCATCCGCCCTCACGCCTTCTCCTCCATCCCAGAAACATGATAGGGTCCCCCTTGTCCTCATTTATCACCCCACCAGCCTCCGCATTCAAAGGATCATCCTCCGCCATTTCCACCAACTCCAGCATGATGCCACCACCAAACACATCTTCCCTTCACCCCCCCTGGCGGCATTCCATAGGGATCGTTCCCTCCGTGACACCCTGGTCCACTCCTCCATCACCCCCTACTCCTCAACCCCCTCCTACGGCACCTCCCCATGCAAACGCAGAATATGCAACACCTGCCCCTTTACTTCCTCTCTCCTCACCGTCCAAGGGCCCAAACACTCCTTTCAAGTGAAGCAGCATTTCACTTGCACTTCCCTCAACTTAGTCTACTGCATTCGTTGCTCCCAATGCGGTTTCCTCTACATTGGAGAGAACAAACACAGACTGGGTGACCGCTTTGCAGAACACCTTCGGTCTGTCCGCAAGCATTACCCAGACCTCCCTGTCGCTTGCCATTTTAACATTCTACCCTGCTCTCTTGCCCACATGTCTGTCCTTGGTTTGCTGCATTGTTCCAGTGAAGCTCAACGCAAACTGAAGGAACAGCACCTCATCTTCTGACTAGGCACTTTACAGCCTTCCGGATTGAATATTGAGTTCAACAATTTTAGATCATGAACTCCCTCCTCCATCCCCACCCCCTTTCCGTTTCTTCCCCCTCCTTTTTGTTTTTTCCAATAATTTATATATATTTTTCTTTTCCCACCTATTTCCATTATTTTTAAACGTATTTCTACCCATCGTTTATCTATACCTTTTATGCCCTTTTAGTCTTATTTTACCCCACCCCCACTAGGGCTATCTGTACCTTGCTTGTCCTGCTCTCCACTCTTAATTAGCACATTCTTTTAGATAATATCACCACCTTCAACACCTCTTTGTCCTTTTGTCTGTGACATCTTTTGGTTATCTCCTCCTATCACTGCTTGCTTGTCCCAACAACACCCCCCACTTCTCCCCCCCACTCCCCCCCCCCTCAACCACTCCACCCCGCCACTCCACCCCCCTTAAACCAGCTTATATTTCACCCCTTTCCTATTTTTACTTAGTTCTGTTGAAGGCTCATGAGGACTTGAAAAGTCAACTGTGCTCTTCTCCACCGATGCTGCCAGACCTGCTGAGTTTTTCCAGGTATTTCTGTTTCTGTTTTTGTTCTGGATTTCCAGCATCCGCAGTTTTTTGTTTTTATTAAGTTGGCCAGTGGCTGGTATGCTTTAAAAAAAAATTAATCTGTTTAATTCCTCATTTTTCATTGTAAACAGAAAGGTAGACAAATAAAGATGAATTGATTTGTCTTTCACATGCACACACTTTTTTTCTCCAATCTTTTTGAAGGTGGACCATCAAATGTCTCAGTGAGACAGAGCCAGACACAAAAGATTGGCCTACTTTATTTCGCAGCAAGTGAACATACAAATAGTTACATCATTACAACTTGTCTTCACCCAATAATACAAAATAATAATAATGGGTCATCTTGCTTGACTTGAACAAAAAGCTCCCAACTGCACTCTTGCATTCTTATTTTGAGCTTGGCCCCTTCCAACAAATATAATAGGAATCTGTATCACTGTTAATGTTAAATTTTAATGGAGACAGGATCAATGCATGGGATGCCAGAGCAAATTTACATGCCAACAACACAGAAAGGACAAGACATATTAGTTCTCAGCCTTATTTTTATACCTGGGGTCAGAATCTTGCCCAATCCTTTTTTTGTATTCATTCATTGGATAGGCCAGCATTTATTGCCCATTCCTAATTGTCCTTGTTCAGAGTCAACCACAACTGTCTAGAGTAAGGACAGCAGATTTCCTTTCCCATTAGTGAACCAGATGGGTCTTTACAACAATCAATGAAAGTTTCATGGTCATCATTAGACTTTTAATTCCACCATCTGCCATGGTGGGAATTGAACCCAGGCCCCCAGAGCATTACCCTGGATCTCTGGTCCAGCGACAATGCCACCATGCCATCACCTCCCTGTCAATGATCCTGACAGGATCATTACTCATCATGTGGCAGGAGCAGGATTTTGGAAACCAGTAGGCCGCCACTAGGGACCTATCAGTATGGTCCTTGGCACGAAGGTAAGTCACTGAGGGAGGGAACTGAAGTTAGAGACAAATCAAAGATAAGGGTTCCTTATGGGGCTGGGGCCTCTTCTGGACATGATCTCTGTTCCTGACAGGACTTCCCTACTTATGCCTGGGGCTAATCTTGTACTCAACCCCTGATGACCCCATCAGATCTTAATTTGAATAACTAAAGAAGGACTTCACAGCCTTCAGGTTGGTCCTGATTGCAACATAGAGCCAGTTAATACTGCCCTGCAGTATTAATGTGGGCAAGATGCATGGGATATTTTAACTGCTCATCCACCTGGTAACCACCAGTTTAAACTGAGAGACAGCCCTTACCAAGTCCCTGGAACCAGTGACTTCTTAACGCAATGGATCTTGGGTATCTCTTGTAATAAACTAATGAACTATTTATTGTTTCCAGCTTTTGGCGAAAACCACTTGCATTATCTTATTATCTCTTCTTTAACCAAGTGCTTTTTAAAAAAATTTGTTACAATGCATTTAGCTTTATAAATTTAATGTTTAAGAATTACTTTTTCCAGATCCTTCCTGTGGAAAAATAGTCAAGAAACCCTGAAACTTAATAGTAACACTGCCTTTCCACTGCTCTTATCTTTGCCATTCCCCATACATTTTCCGATAGATTTGGTTAACCACCAATTAATTTTATTTACTTCCAGCCTTCTCATTTTTTTTAGGATGTTTGTCTTATGACTACATGTATGTGAAAAAAAGCAACACTATTTGGGTTAAAAAAATCCATGACTTGCAGCTTGATTAAGATGGCAGAATACGTTAGCCAACTGACAACCTGTGGTTAATGAAGATTAATTAGCTTCTCAAAACAGGGACCCAGGAAGTTTCAGCTGTCAGCAATACAGAGTCAAGAGTTAAGTGGAAAGCTACTGGACCTGCAAACAGTCTGAAAACTGTGTTCTGTGGTTCTGCCATGGGAGAATATGAAAATGAATTTAAGCTTCAACTGCTCACTGTTTGCTTTTTGTTCTTTTTCATAATAATGGTGAAGGATCAGAAAACTGATTCACAAAAGTCTTCACTTTGTGGCTTCTAGTGCATTGGTGGACCACCAGGGATGCCAGCTGATGCTGTCAGTCCACACAACTGGCAAACTAACTGTGTTAGTTGAAGTATATGTAGCTTTCCTTCATTACAGATGTCTTAAAACCTTCAACTCTTCACTTCAGAGTTCTATTTCCCTTAAGTCAAGGAGCTGAATGGTTCTTTGTTTTAGCTCTCATTCTTGTTCACCCACACAGTTTTTACCAGATATTAACCTTTAGGTTGTTTGTAAATCATTGGAGTCCTGCCATTTAACAAAGAAGTTTTTTTACTTCCAAATCCTGATACTGAAACAAGTTCTGCTATTGCAATACATCAACAATGGCTTCCTGTTAAGTACACAATCTATAAGTTATAAAACCTTTAATAATGTCTTTACCCCAGCACCTTTTGCACTGCTTTCTTCTCCATTCTCTTTAACAAAAATCTTAACTTTAATTTTACATCAGGCATGATTTTAACTCCTAACAGGAGTCATACAGCTGGAATCTGAGAAACCTTCTTCTTCTCCGTATGAAGCTGAGGGAATTTTAACGCTGGGGTCTTATCTTGATGTGAAGCACTGGCTGCCTGGTGAGTTGGAGTAGGATTTTGGTTGGGGCAGGAGGCTGCCACTGGGGACAGGGGTGCCCAATCAAGGTCAAGCAGTGCACTCCCACCCTTACTGGCCCACAAAGAAGCAAAATTGACTCAACTTCCTGGATCATTTCTAGTCCTAGCTCTTCTTGCTGCCAGGTTAGCCTGACTGGGAAACTGCAGAGCTTTACTACATGTGTCCCAGTGGCCTTATTATAACTAAATCTGCATTTTTAAATGACTCCACTGTCTTAAAGTCGGTGACCATTTCACCTGGTCATAGGAGCAGCTTCAAACTCTTTCGAGTTATCAACAGTCACAGATTGCAACTCTTTCGAGTACAATCACAGTTCTTGGTTTTCCGGGAGTGGGACATGAACCCACAACCCTCTGATTCAAAGGTGAGGGTGCTATGAACTGAGCCACAGCTGACACCTCAATCAGAGCAGCTTCAAACTCTTTCGAGTTATCAGTCACAGATTGCAACTCTTTCGAGTACAATCACAGTTCTTGGTTTTCCGGGAGTGGGACATGAACCCACAACCCTCTGATTCAAAGGCGAGGGTGCTATGAACTGAGCCACAGCTGACACCTCAATCGGAGCAGCTTCAAATTGCACCCCATGAGAAAGTAGCTTGATTGGTGGCTGTAAGTTACTGGTCCATTTTAATTGCCTCGTCACCTATAACGCATCAGGGGGTAGATTTTCATTTTGCTGTCTGGATGGTAATCTGGCAGAATTTTATTCTATTTAGAAGAAGAGATCTGATGGTTTGATAATGAGAAGTTAATCAGATTCTATCAGACAGTTAAGATGAGGATCTATCTGAATGTGTTTCTGGATTTCCTCAGGGAAGGAGTGGAAAAATACTGGTGTGAGAAACAGCTGCCAATTTTAAAGCTATTTTACTTTTGGATCTTTAGTGGGAAAACAGCTTCCCAATAGTATTTGTACTTTCAAAGCAATGGCCAAGGAACCATTCATTGAAGAATATCTATACCTCATTCTCCACTTTTTCACTTTAGTGAAGATATAATTTAAGCCATATGCTCCCAAATAAGATTCAGAAAGGTAGCAAGAAATAAATGGTTAGGTTGCCAATTCTGGTTCGGTGTATTCCTGGAGGTTTCATCACATGGCCTCACACCTTCAACCTCCGCCTTTATTCCGCCACCAATATTTTTGTAACAATTGAACAACAAAAATACAGCTTTTATTTAATGGCCCTTTGATGTATCTCTTGGGTTCCTCGCAGCTGTGTCTAGGAAGTTTGTCCTTAATTCCTGGAGACCCTTGGTCGATCCATGAGGGGTGGCATGTTTTAAGCCAGATGGGGTGGGGCCAAACATCTGCAGCAATACCATTCTCAATGGCCATCTTTAAGTACATTTACTTCCAGAATTTGAAAAAAATAGTGGGATCATAAAAAAGCCACACATAATTGATAGGTGATTGTCACATTATGGGACTTTTGACCATTTCCCCACAGAAATGTCTGAAGCAAAATGTTACCTGTAAATGTATGCACGCAAGTTTAAAAAAAACACTCAGATGATAGGTAGTTAAATGCTACTAAGTTAAGCTTTGCTGTTGGTCACAAATTGTAAATAATGAACAATTCATTACCCTGTTTCATCAATCAATGTATGCCTCATATCCAAACAATGCATCAGCCGTGTACTTTATGCAGGCATGTAAGACAGGCTGATTGATCCTACTGCTCCTCTGGAAAGACGCTGTGACAAGAAATATTTAAGCCTGCTGTCACTGGCATCATCCACAAGCACTGCTGCTGTTTAGCGACAAGGCTTCCTGTAGCTTACTACACAACTCAGAGGATTTGGAGAATATCTAATACACTCCCTCAGAGTCTGTGGGACATTTGTGCTTCACCGATAACAAGAACTTGCATTGATATTGCATTTTTAATGCAGAGAAACTTCACTAGGCTATTTAAAAAGTTTGGTTAGATAAAAATCGACACCAATACATTAAATAAAGAGAGAGATTAGGAGGCTTACCCAATAGATTGGTTAAAGACGTGGTTAAAGAAGAGGGAGCTGGAGAATCAAAAAGGTTTAGGGAGGTAATGCCAGAGTTTAGGGCCTAAACAGCTGATGTCATAGTCATAAATGTTATGGTGATGGAAGCGTATGTTGCACAAAATATCAAAGATTGGAGCAATGCAGAGTTTTCAGAGGATTTTGGGCTAGGGAAGGTTAAAGAGATGGGGAAGTGTGAGGCCACAAAGGGATTTAAATATGTGGATGAGAATCTTAAATTTGAGGCATTGGAGGAACTGGGAGCCAATGTGAGTCAGTGACCACAGGGATGATATGTGAATGGATCTAATGAGGAATAGGGTATGGGTAGCAGAGTTTTTAATAGCTGAAGTTTGCGTAGGGTGAGGAATGGGAGAGCAGCCAGAGAAGCATTGTAATAATCAGGCCTGGAGGTGATAAAGGCCTAGATAATGGTTTCAGGAGAAGATAGGCGAAGGCAGGGCTGTGGTAGCTAATGTTGTAGAGGTGGAATTAATTAGTTAGTATTGTGATGGAGGTGATGTGGGGTGGCAAACTTAGCTTAGGGAAATAGGACACCAAAATTGTGAACACCAGGTCAAGCTTTGTGACCTATCCTTATCTGTCCACAATGGAGTACAGGAACATTGCATCTATTTGATAAATAAATATTTCAATTCTTACTGGAGTGAGCCTGCCCAGTGACTATTCTTTTTGAGGGAGCATTTTTCTGCCAACATTGTAGTCCACAAAAGGTTGGCCACATTATGCCCCGGTCATTAATTAGCAGCACAGTGTGGGACATCTTACCTCTTAAGACATTTATGCACAGTGTGTATTTTGTTGCTAAGTACCTGTTCTATTGAGGAGGTCTTGTGGTGCAGTGGGTACTGTCCCTGCCTCTAGGCCAGAATCTCTGGTTCAAGTCACCCTCCAGGACTTGATGACCAAGGAACATATGTTCGTAGCATGCCTAAACAGGTTGAATATCAACCTGCAAATCCTTCCAACAGATGGCAATGGCAGGTAGTAAGAGCAGGAGAGACTCCTGGTCAGCCATGTGATGGAAAGAAAATTGAAGCCACCACCATCACTATCCATTGCTCCAGACAACAAAGTGCATATTGCACAGCAACTTGGACTTCCTGAGTGATCTGTAATACACCACCACCTTAGGAGGATCGTTAAGGCACTGATTGCCAATTAAGTTGCCTACTAGCACTCCTTCCAAACCCGTGACCTCCACCATCTGGAAGGAGAAGAGCAGCAGATGCATGGGAACACCACCGCCTGCAAGCTCCCCTCCAAGCCACACACCATCCTGACTTGGAACCATAATCACTAATCCTTCCTAACAGCACTGTGGGTGTACCTACACTACATGGACTGCAGAGGTTCAAGAAAGCAGCTCACCACCACCTTCTCAGGGGAAATTAGGGCTGGGCAATAAATGCTGGCCTAGCCAGCAATGCCCACATCCCAAGAATGAATAAATGAAAAAAAAAACAAGGCTGCACAGCATTTCAGTGGATAGCACTTCACCTAACGCCCTCTCCTAGCAGCAGCCAACTGATTAGGAGCAAATAAGCCGTTGCTCAATATTTTGAATGCGACTTAAAAGTATATAATGGGCTGGATTTTACAGGAGTGGGGGAGGGAGGGGCATACTGCACGTACCCCACCCCACCCCCGACCCTGACTTAAAAAGTCAGTCAGAAAATGGCTGATAGAAAAAAGTCCACTTTGCAGCAATGGTACGCTTTGGGCAGCAACAGCAAGGGAAGTGTAGAGCTTCCACCTTCACTGGGAAGAATTCCTGCCCTGTCCTGTACCTTAAGGAGTGGGGTGCATGCAGGGAGGAAGCAACATAAGCAACTACCTTCGGGGAGGGGTGGAGGATTCCCCCGGGCCCCAGTGTTTCGCACCATCTGTACCCCCCCTCTCCCAGGCCCTGCCTCTAGTGACACATCTGAGGACCTTTGCACTCTCTTCCTCAATCTCTGAACCACCCTGAAAGCTTCTACTTTGTGTCAGTCAGCCCACTCCAGTAGAAGTGGGTGACTGGAGCCCACATATACAGCTCCACAAAAAATGTGTTGAATTAGCACTTGAGTGCTAAATATTTAATAACAGCTCCCATTCTAGTGAAGATGTGATCAGAGGCACGCACCATGACATTAAAGGTTTTTCCTATTATTTTCCCTTAGTAATAAGTTGGGCTATTTTCTGGTACATGGAGAAATAAATGAATAATAGTACTTCATTTACAAAATTAAATAGTATTCTATGTGTATAGGCAGAACACTGCAGTAGTAGTGGAAAGATTTATGTGAAAGACAAAATACTTTGTGTTCCCAAATGCAACTGTCAGCGTGAGACCTGGTCATAACAGAACTGCAGTAATAGAGTGGAAAGCTATGAAAAACCATAAACACAGTCACTGCAATAGTACGATAATCAATCAGACTTTATATATTACCCCAGTTAGGCCTGTACAACAAATCAGCCATTGCAACAGACAAAAGTGACATGATTTAATCCCCGATTCAATAAAGTGAAATGAATCAAATCAGCAGTGACAGAGCCCTGCATCCTGAGAGTACATACTGCAATGACTGTTCATCATACAGAATTTCATATGCAGAGATACTGGTGACCTCAGGCCCCACCCTGCTCTACTGCCTTTATTTTTTTCCTGAGTAACCTGTGAAAAAGCCATGATCTGCATTAAACAAAAGCCATCCATTTCACAAGTCAACATGGACCATTTCCCAAAATTATCAAATAATAAATACGTATTTTGCACGTAAAGAGATAATCCTTGGGAGTGATAGCAATGACTTTGATATATGTCAAACTCATCATAAATAATTGTTCTCTGAGAATATACTCAGTAAAACACTAAAAGTAGGGCCTAAGAATTGTTTTTAAAAATCCACTAGAAGGAAGGGTGGCTGGAATCTATGCAGTTGGAATCTGTGCAGTAGAAGAGGAGGCAGGACTTTCCGAATGCCAACAGAGCATTGTTTTGTATCTTGCTAGATAATGAACAGTGTGTTAATGATGCAGTCCATTACTAATGTGTAAATTAACCAACAAGTTCAGGGAATTAAGAGGTATACCGCGAGTTGCGAATCTCCAAAATTTGTTGGGCGAGTTCCCCTGATCCACTGTTTGCTTCGTACGAACAGTATCCCAGCCTCAGTCTCACTATTATTTATAAGAACTTTCTGGATTGCTGCATTAATTAATTCCATAAACTCGCCACTGAAAGTTAAATCAGATAATTACAAACGTAAGTAAGCTGCTAACAATGTGATAATTATTTATGCCCATGCCAATAAAGCTCGCAAGGCCAGAAAGGCAATATTTAGTCCAGTTAAAGGCATTGCAGTAGATTTGCAGTACCCTGAGTATATGATTAGCAGAAACTGAGAGTCTCTGTCTGCTAAACTGCCATGTACCTCCAAAATAATAAGATCTTACAACTAAATTCCATGTTTTTCATTCAGTAGTAGCTATAAAGCAAACTTTGGAATTTGTTCTTATAGATTAATTTGTCAAAATTGTATGATCTTGAAAAGTAGGTAATAGGGAGCAATTTTCTATTGTCTTTTTACCTGATTTCTGGCAGATTTCGGGTGTCTGCAGTGGAAAATTGCCAGAGCCAGATCCTTGCCAATCAGCCACATTCAGTCTTTAATTTTGTTCATACACAGGCTGTAAGCGTCGCTGGCAAAGCCAGCATTTGTTGGCCATTCCTAATTGCCCTTGAGAAGCTGGTGATGAGCCGCCTTCTTGAGAACTGAGTGGTTTGCCAGGCCATTTGAGAGCCAACCCCATTGCTGTGGGTCTGGAGTCATACATAAATCAGACAAAGTAAGGATGGCAGATTCTCTTCCTGCAATAGACATTGGTGAACCAGGTGGGTATTTATATGGTTACCATTACTGATGCCAGTCTTTTATTTCAGATTTACTTAAATAACTGAATTTAGATGCTCCCACTGCAAGATTTGAACTCGTATATCCCGAGGTCAATATGTCAGGCTTTGGGATTACTAGTCCAGCAACATAATCACTAGGCTACCATTCCTTAATTTTCCAGCAGAACTGATAGCAAGTGCTACATACATCTGTCCAAATCTGAGCAGCCATATTCAAACTGCACATTAACAAAGTAGATTCATCATGGGAAAAATTCCACCCCCCCCAACCCCATTGGGGGGGGAAGTGCAGGAGCGGGCATGGACACACCTCCGATCGGTGCCCCCGATTGAGGGCGTGCTGCCATTTTACCCATTTTACGTGGGCGGGCCAAATAAGACCCGCCCAGCATGACATCCGCCAGGAAGTGCTATGCGCTCCCTGTGCGGGTGGTGGGGGGGGATTTCCCTCAGCCGGGAGTGCGCTCTTTCGCGCATGCTAAGTGTTACCTCAGGGTGATCAGCTCCAAATTAAAATTTGCAATAAAAATGATAGAAAAATTTCCCTAACATGTCCCCTCATGCGACACTGTCACATGAGTTGGGACATGTCCATAACTTTAATTGAAACCTTTATTAAAAATTTAAATACCCTCGTGAAACCTCATCCCGCCTGTGGATGAGGTTTTATGCTTTTTCTGAAGCCCGCCAGGGCTCCCGGCCTGCCCGTCCAACCTTAAGGTTAGATGGGCAGGTCCATTAATGATTTTAATTAGTTTCTCAATGGCCTCAATAGGCCGTTGACAGGTCGGCGAGCACGCAGCTGACTTGGCTGCGCCCCCGCCGACCTGAAAATGGAAATGACGCGGGGTGATGTCGGGAATTCCACCCGACATCATCCCGCGTCATTTTATGCATCGGGGAGCGGGCCCCACCCCCACTCGCTGACCGGAAGATCCTGCCCCATGTTATAGTTTCAATCATTACCTTAACGGCAACAGTAGATTAGTGTTCCTGATGTCCAGCATCTCTCGAGCAGGCAAATGGGAACTTCAGTTTTAAAAGACCATAATACATGGGTGACTAATTGTACTCCTGCAACCTACAGAATATTAATCCCTTTAAAAATAGAAGATCATGCGCTCCATCTGCCCCACAGACATCAGCTGTTTTCTGCTGGACAGATAAAACTAAAACAATCAAAATTCTCCCTACAATATAGTGCCAATTTTAATTTAAATTATCTGGTTGGAATGGGGTGATAGTTGACCTAGCATGGGTGTGCTGCCTATACCACGGTGCTTACCGTTTCAATCCCACTGCCATTGTGCTCAGACCTTCACAAGAGTGACCCGTAGCTCAGTTATCTCCAGTTTTCTGAGAAATGTTGCATCAGGAAGTTATACCGCTCCAGGGAGGAAGCTATACAACCTCTTAAAACAAGAACATGAATAATAATACTTCATTTACTCACTCACCTAGCTGGCCATTGTTACAAAAATCCGGTTCATAATTCATATGTTTTAGAATATAACATTTAGTTTCAGGAATATAACTTTTAGGTCGGAGGTTAAAGTGCTAAATCTAAGATAAGTGGACATCTGATTGAGGAACTGTTAATAACTCTGATTTAAATGCAATTCAAACAAGCCTTGTTTCATTACACTTAAACGGTAACCTTAAAAGGTCATGGGTAGAGTTGTGAAAGCAATAAGTAATAGGGGGTCTTCTATCTTCATTTAATAGATCCAGAAGGTCTGCCCTTTCTTCAATAAAATATTTAAATTATGCGTTAGTTCCCCAGACCAAAAGATGGATAAAAACAGGTTGCAAACAAGAGAGTTCCTTAACAGGTGCCAGCAACTCTGAGGGGTGGGGAGGCGGGGGAGGTGGTGGGGTCATAAAATGCCATTATAAATATAAATTTTTCATATGGATTACAGAATCAAAGGGCAGAATTTTACGCTCCAGCCGAAGTCAATGGACTTTTGAACGGCTCACCGCATCTTACGGCCCCGGCCCCACCACAACTGGGCTGTAAAATTCTGCCCAAAGAGTTGTATTGAAGATAAACCAATTTGTTTGCATTTCAGCTTGAGACCATCCCAAAGCATGTCACACTGTCAAAGAGATGGGCTGTGGAGTGGAAGGCCCTTTAGTTTAATTTATCTGTGTGTGTTTTCTGACAATTTAAAGTTCAAAAACAAGGGGCCTCCCATTTAAGATGGAGATGGGGAGCAATTTCTTCTATCAGACAGCCGCTATTGTTTGGAACTCTCTTCCACAGAGAGCAGTGGAGGCTGGATTATTGAACATATTCAAAGTTGAGTTAGTTGGACTTTTGAGTCAAGGGTTTTTGGGGGTAGGGAGGAAAGTAGAATTAAGACCACAGTCAGATCAGCCATGATCTTATTGAATGTGGAGCAGGCTCGAAGAGCCGAATGGCCTACTCCTGCTCCTATCTCTTATGTTCTTCTCTTATGAAGGTAAGTAGTTCAATTTGGGGAACATTCAGAGGCAGTTGGAGCTTTGCTTTGGTGTAGACTACATCTCACCTGATTGACAGAGCCAACAGGAGATTATAGCCAGTTAGGTCTGCGCTTCAAAGAAAATACTATCTTCATTGTTCACTGAATGCAATGTGGGTGGGGCTCAATCTCAGTTTGGATTTGATGAGGGAAAAGCAGCTGGAATATTTGCTCTAGTTTGTAGCTGGTGAAAACAATCTGCAGTGGTCCTCACAGAGTTAGCTTGGAAAGCTGCGGGAAGACCGTTGGGTATCTGCCAGCAACCACAGCTGAGCTCAGATATCCACTGTAGTGAGGTCAGTAAAGAAAGGATGGAGCATCACATAGCCAAAAAACTGACGGACCCACAAAGGACCTTGGAGGATCACTAGAACATTGAGGAGAATTAAAGTGAATTCCAGAGGACTGTGACATAGCTTTGATTTGTTCTCTAGAAAAATGAATGTACCTTCAAGATTGTTGTAATGTTTAAGGAAATTCTTGGGGGGAATTAAAAACTAAAACCGCGTTCATAATATCCACAGTTGTGAACTACAGTGTTAAATTAATAATGCTTACTTCGTTTAATTCTTTTTGATATACAATTAATTTTGTTTTTGTTTAAAAATGTGAAATCTTGTGGATAGTTCTGTTGGTTCATTGCTGGGTGTTTGGATTTCTTCTTTAAATGTTAACGGTCCCTAACTGGATTGTAACACCATGTATTGACTGGCAGCCAAAGTGAGTGGAGCCCTTTTTTTTTAAACTTGCCTCGGGCTCTTTCCAAGCTGCAGAAGGTGACATCAGTCACATTAGTCAGTCAGCAGTCCATGTCTGCATCAAACAGGTCACTGATAGTCTCTTTGCTAAGTCCAACAATTTTTATCAAAGTCCCCATGGTTGGCAGCTTTCAGCAGGAAATGGCTGCAGGCTTTGCTGGCATTACAGGCTCCCCACAGGTTCAGACTGTGATTGACAGCACCCATGTAGCCATAAAAATGCCTCCCAATCAGCCACAGCCTTTATAAATAAGAAATGCTCCCGCTCCATCAATGTTCAGCTGCTGAATGATCTCCACCAGGGAATCATACGGGTCCATGCCCAGGTTGGCAGCTGTCACAACACATACATACTTCACCATCCAGCATCCCTTCACTTTTTGACCTGGCCTAGGTCATCAGAAACTTTGGCCCATTGATTAACTGCTGTACACTGTTATATGACACTTCTACATGACCTGCATTCATTTTCAGAACGAAAATATAACCAGTCATAGGACTACGAGGGTCAACACAAAGCAGACCATCAGAATGCCAAACAATATTTCTATTGCTTGGACAGTCCTGGGAGCTTTCTTCAGTCGAATTCACAAAGATTCTTCTGAATTGTGGGTGTCTGATGAATTCTTCACAATTTTACTGTGCACGGGGGCAGCACATGGAGCCGAAATCAAATGAGAAAGGCCAATGATGATGCAGACAGAAGAGAAACAGGAGGGCGATAGCACCAGCCTGCAGCCAGGGCTATGCACCAGCAGTAGACTGACTGTCTCTTTCTTGAAGGCATACATATCACAATCCCTTAGTTCCATGGGCTCCTCGTCTGCCGAGTCGAGGCTGAGCCCTTTCCAGAAGGTGAATCTGTAAAGTGACCAAAGCACCATTACACTTGTCAGCATCTATCTGAGGAAGAACCAGTAAATTCTCCCTCTCCATTGACTTGTCCAGGTACCTGAAGCAAACATCCAGCATCTCAGCAATCCAGTCCATCACCTACTAGTTAGCTGTATATGAGCAGATGGGTGATGTAGAACAATGTCATCCGTCATGGCTTCACACGTTAGGCCATGTACCCCAGGATCTATTTTTTCCCTTGCCTGTCCCTGAGGAAATAGCCAGAGATTCTATAGTGATGCAAGAAAATAAATATGTGTCAGCTTTCCCAATGCTCTGGATCTACATGCAGGATCCTTTGCTGACCATGACTGACAAGTTGCACATTTAGCAAATGGAACCTCTTCCTGTTGACAAATGCACCAAAGTGTATGAGTGAAGCCTTCAATGCCATGTGGAGAGTCCCACCCCTCATTCCCATTGACTTTAATTTTATTAGGGCATTTGTTTTATTCATTAATGGGATGTGGGCATCACTGGCTGGGCCAGCATTTATTGCCCATCCCCAATTGCCCATGAGAAGGTGGTGGTGAGCTGCCTTCTTGAACAACCGCACTCCCACCCACAGTGCTGTTAGGGAGGGAGTTTCAGGATTTTGACCCAGTGACAGTGAAGGAACGGCAATATATTTCCAAGTCAGGATGGTGAGTAGCTTGGAGGGGAACTTCCAGGTGGTGGCGTTCCCATCTACCTGCTGCCCTTGTCCTTCTAGATGGTAGTGGCCGTGGGTTTGGAAGGGTCTAAGGAGACCTGCAGTGCATCTCGTAGAAGGTACATGCTGCTGCCACTGTGCATCAGTGGTAGGGGGAGTAAATGTCTGTGGATGGGGTGCCAATAAAGCGGGCTGCTTTGTCCAGGATGGTGTCAAGCTTCTTGAGTGTTGTGGGAGCTGCACTCATCCAGGCAAGTGGGGGGCATTCCATCACACTCCTGACTTGTGCCTTGTAGATGGTGGACAGGTTTTGGGGAGTCAGTAGGTGAGTTACTCACCACAGGATTCCTCGCCTGACTTGCTCTTGTAGCTACAGTTTTTATATGGCTAGTCCAGTTCAGTTTCTGGTCAATGGTAACCCCCAGGATATTGATAGGGGATTCAGCAATGGTAATGCCATTGAATATCAAGGGGCAGTTAGATACTCTCTCGATGGAGATGATCATTGCCTGGCACTTGTGCGGTACTAATGTTACTTGCCATTTGTCAGCCTAAGCCTGGATATTGTCCAGGTCTTGCTACATTTGAATATGGACTGCTTCAGTATCTGAGGAGTCGCGAATGGTGCTGAACATTGTGCAATCATCAGCGAACATTCCCACTTCTGACCTTATGATGGAAGGAAGGTCATTGATGAAGCAGCTGAAGATGGTTGGGCTGAGGACAGTACCCTGAGGAACTCCTGCAGTGGTGTCCTTGAGCTGTGATGATTGATCTCCAACAACCACAACCATTTTCCTTTGAACTAGGTATGACTTCAAACAGCGGAGAGTTTTCTCCCTGATTCCCATTGATTCCAGTTTTGCTAGGGTGCTTTGATGCCACACTCGGTCAAATGTGGCCTTGATGTCAAGGGCAGTCACTCTCACCTCTTGCTACTACTAATACTAAAGCAAAATACTGCAGACGCTAGCAACCTGGACTAGAAACAAAAATGCTGGAAATACCCAGCAAGTTCGGCAGCATCTGTGGAGAGAAACAGAGCTAACATTTCAGATTGACAATCTTTCATCAGTTAACTCAGTTTCTCTGTCCACAAATGCTGTATGTCCTGCTGAGTATTTTCAGCATTTTCTGTTATGGTTCCTTGGTTCCACATTTGGTCAAATGTTACTTTGTTGTCCAGGGCAGTCACACCTCACCTCTGAAATTCAGCTCGCCTGCCCATATCTGGATCATCTGTTCCTGAATTTTTCACCAGGGTCCCACATCCAGGCCTGAATTTTCCACTCTCATGCCGGGTGAGCAGAGTTGGAGAATTCCGGGCTCAGTGAGCCTGACTTCTGTAAAAACGTTCTGGAACTTCTGATTCTTAGTCTGGTGGTTGGGGTGTCGCGGGAATCGTGATGAGTGGCTCAGTTGGATATAAAAAGCAGTCTGTTAGGAAGGCCCTTTTGTGAGCAAGGAAGCCGAATGTTCAGAGTCTGTGCATTGGAGGAGACATTACTGAGCAGCCAGGTGAGCGCAAACGTGTCTAAATATTGTCCAACTGGTTGATGACCTTGGAACAGATGGCCCATCATGGACTTTCCATAGGAAAAAAAAATTGTCATTGTTGCTGCCTATTCACATTGTACTGAAGGAGTACACTGAACCACTTAAAGCATTTAGTGGCTTCACAAGGCACAGCCATGGAGATGGCAGCATCTTGGCACCAATACCTGACAAATATATTCAGTAGTAATGTGGTTATGCCTCAGTGGATGTATGGTGGACAGTGCCAAGATCCTTAGCACATCTACCTGCCCTCTTGCCACTCATCTATCAGGAAGTGTTCACACTGTTGACCCTTCAGGTCCCTCACAGCTGCACACTGGGCATGGTACAGCAGTGTGACTAAGTGGAAGTAAGCCAGTAGGGTAGTTAGTGGTCAGGAGCACAGCATGCTATCTGGGAGTGACAGCCACAACATCTGTGGCAACATGCATTTGTGTGGAGCCACTTCCTCCCCTCAACAGTACTGTTTGATGATATGGAGAAAATGGCTAGTGCACTTAAGCACAGAAATGTGACTGAGAGCATTGTAAGATCCATGGCTCACGAACCTTCTCCTTTTGCATTTGTATTGTCAGAATGCCACACAGAGATGATACTGGTGAAGGAGCTGGTGCCGTGGTGCCAAGGTTCAGTGACTAGGACTTGCAGATTTTAGTGGAGTTGGTACAGAGAAGAAGGCAAGTTCTTTATCTTGCTGGCTGCTGCAACCCTCTCGCCACAACGAAAAAGGCATCGGTGGGAATATCTGCTGCAGTAGGTGCACACAGATGATCCTAGATTTAGCGCCAATAAAGGTTCCACAACCCTCTGCATTCCAGCAAGGTGCGTTGTTTGGCATATCCACAGAGAGGTCCAAGTAAAGGGCCACATCTGCATGTTGCAGATAAGGTGTTAGAACTGTCACATGCTGTAGCATTGAAGTTTGTAGGTCCAAGCTGCTCATGCAGCTGTGCACAGTACAGATGTGAATAAGCACTGTAATGCGCAGAACATGAAAGAGATTTCTCCCTCTATGCACTATATGTTAGGCTAACATCAAATCATGTTGCCTCTGCAGACCAAGAGGGCCCAAAACTCTAGGGAGATGGCTCGGACTAGGTGTGGTTGAGTGAGGTTGCAGACAATTCATTCCATCCAGTAAGCAGCCATGGAATTAGCCATGGAATTAGCCATGGAATTAGCCAGGGTGCCGGTGCAGTTGGCTGCCAGTGACGGTGAATCACCTGTAGCAGGTGATAAAGGTGGCGGTAAATGCACTTGGGAACATGGTGGTAATGATGAAGGTGATGCTGTCAGTTCACTGAGCACCATGTGGCATTGGCATGAGATCGAGTGTAAGGATGGGTTTTTATCATATGGGTAGTATGAGCATAGTTAAAGCAATGGTGTGCTCAGAGCACGCTTTCCCAACGTGATTGGTAGTGCCTACATAACTCCTTTTGCAACTCACAATGGTCCCAGCTCTGCTCTCTCCACCCCACGACCAGCTTATCCCTTGGGCATCAAGAGGAGGAAAAGATGTCTGAGGAGGCAGCATTGCATCATTTTAGCCCACATTCCATTAACTCAGATACCAGCACATCAGAGGGATGTAGTGCGACGTAGCGAGAGAAAAATCTTGATGATGCTCCAGTGGGCAGGAACATGGAGCCTCAGGAGTCACCTTTTGGGGCACAGTATTTGGCCAATCAGATGCAGATGTGGACCAGGCGAGGTTCCCTGAGACAATGCCATCTCACACACTGTGAATGGAGGAGTCCGTCGCTGCGATAAGCTCCACATTGTCCTGGGGGCTCAACTGCATGAGTATCGATCATGAGAGATTGGTCTCTCTCATGGAGAGACACATGCAGCAACACCTGGAGTGGGCGTAAGAGCAGTTCATTGGCCAAGAAAGGGTCTCACTGCAGGAGTTCCTCAGTGACTGCCCCCTCTGTAGCCTGGACCATTCCTCTCAAGAGTATGAGCACTGACATCCAAGGAATACATGAAGAGCAACGTACCCTGAACAGGACATTCGCACCATTGGCACAGAGGTTGCTGGAATAGACCACTGTTGTACAACAACAGCCAACCCCATCAACCCCACCTGAAGGCCCAACCTAAGGAAGTGGACATAACTGAGGAGGATAAAGGTACTCAGAGATTCTCAGCATCCTCATCTTCTTTGATGTCCCCAGGCAGAGCCCTCGTTTGCTCCTCAGGTACTAATGACCACGGCGGCCCATGCAGAGATGTAGAAGCCACAGTCTGAAGGAGGTCTCCAACATATATCTCCACAGGGTTGGCCACCACGTTGTCTCCACCTCCTCCGAGGTAACATGATGGGGGCTGTGGAGGCGGAGGGCACTTCTTAGGAGTGTGAGTGAGCACAGGGTATTCCCTCGCTTAGAACACTAATGGGTTCACTATGGTTACAGCTGAGGCTTGTTGAGCTGAAGACACTACTCTGAGGAACTCCTGCAGTGATGCCCTTGAACTGAGATGGCTGACCTCCAACAACCACAACCAACTACCTTTGTGATGGGTTTGACTCCAACCAGCAGAGAGTTTCCCCCTTGATTCCTATTGAGCCAATTTTGTTACGACTCTTTGATGCCACATGCGGTCAAATGCTGCCTTGATGTCAAGGCAGTCACTCTCACCTCACCTCCGGAGTTCAGATAATTTGTCCATGTTTGAACCAAGGCTGTAACGAGGTCAGGAGCTGAGTGGCCCTGGCAGAACTCAAACTGAGCATCAGTGAGCAGGTCATTGCTAAGCAAATGCTGCTTGATAGCACTGTCGATGACCCCTTCCATCAATTTATTGATGATCAAGAGTAGACTGATGGGACGGCAATTGCCTGGACTGGACTTGTCCTACTTTTGCGTACAGGACATACCTGGGCAATTTTCCACATAGCCGGGTAGATGCCAGTGTTGTAGGTACTGGAGCAGCTTTGCTTGGGGCGCAGCAAGTTCTGGAGCACAAGTCTTCAGTACTATTGCCGGAATATTGTCAGGATCCATAGGCTTTGCAGTATCCCATGCCCTCTGCCATTTCTTGCCATCACATGGAGTGAATCAAATTGACTGAAGACTGGCATCTGTGATGCTGGGGACCACCGAAGGAGGCCGAGACTTATCATCCACCTGGTACTTCTGGCTGAAAATTCTTGCAAATGCTTCAGTCTTATCTTTTGTACCGATGTGCTGGGCTCCCCCAACATTGAGGATGGAGATATTTGTACAGCCTTCTTCTCCAGTGAATTGTTTAATTGTCCACCGCCATTCACGATTGGATGTGGCAGGACTGCAGAGCTTAGATCTGATCCAGTGGTTGAAGAATCACTTAGCTCTTTATTTGCTTGCTGCTTACACACACAAGTAGTCCTGAGTTGTAGCTTCACCAGGTTGACCCCTTATTTTTAAGTATGCCTGGTGCTGCTCCTGGCATGCCCTCCTGTACTCTTCATTGCACCAGGGTTGATCACCTGGCTTAATGGTGATGGTAGGATGGGGGATATGCCTGGCCATGAGGTTATAGATGGTGTTCGAGTACAATTCTGCTGCTACTGATGGCCCACAGCGCCTCATGGATGCCCAGTCTTGAGTTGCTAGATCTGCTCAAAATCTATCCATTTAGCGATGGTAGTGCCACACAACATGATGGAGGGTTACCTCAATGTGAAGGCAGAACTTTCTCTCCACAAGGGCTGTGTGGTGGTCATTCTTACCAATACTGTCATGGACAGATGCGTCTGCAGCAGGCAGGTTGGTGAGGATGAGGTCAAGGATGTTTTTCTCTCTTGTTGGTTCCCTCACCATCTGCCACAGACCCAGTTTAGCAGCCATGTTCTTTCAGACATGACCAGCTCAGTTGTTAGTGATGCTACCAAGCCACTCTTGGTGATAGACATTGAAGTCCCCCACCTAGAGTATATTCTGAACCCTTGCCACCCTCAGTTCTTCCTCTAAGTGGCATTCAACATGGAGGCGCACTGATTCATCAGCTGAGGGGCGTGGGGGTGGATGGGGGCAGGTGGCAGTATGTGGTAATCAGCAGGAGCTTTCCTTGCCCATGCTTGACCTGACACCATGCGACAGGACAAGGACATACACATGGTGATAGTGGTGTCTGGGACATTATCTGTAAAGTATGATTCCATGAGGATGACTATGTCAGGTTGTTGCTTGACTAACCTGTGAGACAGTTCTCCCAATCTTGGCACAAGCCCCCAGATGTTTGTAAGGAGGACTTTGTTGTATCTGGTGCCTAGGCTGATGGCAGGTATCATTCCTTTTAAACAGTTTGATACAACTAGGTGGCTTGCTATGCCATTGCTGTGGGTCTGGAGACACATGTGGGCCAGGCCAGGTAAGGACAGCAGATTTCCTTTTCTAAAAGAATGGATTTTTATGACGATGGTTTCATGGTCATCATCAGACTTTTAATTCCAGATTTTTATTGAATTCAAATTTCACCATCTGCCATGGTGGGATTTAAAACCCAGGTCCCCAGAGCATTCATTACCCTGGGTTCCTGGATCACTAGTCCAGTGACAATACCACAATGCCACCACCTCCCCCTGGTGCTAATCAAGTGGGAGGTGGTGGCTGCTCTGATAGTTGCTCCCTGTACACTCTTAAGGGTGGTATTAATAAATTGGGTACAGTCTCCGACCATTGTGCCTCACACATTATGCATCATTTCTCTGCTACTCCACCTCATCATCCATGACAATGAAGAGCAGGGGCATGCCCAGTGGAAAGGCCATATTGTAATCCTTTGATCTTCTGAACACATTGAAATGAGTGGGGCCATGAAGATATTACCTTTAGTCACTCACAGGACTGCCAATTGCAAAATAAAGGTCTCAGTAACAGAGAAACAGAACAAAAATCTGAGAAAAAAATTGCAGAAGCACCTGCAGAAATAAAGCTCCACAGCTATAGTGATACTCCTAAGCTGAGAATCTTGTGAGACCCATAAACCACTTCACTAGCATGAGACCAATGGCCCACCTTCACCATTGTCAGTGTAACTGGACTCAATGCTGAAATGAACCTAAATTCAGGACGTTCAAAGTCACCATGTCTTGAATGGAAGGGTGGAGATGTGGTAATAGACTTCTCATTGTTTTGCTGAAGATTGTGGTGGAGTGATGCAGAAGTCACAGTATATTAGAGCCCTGCATCCTATGGCCCTCTTCCTATGGTGCAAGTTTCCAGTAAATTCCTGTCCATTTTTTCTAACTTTGGCTTGTGTCTATAGTTTTACATTGAGGAAATGGCCCAAGCAGTGGGAATGTTGTTCCTGCTGTCAATAATGCTCATATTCCTTGCAAATTTTGGGTCCTGGTATATCATGAATCCATTAAAAGGCTCAAAATTCCATGTCACCACAGACATTATCCATTGACATTGAACAACTTACCTTTTCAGGCCTCTTCCAGCCCTGATCTGTTTTCATGCAAGATTGAACTAGCAAGAAACTCACTCCTTCTACCCACTCTTGCTTCTGGCAGAAATTGCAGTCAGGTCCTGAAGCTAAGAAGGGACTTGGTGGCTTTGGGCGGGTACCCTTCTTGCCTGTTCAGGGGAGCAGGTTAAAATACAAACTGGCCATCTCCTGGCAGCTCTTGGGATGGTCAGTATTTTGGGTCATTTGAGTCGAGTTTCACCAGCTGTTGGGTTTAAAAGCATTTCCTCAGTCTCTCATCTGACACTTTGAAGGCCCAGGGACCGTCTTTGTTTATTGCCATTTTAAATTATTACAAGAAAACTTTCAGCAGAGAGAAGTGAACCACAATTACTGCATCCCACTGATTAGCAATTAAAGACCTGCATCAGATTACTTTAGAAAGTTGAATATTCATCGACTCCTGGAGGGGTAGGAATGCCCGATTTCAGAAGGAATGTCTCATTATCTTTTTACAGGACAAGGTAGAGTAGAATTTCCAGGGAGAGGAACAGCACCACTGGAGGGCCAAGGGACCTCAAAGTGAGAACGTTCTCAAAGTGCTATCACTCAATAATGTCCCTTTCTTCTCTCCTCCAGGGCATGAAGACAATGGGAGAGAATGGGAGTCAATGAGAGATGATGAACTCCTTATAGCAATTAATCTAGCCGCTGAGGATGCTCCGTCACATAACACAAGTGTTGTAGGCACCTGAGCAAACACCTTCAGTTGCTTGGATTTTGTAGAGAGATAGGTGGGACTGCACATGGTTACTTTCACGGCACAAGTGAGCAAGAGCAGAGAATGGTGGAAAGGACAACTGATGAGGTGACCCATCAAAGGGCATAATCTTCTCCAAGCTCTACAGGAGAGAAATGCAAAATCCCTGGAGGTCCAGCAGCAACCGTGTGAGGTATCAGAAGTCCTGCCAGACACACACCACAGAGGTAGAGAGGATGGATGAGTCTAAGTGGGATAATGTTGCAAGGCTTTTGAACTCTGCAATTCACCATGGAGCATGTGGCGAGCTCTACAGAAAATGTAGCAGACCACTCATATGAATCAATGCAGGCAACCAATGGTCCTGCATTCGGGCTCAGATCGTGATTCTGTAGACCCTGGGCATGAATGTCTCTCTCAGTCTTGACAAGGTCGTAGAGAGACGCAGGTATTCAAGATGCCACCGATCTCCTCCATATCAGTCACCCACAGAAAGGCAGGGATGATACCCTGCTGCCCCAGGGGTGGAAGGATGGTGCAGGGCTGTTACAAATTAAATATCTATCACTCCATTTCTGTGTGTCCCATGATAGATTGGAGACGTCACAGTCAGATTTTCATTCCACGGGTGTAGAGATGCTTTGAATCTTCCAAATTGGGGGATGTTGGGCCAGCTCATGACTGCACGAGGAGGTATGGTTGGGAGGGTGATAATGGTGTAGTTGGCATTTGTCTAACTGAACCTATGAGCTATTAAAACATCCTTTCTGTCAGAGACAGCTAAATGTTCTTCTTGGCTGTACATCCAGGTCCCTAGGTTCTACATTATTACAGTTCTCATTGAATGAGGAGAAATGAGTGCCACCTACTTCCTGCAGCTCCACGTCTTTTTGCTGTGCTGTGTTGTGTGGGATGCAGCATGCAACAATAGTCCTTGGCAGTCTGGCTGGTGAATACAGTAAAGGACATCCAGATCCCTCAAGGAACGTGCCCAACATGGTAAAAAGGAGCAGATGAAGAAGTTGCTTTGGTTTGCGATTACACATCCTGCAGCTGGTGGTGTACCTCGCCTGTGCTGCGGTGGACATGCTGCACAAAGGTGTCATGAGCCATTGGGGAAGGGGATATCACTTGTCTCCAAGCAGTCTTAAGTCAGTTTGATCTTAAACTGAGAGGCATTCGATTGTTGCAGTGCGAATGTGTCATCAACAATATAATGTCAGGGCACAATATTTGACTAAATAAAGAGAAATAAAGATCACAGATAAAAATATCGGTTTTGAAAAGGCTTTTAATGATAACAAGTGGCATTGCAAGCTGAAATGGTTGAAAGGAGAGCTAGACCTAAATTGCTAAAAGCTCTGTCCTTTGTGGAGTAGCAGCGTTGGGGAGATGAATGCACAGTGGGGGGCAGAGTGGAAAGACTAAAGGGCATGAGCTAGGACATAAGGTTGTAGATAAAACACAGAAAAAACAAATCCACACATTGGAATTCCTCTGAATTTAAGGCTAAGTAGCACAGATGGCTATAAAACATTGATATAACACCAAAAGTAAAAACCCTTTAAGGATTTTGGCTCTTAATACTATATCATCAAGTTAATGAGACCTTGGGGACCCCTCATTATTTTGGCATACTTTGCATCTCCATAAGGGACTTAAATAATAATCAGAGCTATAATGGAATGTCCAGATCAGAACAAGTTATCTATTAGAAAAGGAGGAACAGCAGATTTGTTCCATTATTTTCTGTGTAACAGTTGTTAAGAGATTTGGTGGTGACCTATAATATTTTCTGCATTCACAAATAGCTTCTAACCTTATAACTTGTTGTGCCAAATACTGAAATAAATATCCAGATGGGAACAAATTGGACAATAATGAGGGCCAGCTAACATGAACTGCTTCCTGTCCTTTCGTATTCATCAACCATATTCTCAGAATGAACACTTTGCTGATGTTCTAAGCTAATATGGAAAGAAACAAACAGTAAAGTCTGGAAGCAGTGTTACCTGTTTTAACTTGCATTTTCAGCATGAAAAATGCATTTTATGATTGTACATTATATTTCCGGACGGTGGACACTATTTCAAAAACATGGATGACAACTGAGTTTTTGACCTGCAAGTTATTTTGTAGCTTTCCTTTACTTTCCTTCCTTTCCCTTTTTTTAAAAAAAGAATGAAATTGAGGAACAGTTTCAGGTCTCCCCTACCTTCCTGGCGATAGATATGGGGAGAGAAATTCAATTCAATTTTCACCTGAAAATTGGTTGACTACCAGCTGAAAATTGGGTGAGAGGCAGCTTGCAGCACTGATGTGTTAGGACCACCCAACGCCATGTTCAATTGGGATTGTAATAGGTGAGCAGCCTGTCCTCCTGAAACAAGCAAAAGGCTATCTTACTCTGAAAATCGGCACCCTTAGCTTGAGGTAGGACCCTGGTGGAAAATTCAGCTCACAAAAGATGAAAGTGACTGCCTTTGATAACAAGACAGCATTTGACTGAGCATGGCATCAAGGAGTCCTAGTAAAATTGAAGCCAATGAGATTCGGGGGAAAAATCTCCACTGGCTGCAGTCTTTGCTAGCAGAAAGGAAGATGGTTGTTGTTGTTGGAGGCCATTTATATCAGCCCCAGTGTCGTTTGGAGTTCCTTGGGGCAGTTCCTTTGCCAAGTTGTTTCATTAATGAACTTCTCTCCATGTTAAGATTAGAGGTGGGGATGTTTGCTGATGATTGCACAGTGATCAGTTCCATTGCAATACCTTGGATAATGATGCAGCCTGCGTCTGCATGCAGCAAGATCTGAACAACATTTAGGCTTGGGCTGATGAGTGGCAAATGACATCCATACAACATAAGTGCAAAGCAGTGACCATCTCCAACATGAGAGAGCCTAACCACCTCCCTTTCACATTCAATGGTATTACCATTGCTGAATCCCACCACCATCAATATACTCGGGGTCATCATTAAAGAGAAATTTAACTGGACCAGATGCATAAAGACCATGGCTATAAGATGGTCAGGGGCTGGGAATTCTGTGGTGGATAATTAATCTCCTGACTGGCAAAAGACTTCCCATCATCAACAAAGCACAAATCATGAGTAGGATGGAGTACACTCCACGTGCTTGGATGAGTGCAACTCCAACAGCACTAAAGAAACACAACACTGTTCAGGACAAATCAGTCCACTTTGACTGGCAGCCTATCCACCACCTTAAGCATTCACTCCACCACTGGCACACATGGCTGTTGTTTTTGCCATCTGCAATTTGCACTGCAGCAATTCACCAAGGCTTCAACAGTACCTTCGAAATGTGCGACTTCTACCATCTAAAATAACAGGAGCAGTAGCCGCCTGGGAACACCACATCCTGCAAATTCTCCTCCAAGTCACGCGCCATCTTGACTTGGAAGTATATCGCCGTTCCTTCACTGTTGCTGGACCAACAATTTGGAACTCCCACCCACAGCACTGTGGTTGTGCCTATATCAGACAGGCTGCAGAGATCCAAGAAGACAGCTCACCACCATCTTCTCCAGGACAATTAGAGATGGGCAATAAGTGCTGACCTTGCCAAAAATGCACACATCAAATGAATGAATAAGAATAAGAGATCTTTCACTGCCTAACCAGTGATCTCTAAAGATCAGGGATCTTCCAGCAATTACCACAAAACATTTTCAAAGTTATATTTTTGTGGATCCACAAGGAGCCGCAAGCACCTGCTGTCCCCACAATATGACACTGGCTCGCTACCATGCCAGGCTTCCCTTCCCTCAGGACATACCTGCAGACCAGTTCAACATCACAGCTAGCTGGAATTCATCAGGCTGCATCATGGCACCTTTTGGCACACGTAACTCATTGCTTCCATTCCAACAAGGCCTGATGTCTAATTTGACCCCGGGTCTCAAGGCAGCATGGACCAGCCAATCTTCAACTGACGCAGTTTGCCACAAATCAAATTCTGGTTTCTCCCTGTTTCCTGGGGTAATAAGATAACTGTGGTCAGTTTTGGTCATGTGACCATATGATCAATACTCCTATTGCCCACCTAGAATTATTTGAAGTTATAAGCCATTGCTACACAATAGTGAATTGATGGTGGTGATTCATACCTACTTATGATGAACTGGTTTTCTTACAGCTCTCTTTGTTAAGTTTTGATCTCTCAAGTTTTGATTAGCCCAAGCCTAAATGTTGTCCAGATCTTGCTGCATGCAGATACAGATTGCATCATTATCTGGGTTATTACAATGGAACTGATCACTGTGCAATCATCAGTGAACATCCCCACCTCTAATCTTAAAATAAAGGGAAGATAATTAATGAAACAACTGGACAAAGGCACTGCCCCAAGGAACTCCAAAGTGATCTCTAACATCAGTGGTAGGGAAATCATTGGGAAAAATTCTGAGGAGCAAGATTAATCTCCATTTGGAGAGGCAGGGATTAATCATGGATAGTCAGCATGGGTTTGTCAGGGGGAGATCATGACTAACAAATTTGTTTGAATTTTTTGAGGAGGTGACTAGGTATGTAGATGAGGGTAGTGCAGTTGATGCAGTCTACATGGACTTCAGTAATTCTTTTGACAAGGTCCTGCACAGGAGAATGGTCAAGAAAGTAAGAGCCCATGGGATCCAGGGCAATTTGGCAAATTGGATCCAAAATTGGCTTAGTGGCAGGGGCAAAGGGTGATGGTCGAAGGTTGTTTTTGCGATTGGAAGCCTGTGATGAGTGGTGTACCACAGGAATGGGTGCAGGGACCCTTGCTATTTGTCATTTAGACATGAATATAGGAGGTATGATCAGTAAGTTCGCAGATGACACAAGAATTGGTCATGTCGTAAATAGTGAGGAGGAAAGCCTTAGATTACAGGATGATATAGATGAGCTGGTAAGATAGGCAGAGCAGTGACAAATGGAATGTAATCCTGAGAAGTGTGAGATGATGCATTTTGGGAGAACTAAAAAGGCAATGGAATACACAATGAATAGTAGGACCCTAGGAAGTACAGAGGATCAGAGGGACCTTGGTGTACATGTCCATAGATCCCTGAAGGCAGCAGCCCAGGTAAATAAGGTGATTAAAAAGGCATGTGGGATACTTGTCTTTATTAGCCAAGGCATAGAATATAAAAGCAGAGGGGTCATGTTGGAGCTGTATAAAATGCTAGTTAGGCCACAGCTGGAGTATTGTGTGTAGTTCTGGTTGCCACACTAAAGGAAGGATGTGATTGCACTGGAGAGGGTGCAGAGGAGATTCACGAGGATGTTGCCTGGGCTGGGGCGTTTCAGCTATGAAGAGAGACTGGATAGGCTAGGGTTGTTTTCCTTAGAGCAGAGAAGGCTGAGGGGGAACCTGATAGAGGTATACAAAATTATGAGGGACATATATAGGGTAGATAGGAAGAAACTTTTCCCCTTAGCAGAGGTGTCAATAACCAAGGGGCATAGATTTAAGGTAAGGGGCAGGAGGTTTCGAGGGGATTTGAGGAAAATTTTTTTCACCCAGAGGCTGGTTGGAATCTGGAACACACTGCCCGACAGCATGGTAGAGGCAGGAACCCTCACAACATTTAAGAAGTATTTAGATGAGCACTTGAAACGCCATAGCGTAGAGGGCTATGGGCCATAAGACACAGGAGTAGAAGTAGGCATTCGGCCCATTGAGACTGCTCTATCATTTAATGAGATCATGGCTGATCTGCTAATTCTCAACTCCACTTTCCTGCCTTTTCCCCATAACCCTTGATTCCCTTACTGATTAAAAATCTATCTCAGCCTTCAAGTGCTGGAAAATGGAATTAGAATAGATAGTTGCTTGATGACCGGCATGGATACAATAGGCCAGGGGGCCTGTTTTAAGCTGTATAACTCTATGACTCTATGGCTACAACAGTGAGTTGAAGAGTCATTAGATTTTGAGTTTTGGAAGTCCACAAGCAAGAGGAGGTTTGAATTCCCAAAGTGGTTTCCTCTTGGTATGCCCATTCAAGAGGGGCACCTGACCCATGGTTATTCAATTAGGAATTTTCCAGAGATTTGCACTCATTCTGATTCAAAGCAGAAATTGCACAAGTCACCTGACACTTGGCAGCCATCTTAGAAGCCTTTTAATGTCCATTTTTAAAAGAAAAGGCAGCTCCAGTCAATTATATACTGAATGCAGTCCATGTTTAAAGTTATGAATATGACATGCCTTTACCGGGCATGACACAATGCAAAAGAGGAGATGTATATCACACACAACGCAAGAGCACACACAGGGGCCTGTGGTTCACTTTACAAGCACACTCAGCTCTTCTCTTCCCCTCTTCACATCACACTCTAAAACAATCCATTTCTCACACATTATCACTTGTACAACCACCAGTACTCTCACTATTGCTTACTTCGCATTACACGTGCTTCTCTTTACAGTCAGCACATCCTCATTCCATCTCTCTGCTTCCCTACTTCTTATCACTTTCACAGTACATACAAGCCCCACACATTTCCATGCACGTTCTCAACAGCCACACTTGCTGCAGAACATAACTGCACACTATGCATTAGAGGAGTCAAGGTCAGGGAAGAACTACCTAAAATGATTAAAAGCCTCACCGTCCAAGGGCCCAAACACTCCTTTCAAGTGAAGCAGCACTTCACTTGCACTTCCCTCAATTTAGTCTACTGCATTCGCTGCTCCCAATGCAGTCTCCTCTACATTGGAGAGACTAAACGCAGACTGGGTGACCGCTTTGCGGAACACCTTCAGTCTGTCCGCAAGCATGACCCAGACCTCCGTCGCTTGCTATTTCAACACACCATCCTGCTCTCATGCCCACTTGTCCGTCCTTGGCCTGCTGCAATGTTCCAGAGAAGCTCAATGCAAACTGGAGGAACAGCACCTCATCTTCCGACTAGGCATTTTACAGCCTGTCAGTACAGGACTTAACATTGAGTTCAACAACTTCAGATCATGAACTCTCTGCTCCATCCCCACCCCCTTTCCGATCCCCCTTTTTCCAATAATTTATAATTTTTTCAATATATTTTTCTTTGCCCACCTATTTCCATTATTTTTAAATTTATTTCCATCTGTTGTTTTATCTCCACCTTTTAGTCTATTTTGATCCCTTCCCCCTGCCCCACCCCCACTAGGGCTATCTGTCACTTGCTCACCCTGCTTGCTACCCTCAATGTCCCCATTAGCACATTCCTTAGCTAATATCACCACCGTCAACACCCCTTTGTCCTTTTGTCTATTACATCTTTGGCAATCTCTTCTTTGCCTCCACCTATCACTGGCCCTCTATCCAGCTGTACCTGTCCCACCCACCTCAACCAGCTTATATTTCACCTCATTCCTATATTTCCTCAGTCCTGATGAAGAGTCATATGGACTCAAAACGTTAACTGTGTTTCTCTCTGCAGATGCTGTCAGGCCTGCTGAGTTTTTCCAGCTATTTTTATTTTTGTAACTAAAATGATTGCCTTCTTCCAAGCAGGTTAGGACATCCTGGAGATCAGCCAGCATCAAAGCTTCCCTCATTTCAGTAAATATGCAACAAGCTGCACAGCATCCAAATGTTTTCTGGGCCTCCACCCAAAAATGTGCAGGCGCTACCCCCCATCTTAACTCTTGCTCCTTTTCTCTTTCCTCCAGATCATTTCCTGGTAAATATCCTCCTATGTGCGATGTCACATCAGAGGATGACAATGCCCTCAAAAGTGTTCCATCAGGCACTTCATTCCAACCAGACACAAATTCAGGTATGGGGTATACACCTCAACGGAGTTGTGCCTGATCCAATGCTCAGATCCCCGCATAACCCCTGTAATTTCAACATCTTTGTCACCCCTTTAGTGAACATGATATAAAAAATATTATGGGTAGCATGAGGATATCACTAATCATAGAATCAGAGAATGATACAGCATAGTAGGAGGTCATTCAGCCAATCATGCCTATGCCAACTCTTTGCAAGACTTATCTAACTACCCTGCTCTGTCCCCATATCCCTACAGGCCTTTCCCTTCAAATATTTATCCCTTTAAAAGTTATTATTGCAACTTCTTCCACTTTGCTTTCAGGTAGCATTCTAGATCATAACAACATGTAAAATAATAATTCCTCACGTTACCGCTAATGCTTTTGCCAATTATCTTCGATCTGCGTCCATTGGTTACTGACCTTTCTGCCTCTGGAAATGGTTTCTTCCTATTTACTCCATCAAAGCCGGTCCTGTTCTTGGTCATCTCCATCAATCGTCCGTTTAACATTTTCTGCTCCAAGGAATTTTGAAAGTGTTTCTAGCCCCTTCTCTCTTTGCCTAACTGATGCATTTTGTCACTGAAACCATTATAGTAAATCTGTCGTGCTCCATCTCTAAGGCCTTAACTTCCTTCCTAAAGTGTGGTGTCCAGAAGAGGCCGAACAAATGACTTATAAAGGATAAGCATGTCTTACTTGCTTTTGTACTTTAATTCTCTAAATTTGTTGTCCATTAATAAAGCCAATGATTGCCTATTGAGCAGCCTCCTCAACAATCCTGACAGGTTTCCCACTAGCTGGGGATCCTAGGATGAGGAAACATATCCAAAAAAGGAGAGTCAGACTTTTCAGGAGTGAAATCAGGAAACATTTTTTTATGCAAAGGCTGGTAGAAGTTTGAAACTTTCTTCCATGAATGGCAATTGATACTAGATCAATTGTAAATTTTAAAACCTGAGGCGGAGTCTTGTGCCCTTACCCTTGGCAAGTTTGATGGCAGGGGGGGCATTTAATCGGCTGGGAAAAGGTGGTAGTTGCAGAACCCCAACATCTTCCTGCCTCCACCATGATTAGATCTGTGGTAGAAAGGCTCATGGATGGCCTTCCCAGCCCATTGCCAACTGAGGCAAGTAAGTGGGCAATTAATGCCCACTTAAGGGCATCATGCCACTGCTGCTGGTACTAACCCAACAGGCAGGTGGGGGATTCACCACACAGGAAGCACAACAAGCAAACCCTGTCAGTATTGCTTGCAAGCTTCCGGGGGGGTCCCTAATTCAAAGGCACTCAGTGCCTGATTGAGGGGCCCGGCATCAGGAAGGGAGGGGCGCCCACTGAGAGCCACCCCCTAGCCTTACTGCCAACACACCACCCCCCCCCCCCACACCCACACCCCCCTCACCCGCAACCCCCATCGCACGAACTACCTTTCGCCATCGCTCACCTTCGGCCTAGGATCCAGCAACAATCCTCAGTCTCAGGTGGGTGTCATACAGGCAGTAGCCACCGCCTCCCTGGTAGTGCTGCCCTTCAACACAGCTGCCGGCCTTTCGCTGGCTGGCAGCTCTCAGCAGCTCAGCAGGCAGGTCTTCTATCCCGGGGTCCTTGATTGCAAGGAAAAACCCACTGCTGTCCAGTCAAGTGCCTGAATGGAATAAGATGCAGCGGGCCTTCCCAAAAAGAGATCCAGCCAAGATCCCCCACCGCCACAGAATGCTGGCCTGAGATTATGGATGGTTGCTAATCAAAGGCATTGCAGGATATCGGGTACTTATGAAGTTAGGTCTCAGATCATCCATGATCTCACTGAATGCTAGAACAGGCTATAGGAGGTAAATGGCCTATTCCTGTTCCTACAAACCTATGTTTTCCCTTTGTTCCTACTTCTCATCACCATTTCAAACACCCATTTGCACCATTTGGGCCTGTAGGGATGGATAAAAATTGGGGCTTCAGTTTTTCTAACTTAAATCTTTTTTTGCAGTAATTTTGGTTCCTTCTATGCCACCTTGCAAAAAAGCCAAATATTGCCGATCTGCATGTAGTGGGTACATTTTGCGTTTGAACAGTTTCACAAGTTGTGAAGTTATCTGTAAAAGTTATTGCACATTTTCAACTAACACTACAATGGAAGGTAAAGTTTAATCATAGAATTTTTAATTTGCAGTTATTATCCCTAGCCATTTCTGGCTGTTTTGCAATCAAGTTATAGTAATTATGGTTTTATTTTGTGTGTAATGTACTTTTAAGAATAATACTTGTTAAAGAAGATCACATGATCTGTAGTAACCAATAGGAGAGTAGCATGGGCTACCTCCACAGTCAGTGTTGAGATGGAGTTGGAGGTGAAAGCACACATGTAGTTGCTGCTCAGTATATTGTAAATAAACCTAAGGTTTCCACTCAATAAGTGTCTGTAGATCAACTCTGTGATTAATAGTTCAACTCAGCCACCCTACAACACAAATTTAGTTTCATGGTTAATAAAATCATATGCAGGAATAGCCCCCAGTTACTCATCTGAGGTCCAAGGTTACTGACATTGACAGATCTATCTTACCTTAATGAATGAGTATCATCAACAGGATTGCTTTAAAAACTATCAAACTGTTTAAAACAGAAGTAAGGATGATAATGTTTATTTTTATGTGAACTACATTTGGCTACTTCTGTTTCAAACAGCATGCTAATGACATACAAAGTAGCTTAAAGGAGTTAGATTGTGTGACAATGCAAAGGAGTTGCATTAACATGCAAAGTTGAAGCTGAAGAACTCTGGGTTAATACCTATCTCAACCAATCTTAATTTTGTTCTTTTACACTGTTGGAAGCCCAGGAGAGAGAGGGAGTTGAATTAAGATCAGCAAAGATATAGCCATTAACCCAGGGTGCTCCAGCTTCAATTCTGCATGGTGATGCACATCTCTCTCACTGTCGAACAGTGAAATTTTTCCTAAACTGTTCTCCCATGCAGTTTCAACACCTGTTCTTTAAGTAAAATTATTCCACAAAACACAAAGAAATAAACAGAAATTTTGCATTTTTCAAAACAGCCCTGATCTCCAAACATATCATTTAAAGAATAATGTAAAAGGGAAGGAAATAAATTTCATTGTAAAATAATTCTCACCTGAGTGTTTAAAAACACATTGTTAGATGAAGTTGAGTTTTTTGCCTCTTTATTGTGGGAACTTGCCATTCCTATTTTGTAAATTGAACACATTGTGAGTGTCACCTGCATCAACCAGGTTACACTATCAGCATTCCACTTTACTTTGCTGCTTGGGCTAGAAATTCGAGTGCACCCATTTTTGGGTGAGTGCGAGGGTGCAGGGTACAACCTTCCCCAGATATTAGGCCTCAGGCTACATTTCAATGGAGTCAGCATTGCACTGAGAGTCAACTAGGGAAGAGTAAACCAAGGTTGGGCTGCTGCTGATGTCACAAGATAAGTGGCACCTGGGTGTGGGAAATTGTGTACTGGGGAGGAGTATCAAAGGCCGCAGGGAGAGATGGAAAGTTGGGGAGGAAAATCAGAGGCTTTTGAGGGTGTCTGTGGATTAATGGGAGATAATAGGTCATTGGAGGGTGATTGGAAACCAAGGGTTGAGGAGATGGAGGAGGGGGAGTTGTGACGATCAGATGGTGGGGTGGCAGCCTGTGTCCTTTAAATGTGAGGTCAGGAGGAACCCTCCCACTCATCCACATGCCACAATTAGGTAAATACATTACAAAAACTTACTTTGTTGATAGTAGCTGAGTGAAGCCAGCACCAGCTCAGGGCAAACCAGTCTTACAGTGGGAGCCTTGTATTAAGCATTTGCACTCCTATTTGGATAATGCCTATTTCAGACATGAATCCTTCATGACAATTTTATTTCCTTCAACTAGATGGCAGGTGGCACACTTCTGACTGAAACCTGTACATACTTCCTTCCTGTTATGGGGGGTGCTTAGTAGACCAATTAACGTCCAAAGAATGGATACTGCACGGCCGAAATTATAGGCTGTTATGTTCAAGCATATACTTGCTTCATTATAGTTAACATCAGCAGATGTGCAGTGCTGTTTTGGGTTTGGGTGTAAATCAGAGTGTCCCATATGTACAACCTGTTTCATTCAGTCACATACATATTCAATCTCCTTGCCAGTACAAATCTACTAGCCCTCAGGGGTTGGACTGATGCCAAAATATTTATAGGACAATTTCAAAATGTGCATGATATCTTAGCTCCAGTTGTTAGTTTAGAGTCAACAATAGTACATCCAATTCTGCACTACTCATTTTACAGATCTCAATAAATTCGAAATAACTCTACTGGAGTAAGATTTTGTTGCTTCATACAAGAATTTTTAAAGTAAATTTAAGCTGTTTTGGCAGCGAGTTTAACAACATTAATCAAGAGTTGAGGTCAACCTATAGGACTGATTGATGACCAGCTCCTAAGATAATTACAAAAGCAAAATACTGTGGATGCTGAAAATCTGAAATGAAAACAGAAAATGCTGCAAAAACTCAGCAGGTCTGGCAGCATCTGTGGAGCGAGAAACAGAGTTAACATTTCGACTCCCTATGACTCTTCCTAAGATAATTATGCTGATCAACATCCTTCTCTATCCTGGGAGTTGATCACTAAGTAGTTGAATTGAACTGAGTCTTAACTTAAGACATCTGAGAATCAGGATTTATAACGGGCTTATTTACATTTCAAGTTTAATGTTGGTATGAAGGAATTCTCCCTTCACATTGATGTTAAATATACAAAATAGATCTACCCAGACTCTGAAGGAAAGTACCTGCCTCCACGAGGGCAGTCATCTCACAACACTTTGGTTTGACACTGTATGTAGTGCACAGCCAGTGAAGTTTACAAAGTGCTCTGAGGCACTTGAACCTCCTTGACATTTTTTTTAGATCAAGCTGACCTCAACTTAAATGATTAAGCAGCCAGTGTTCTCCACTTTCTGTTCTGTAAAAAATCTACATTTCTAATAATTTGCAGAGATCGAGCGTCACACGTGCTTACGGTCAGGTATTTACAGATGCTCTTCTGGGCAGGACATTTAGAGCTGCAGGTAGGCAGGAGTCAAACAAAGTATTCACCCCTCTCCTATTTTGACTTAGTTCTGTTGAAGGGTCATGAGGACTCGAAATGTCAACTTTGTTCTTCTCCGCCGATGCTGCCAGACCTGCTGAATTTTTCCAGGTATTTCTGTTTTTGTTTCAAACAAAGTATAGCTGGCTGAAATCTGACGTGAATGTGAGTCATTAAATGCTGACTATTATTTTGATCACTCTTTGAATCTCACTCGCCACAGTTAAGTTCAAGCATTGTTACAACATGCTCAAGTTACAAATGACATCTACACTAAGGCCAGGAGTTTCATCCCTGAGGCGGGTAGCAGGAGTTGGGAAGATTCTCAGCTCAGCCTTCCCACCTCAGGGGAAAGTGCCCGTGAAGATGGGATCTTCATTGCCAGGGTGCAGGTACGGGCTGGAGTTTGGCCTTCCAACCCAGGAGGAAGCTTGGAGGCAGCCATAAGGCCTATTGGTGTGTAAGCAGGCTGTTTAAAAGTGTCACCTCAGTATTGTGGGACTTTGTCACAGTTATAATAAAAACACAAAGGCTCTCCAGCCCTCAGCCCTCACCCTTCACACCCCTTCATTCACTAAACACTTCCCATGGCACATCTTTGTCCCCTCATGCCCCCCACCTACAATCCATGATGCCTCATGCCCCTCTGTCAAGCTCTGCCCTTCCACCCATCCCCTTTGGCCACTTATGCCCCCATGCCAAGCTATGGCACTCCCATGTCCATTGACCCACTGTACACTGTGTAAAACAAATGAATCCCACAGTGCATAATGGAATGTGTAAAAAAAAGCTTTGAAAAATAATAATTCATTCATAACTTTCTCCAATGTTGAGAAAAGTCATTTCACTACAAACTAATAAGAGTGTCAATCATCCAGACCATTTAAAGTATCAATAACATAAACACCAAACACTTGAAACAACTTAACCTATGTAAACAAACATTGTGAAATTGACAGCAGAGATCAGTGACCCTGAGCTGTCAATCAAATAATGTTTTGTCTGGGGCGCAGGTGCTATAGTACTCTAATGGATGTCTGGACTCTCAGCCAAGTCTCATCATGTATGCTTCACATTTGACTGGAGGATCATTCTGTGGATAGAGAATATATCTTCTCCTTTGCCTCTCTTCCACCAAGGGCCCCAGTTTATTGTTGGAAAATCTTGATAAAAGCCCTCTCACTTGTTTGAGTATCACTGTTTATATTTGGGTTCTGAAACAAAACTCCCATTGCTTCTTGCAGCTGTAATGTACCTACCATTTAAATGGTGCAGACTGCATTTAAGTAGCACTAGACACTCACAATATTAGGTCCCCTGTGGATGCATGTTCCCAGTGCAGTTAGCACCGTTTGCGTGTAAAAACTATTTAAAAGAGCAGGTGGCATTAATTTAATGTTTTGCCACCAATGTTATGAACAGATGCAGGTTAATCGTACAAGGCGATTCGCGGCCTGTTTTCTGGTCTTATCCAACTTCTCCCCCTTAATCGCTTATAGCCCCCTTCCATCTTTTTGTGGGTTCATGGGGTTTTACCTAAGATCCATACTTTATCTTCTTCGCATCGCATACTTATTGCAAGGAATGTGATCTTCAAATCACAATTTTATTTGATTAATGTTGCACATCAGGTTGCAAACAAAGAAAAAACAGAAAATTACAATAAAAGCCAAGCTTTGCTAAATACTATTGTAAAAAATTCATGCCCTCGACTTAAAAGATCATAGAGCACTCCGTAACCATTATCCACCTTGTGGGTAATTCAGACTAAGCATTATTTCTCCCTAGCCCTCAATTGTCCCAATTTCATTGTTAACTCAAGGGAACCCAATCCTGAAGTTTGCTATTCCAAATTTGAAAGACCTATTTAAATTAATTTAATTTCCATGCCTCTGATAAGTAACAGTACGTTTAACTCTATTCTGATTGTTTCATTAAAAAGTCTATGGAGTATCATGAGCATGTGTCAGGGCTTTGATTAAAAAGATCAAATCAGTATATGTTCTCACTCTGCTGAGCCACATTAACTGTTCCCTGTAGTGATGTTGTCAACGTGACTGACCACATCCGAGATGCGTTCTTCGGTGTATCTTCGTCACTCATTCCATATACTAGTGTCTTCACACCCAACATATTACAATTGCACATGGAGTGGTATCCCAAGATCGTACTGCATGTGACATCGAGCGCCCGACCCACTCGCGAATAAAATGGTGTGCGTTGACATCAGGCGAACATTCCGATGTCAACGCGCAGTTGCACAATATTTCGGTCGGTGGACATGTGCTGGACTCGGCAGCATGTCTGCCAACAATTAAAAGGCCAATTAAGGCCATTAAAAAGGTAATTAAAAGACATTTTTCGCTGCCGTCCAACCTTACGGTTGGCAGGTAGGTGAAAAAGCCAAGTGGCCTTTGCACTTTTTAGGAAACCTCATCCACAGGCAGGATGAGGTTTCCAACAGCTAATAAAAATAAAATTTAAAAAATTACATTTGATTTATAACATTTCCCTGCTCATGTGACAGAGTCACATGGGGGGACGTGTTTTATTACATTTTTGAAATCTTTATTTTATATTTGGAAAAATGTTCATCTCCCTGAGGCAGCTCTGTGCCTCAGGGAGATTTGCAAGCGCACATACGCAAAGTTTGCGCTCCTCCCTCCTCCCGCACAGGCAGCACGGAGCACTGCCACTCACATTTCACACTGGGTGGGCCTTAATTGGCAGCGTGAAATCGCGGTCAGGCCCCCATTGCAGGTGGCAGTCGACTTCCCGACCGCCCCCTCCGAGCCCACCTGACAAGGGCTAAATTCTGCCCATAGGGATATAAACAACTCCAGCAGAAAGCTGTTAATTAACTATTCTTTCCTTTCACTAGATTGTGCATTGATTCCAGATTAATACCCTCTGGTAACTTAACCTACCTGATTTATTTTCCTCAACAATGCATTCACGCATCTACTTTTTTATTCCTGACCTTTGTTTTAGGTTATTACAAAATACATCATTATCAGCCATGATTATCTGGGGTACTGGCTCTAGGCCCTATTTGCCGTGCATTTCTCCTGTTTATATCTCATACCCCCAGTCACTTACTCTTGCCCTATTTGCACGCTCCATTATACATGCTTGCCATCTCATTCTTGAACCCTGGAGGAACCTTACCATCCAATAATCTAAATATCACGGCCTTTTAAAACACGGATTCAAAGTTCCCAGTTTGGTTCAGTTTATTTATTAAACCCTCCTGATGTCTGCAAATCAGATCTTAAATTCTTCATGTGACTGGAGCTCTTCCTCACACCAATACCTTTCCAGCAAAGGATCCTCCATAACTCGGTGGGCCGACCATCAAGTAAAAGAAATACTCTTTCTACTCCAGCATCACCACCATTGACACAGTCCCAAAAACATGTATTCACCTGCAAAGGAACAGGTGAAAAAGGACAGAAAATCCATCATGACCCTTTGGGGAGCTCCGAAATAGATTAATCTGCGTTGCACGCATTTGACAAATTTCTGAATTCTGTCCATCACTTAAAAAAAAATTCTAATACAGCACTGAGGCTCTTCAAAGGCAGCATTGTGACTCAGCATATAGAAGTAAGGGCTTAATTATTTCTTGGAAAATCAATGCTGGGTTGGTCCAGTCACAACAGCAGCAGTTTTAGACTGTACGCAAATCTGAAAGAAACAGTGATTTGAAAACTCAGCCCATTTTGAAAAACCAGGCTGTGGTTGGGGGTGGACTTAAAGTAAGAAATGTGCATGTACCTCCTGCCAACAATTTTGGGAGCTTGCAGGCTGTTTCTTAGCTGCCAAATCTAGGCTAATATCTCTTGGAAATTATTTATACTTCAAAATTCTATGTGATTATCAGAATATGATTCATTCCAGACTCCTTTATTTGTTTGAAGAACTCATTATTTACCTGCTCACCATGAATTAGTTGTTGGTCATTACCAATGATTACATTGTTGATCTTATCATTAGTAATCTCTGCATCTGGATTCTGTCCATCTTGATGTCACTTTCATCCTTTCAAAAGTTATTCCAGGCCTAACTTCATGGGCAGAATCTTCCGGTCGGTGTGCGGGGGCGGGCCCGACATGTCGAAGCATAAAATGACGCGCGATATTTTGTTTGGCAGGCGTGCACCGGGGTCAGCTTCAAGCCCGCCGAAATGTTAAGGGCCTATTAAGGCCATTAGGTTTTAAGTAGAGTATGTAAGAATGCTGCCCGTCTAACCTTAAAGTTGTTGGGCTGGCAAAAAGCCCAAGCAACCTTCACGTTTTTCAGGAAACCTCATCCATGGGCGGGATGAGGTTTCCTGAACCTTTTATAAAATAAGTTAATTAATTTTCCCAACTTTACAAACGTGCCCAACTCATGTGACACTGTCACATGAGGGGACATGTTTAAATAAATTTTTACATCATTTATTGAACTTTTTTATTGTCTATTAACTCTTCCTGAGGCAGCTCCGTGCCTCAGGGAGATTGCTGCGCTCTTTCACGCACATGCGCGAAAGAGCAGATCCACGACTCTCCCTCCTCTCCCCGCTTTCAAAGGTAGCGCTGAGTGCTACCAGCCGCGCATTACACTGGGCGGACCTTAATTGGCCCGCCCGCGTAAAATGGCGGCGCACAGCCGATCGCGGGCAGCGAGCAGCACCGCACCCACTCCTGCCCAGCCCATAGCATAAGTAGAATCCTGGGCCATGAAGTATTTCATCGTTGCCCATCTATACTCACACCTGTGTTTCTGTTGCTAATTTATTTAGTTGTGTAGGTACTTAGGGTGGAATCATCCCAGATTTGTACTAAGTGCAGTAGCGAGTGGAATGGTGTAGGGGGGTGGTGGTGTGTGTCAGCTTCACCTCTGACTTCTGAGCGGTCCGATTCACTCCCACTCCCTGGGTTCTAGACCTTGGACTTATTTGGGGGTTGTGACAAAGTGCAGCAGACAACTGGTTTTGGTGCAAGAAAAAAAAAACTGGGTTTATTGAAGTCACAAATGAACTTTTAACATTAGGATTACACTGAGATTATAGAGACCTACAAAGTACACTTAGTTAAGAATGGGGAACACAGGGCATAATGAGGGAAAATCATGCTACTAATCCCCTTACCCTTGTCCCACCCTCAAAACCTAACTAAATTGAACTAGGAGAGGTCAGGGATCATGCTCACCAGCCAGGGTTCCTTGACAGTCCGAAATCCAGCCAGGCAAGCCGGTTGCAGTTTTGGGGTACGCTCTTTGTGTCCTCTGGGGCCTGCCGTCCCCACATGTTCCTGGTCTGTGGAATCTGCAAAGGTTCTTCAGTTGGGTGGAGGGCGCGGTTGTGGGTGGTCGATCTTCGTGGAGGGCTGCGGTTGCGGCCTTGTTGTCTTCGCTTGAGCCTACCACCCCATGCCCCTCGCCGTGATGTTGCCTGCGGGCCTGCAAACCTCCAGATCTCCTTCTTCCACTTGGCTCAACTACCTCTCCCTGCTTAAACTCTGCTTCAACTGCTCCAAAAATGCTCACCCTCCTCCCCTTCGTAACTGGTGGCCCAGTTATACTGTTTTTCAAATTTCTTATCTGAATCCAAATCAAGGTTAGTTCTTTGTCTCATTTTGGTGGGCTTCTTAAGGTGATTGTTGTCTCACTGTTTTTAATGGGCTCGCATGATGTTTATCGTTGTCTTCCTGTCCCCAAAACTAGTCTTGAACTGGAAGCCATTATATGTGTGGAGTATTCATAGGTTCGCATAATTGCATTGATTGCTGCCTTCCTGTAGCGATTATTTATGCAAGATTTTGATGGGCTTTAGTTTTATGTAAGATGAAGTCTTTCTCTGGGTTGATTGTTTTAAAGGGAAGAATGCATATTTTGTCTCCTCTCATTGTCTGGTTTCAGGCAACAATGCACACTGCACTCAACAAGCCCGGGCATGTCCAGTCCCAGGCCTTCATGGGCCTAGCCTCCTGTCTGCAGGGTTCTACACTTAACTCAGCAGTTGGGTCCTCTGCCATAAAAGTCCAAAAGTCATATCCTTGTTGATGATATGAAAAATGTGGGATTTTTGAGAACCCTTCAATGGCAGCTTTTCACGTCGTATCATCTCAAACCCACCACATTAATTATACATTCCCAGGAAACATGCTGTTTCCATGGTGGGTGGGCTCTTATTCACCCGCCATGCCATCACATCGCCGCTTCATCACGCCAGGCATCATATTTAAAGTATAGCTGCATGCACACATCTCAGTGCTTCTAGCCCACGATGGTTGCAAAGAAGTCATGGCCCTGAAAGCCAAAAAGACTGCAGCCCCCAGGTTCAATGACGCATCCCTTTTGGATGCAGTGGAGGCCTGCCATGATGTCCTCTCCCCTCACTCTGGCCGCAGGATGGGCACCAACCAGGGGACATTGATGTGTGACACACTCTGCAGACTATATTGCAGGGCTACACCAGGCCAGTCCAGGCACCGGAACCTCATTTTAGTATCTCATTGGCTTGCTCCACCAAGTTGCGAGTTGCAGCATGAGCCTTGTTACACGTTCACTCGCAACAGAGTCTGAGGATGCCTTATGGGTGTCAATAGCCACGTCCTCTGTGGGTAGCCCTTGTCCATGAGGAGCCATCCCTGAAGCTTCGGTGGACCCTGGAAGACTTCAGAGATCTGTGACTGACTGAGAATGTATGAGTTGTTATCATGAAACTATTAATGTATATAATGTTATTGGAAATTATTTTTTTTAAATAGAGTGTTAGTCTGTGCTTGTGTCTTAATTGGATTAAAGCCAGTTAGTTTGGGTGCTTTGATGTATACTAGTTTTGAGTTGTGAGTAAGGTAGAGTGTATTTGCATTTTGTTGAACAGAGCATTTAAAAAGGGGAGTGAAATCTGGCACCTAGTTAGCAGAGATCAAGCAATGTTTATATTACTAATGAAATTGGCACTATGAAACGGGTTTTATTGTTAGAAGAGGTGGAGTTCAAAGGGGCTGGTGACACAATGAGAATTTACATTCAATGAGATGACCGATAGCAGTTTTGTGTGTGCAGAGCAGAGGCAATGTAACATCAAAGCCTGTAAGCCTATCACTGTGTCTGCAAAGGAACCAAAGTGAAAGGAACCTCATTTTGAATTCGTAAGGTGAAAATGCTTTGCCTGGTGTTTGGTTAAGTCTATGGGTTGCTGTTGCCTTAATGGAGATTAGTTTGGGAATTTGTTAAAAGTTATGATAGTAGTAATTAGCAGCAATGTATATATATTTAACTTGTGTAAATTAATAAATGTCTCATATAGTTTGATATAAAACCTCTTGAGAACTGGTGGTCTGATTCCTGAATTTAGAGTTGCATCTCAAACATACCACTTAGAAATATAGGTTATGACAGTTGTTTAAAGTTTCCCTCTGGGATATTTAAATAACTCAGCTTTACCAACTGCTGGGTCATAACAGTTATGCACACTCCCTGGAAACTGTGCACAGACCTGCAGTATGTGTTTGTGGTGGTCGCACACCAGCTGCACAGAATCCCTTGCGGTTGACATAGTTGACCGTGTGCTGCAACGGAGATTTGAATGCCACGTGAGTGCAGTCAATGCCACCCTGCACCTGTGGGAAACCCGAGGTCTGGGCAAATCTTCATGCAGCCTGGCACTCCGGGTGCCGGGCAAAATGCACAAAGTTGTGTGCCCTCTCGAAGATGGCATCCGTGACCTCATGGATGCATTTGTTGGTGGAGGCTTGTGAAATCTCACGGAGGTCACCTGTGGAGCCCCGATAGGAACAAGTGGTGTGGAAATTGAGTGCCACTGTCACTTTCATGGCCTCTGGCAGTAAATGCCTTCTATGTCCATGTCCCTGTGGCACAAAATCCTGCAGTGGCTGGCAGATGTGACCAACCAATTCCCTAGGCATGTGCAGTCTTCAGTGACACTGGTTCTTGGTCATCTGCAGGAGCAAAAGGCGGCATCTAGAGACCCTGGTTCTACCTAGGCTTGTCCAGCAACAGCTCACTGTGGCTCTTTGGCAGCGTGTGCAGGAGCCCCAGCCGCCTCTTCTTCCTGAGGGTGCTGCTCCTCTCTCTGCACAGCCAGGCACCTCAGTCACTCTCTTCTCCGTTGTTTTTGCTCTCTATACACCACAAGGTATACAGTTAGTTTACCAGGCTCCACGATTCTGATGTACCCCTCCTGAACGATGAAAGAGAGATTAGTGTGGGTTAGCTTGGCTGTAAGAAGAACTTTTCTTGGTTAAGTCTGAAAGCCCCTTAACACATCCTGGCAAGTACTGGCCACAGCTTTGATGGCCAGGGATCGGTGCACTGCATGGCTGCCTGCAATCCCATCTTCCTCTGCCCTACTCCATCTGACCGATTGGCGGCAGCTTTGCCCATTGGTCTGCATGCTGTGCTCTCAGCTCAGGCACAGGCATTCTCCTAACCCACACTGCAAGGCTGCACTGTTAGCCTGATCCCTAGGAGAGACTAAGACTTCGATAAACACTGGGTCTTAGGCCAAACCGGGATGATATCATAGCAAGGGGCTGTGAGCGTCTCCACCAGTGACTGCTCCATGGCCAGCTTTAGCAAGGAGATTGCACAATGGGCCCAGTCGCCAACTGTTCTGAAGTTCATTAAAATGCTCATTAGTTTACAGTCTGTGCACGAGGGGTGAAAAGATCTGGAGCATTTGGTGGCACTTTCATGCCTCTGCGTTGCTTGAGTGGGCAGATAAGCTAGCCTTATAATGGTATATAGATGTATTACAATGAGGTTCCCGATGGCAGGAAACGCAGCCCACCATCGACCGGCGATTGCAAATTTTTGGCTCAACATATTGTCCCCTCACGCCACCGAACACGCTCGAGGCCAGCAGGCATGGATGATTCCGCCCTTGATTCCAGCAGTATATTCCTAATATTCCTAATATTAGTGCCAAAAAATACATAAGCTTATTTTGCAACTTCACATCAAATTTAGGCACTGAAATTGTTTGACATCGGCACTGCAAAACCGGCCCCAATTGGCAGCAATTATTTTACAGTGCCAGCTTTCATTTTCCACTGACTTGGAAAATATTGGCAAGTTTTTTAAATTTCAAACTGGTAAAAGCAACAGAGAGTCAAGGAAACAGGTTCCAAAAAGAGTCTCAACCATCCTGTGAGCTTCAGTGGAAAGTAAATTGGTGAAAATCGGCTGCTGATTTGCCCTGAGTCTATTTCATGCTGTTGGCATAGGCAACTTTCAATCCCCAATCTTTTATTCTGCTTGGATTCCTCTTGTAGCCTGAACAATGTTACTCTTGTCTATTTTTTGACCATTCAGCCATTTGTGTTTATCGAAGTCTTAGTACCAAGAAACCCCTCACAGTTGCTCCCACTCAATGGAAATAAAAATTGGGAGAGGTTTAAACCGAGCTGTTGATTCGCTGTTACATCTCACATTATTGCACAAAGTCAAAACTACACCTCTCTTTTTCTGCACTACTCAAAGTGAAGGCATGTAATGATGGTTATAACAGTTTAGGAAAAGCTGAGAGTCAACAATCAGAACCCAGCTAAAATATAGCCATTTCTGGAGATTGCAATAATTGCTATCATAAATTGTACAATCCTTAAGCAATATCAACTCTCCTTCCCTGGTTTAAAAATAGCACTTTTCTTTTGAAAAGTAGTCTCCATTGAATAATATGACTCGAGGAATGAAAATATGAAAATTTGGAAAATTCAGAGCTGCAAAGAAATTACATCATATTTGTAATTGCTTTTCTTTTAGCTGTGTGACTAGAAATGTTGTAATTGACAAATAATTTAAAAAACTAAACACATTTTAAATTTCAATTTCAATTACCTGTAAAAATGACAATCAAAGAAATAGTTCTGGTAGGCAGTTCAAATCCTCCAGCGATTGCCTGAGATTTGCAGTTTGGACTGTAAATCTCAGCATTTCATAAAACACTGACATCCTACAGAATATAGGCAATAAATGTAACAGAGACAGATAAGATTCTACACCTGTTTTTGTCCACCATGTAACAAAACTGCCATAATACTTGCAATTAGCTTTAACAAATAAATTTTGTCTTTCATTGCACCATCAAATAATGCTCCATTCATTCTCATCCTGTGCATGGGAGTAAAGGTCTGTATAAATGAATTATCATCGATGAGTCAGAATTACAAGGTTGCTTCATTTGGCTTCTCCTAATTTCCTATTTGACCAATAGCTTAGCTTGGCTACGGATTACCCTATTGTTTGGTTTTAGAGGCTTGAATACATAGGCCCCAATCATGACTAGGGTGCTTTTGTGAGGTGGGATTGGGGAGGGGTTGCTTTCACTGCATGCTACAGCAGACTATTTTTTTGCAAGCAAGTTCCCCAGCAGAAGCTTGTGCAATTGTCAGATTTGGCTCCCTGTCAGGCAGGGAATGCACTGGTGGAGGCCACAATAGGAACATGGAGGGAGACTACAGCCACATTAGTGGGGGTGTTGGGGTGGGGTGGACGTGCAAGGTTATGGATATTGGGGGCGTATTTGCCACACCCCAGGATGGGGGGCTGGGGTGTGAGATACTGGGGGTCGATCTGATTCCAGGAGAGTTGATTGCAGGGCGATCAACCAATGATGTCGTTCAATGTCATCCAACGATGGACGACACAAAACAAGGCAATGTGACAGCCTTGGAGGAAATACTCCTGCTCCTCCTGGCCCACAAGCAGTGTTGCAAAGGAACTTAGCTTTTCCATAAAGCACTCCTCATCTCCTTCCAGCTGCTTATTGTAACATGTGCCTGGGAGTGAATTGGTTGTCTGCCATGCTGCCGTGCCTCTGTTAAAACCAGAAGTAGACAGGTTGGGATTGGGTTTGAAATTTTAACATCCCACCTGACTCCAATCCACCCGTTCCTTGTGGTTAAATTTACTGACATAATATACATTTGCCATTTCATCAGAGTAAAAAGGGAATTCTGCTGTCTTGACACTGCAATCTCCTGGGCAGAATTTTCTGGCTGGCGGGGGAGTGGGGTTGGAGCAGGAGCGGGCACGGACCCGATCGCTGCCCGTGATCGGATCCGTGCCGCCATTTTACGTGGGCGGGCCAATTAAGGCCCAGCCAGCGTGGATCGCTGCTCCCGAGGACAGCGGGAGTGAACGGGCGGCGGCGGGACTGCAATGACCACCAGGTCCAATGGCGACCCGGGGGCCTGTTTTTAAAAGCTGCTGCAGCCTTTCCAAGGCTGTGAGTCACGGTAAGTGGAAGGGCTCCCCAGAGCGCTACTGGTGAGCAGGCCAGGCAGGAGGGTAGGGCAGAGGGGCCACTGTGCCCCTCATTTTTCCGACGATTGCCTTGCTGCCCTCCTCAAGGAGGTGGCAGCATAGCAGGAGGCCCTGGTACCCCAGGACGGGAAGAGGAACCCCTCCCCCCACATGACCAAACGTGCCTGGGAGGAGGTGGCGGAGATCATGAGCTCCCGCGACGTGGTACGACACACCTGGATCCAGCGTCACAAGCGCTTCAATGACCTGTTGCACTCGGGAAAGGAGAGTATCATGTTGGCATTGGTCACTTAACCCAGCAGGTAGGCTTTCCCACTGGTGCCCCCCCCCCACCCCCACCAACCCCTGCCGCCAAGTCTGAGTGCAGAGACTGCATTGAATCATTGACAGCATGTGTCCTTTGCTGGGTGGGCCAGCAGATATTGCCCATGCCGAGGTCACCCTGAGAGGGTGGTGAAGAGATGGGTTCTGCGCCCACAGCATGTGTTACACTGAGACCCATGTTACTGTTTTGATATCAACCTGGAGGAGCTGCACCTAGGCGCAGTGCTGGAACTCCAGGACATGTTAAAGTCAGGGTGATGACACGCTGGGAGGGGAGCTTCAAGGTGGCGTGGCACCGATCAATCTGCTGCTCTCTGCGCTCCACGTGCTTGCGCCTCCTTGATATGGAAGGTTAGACCGTGTGGTGCCTAATGTGATGCAGCAACATTTGGCCAAGGTTGGGGGGGAGACAGGCCTAGCATCTTTGTGTGAGTGTTCGGCAGCAGCGGGGTGAGGAGGCACTGGAGCTCTGCAATGTCCCACTCTGGTTGGGGTGGGCCGTCCACGAAGAGAGTTCAGATACAAGTTGCACTAATCAATGCGCTTCTCTCCTTTTCAGGAGAAGAATGCACATAATGCCGCCAAGCAGGTGAGCTCTGGAGACGGCCCAGCACAGTTAGCGATTCTCAGCCGCTTCGAGCAGGAGGCCCTAGATTTGGAGAGACGCCATATGCCCAGGTCCACCGATGTCGGTGAGGCTGGGGTGCCACGGGCAGGTATGTTTGCCCAGCAGTGAGGTCACCATTGTTCTCCCAACAGCCATGGCAGTGCTGAATGTTCAGTGATTGAAGTTTGCAACATGGTTTGACCATTGCTTTTGGAAGGATGAGCACATAATGATCCAGGGGACAGGGATGCACATTGACATTGTCTCCACGTTAACTGATCCATTATCCTTGTTCCTCTTTTCAGCATCAGTGGAGCAAGGCCGGGAGGTGGAGCAGCAGAGGCCCCCTCTCACAGCTGAGGGCCCTGAAGTCTCACCAGCGTCACACCATCTCTGCCAGGCAGGCACCAGCGCAGATACTAGGACCTAAAGGGCTAGGAATCTAACTTCAAGCACATCAGATAAAGGGATGACAATGAGAAAGGGGATGGGAAATACAGGACTGAAGGTATTGTATTTGAATGCACGCAGTATACAAAATAAGGTAAATGAGCTTGTGGCGCAGATTGAAATTGGCAGGTATGATGTGGTGGGCATTACGGAGACATGGCTGCAAGGGGATCAGGACTGGGAGCTAAATATCCAAGGATATACATCCTATCGAAAAGATAGGCAGGTTGGCAGAGGGGGTGGGGTTGCTTTGTTAGTAAAAAATGAAATTAAATCGATAGCAAGAAATAATGTAGGGTCAGATGATATAGAATTTGTGTGTGTAGAGTTGAGGAACCGCAAAGGTAAAAAAAACCATAATGGGAGTTAGGTACAGGCCTCCGAACAGTAGTCAGGATGTGGGGCACAAGATACACCAGGTGATAGAAAAGATGTGTAAGAAAGGCACGGTTACAGTGATCATGGGGGATTTCAATATGCAGGTAGACTGGGAAAATCAAATTGGTAGTGGATCCCAAGCAAAGGAATTTGTGGAATGTCTACGAGATGGCTTTTTGGAGCAGCTTGTGGTGGAGCCCACTAGGGAACAGGCAATTCTAGATTTAGTGATGTGTAATGGAGCAGATTTGATAAGGGAGCTTAAGGTAAAGGAACCCTTAGGAGGAAGTGACCATAATATGATAGAATTTACCCTGCAATTTGAGAGGAAAAAGCTGGAATCAGATGTAATGGTATTACAGTTGAATAAAGGCAACTACAGAGGTATGAGGGAGGAGCTGGCCAGAATTGACTGGGAGATGAGCCTAGCAGGAAAGACAGTGAAACAGCAATGGCAGGAGTTTCTGGGAGTAATTTGGGAGACACAGCAAAAATTCATCCCTAGGAAGAAGAAGCATACTAAAGGGAGGACGAGACAACCTGACAAGGGAAGCATAAAAGCTAAAGAGAAAGCATACAATGCGGCAAAGAGCAGTGGGAAACCAGGTGATTGGGAAGCCTACAAAGACCAACAGAGGACAACTAAAAAAGAAATAAGGAGGGAGAAGATTAAATATGAGGGTAAACTAGTCAGTAAGATAAAAGAAGATTGCAAGAGTTTTTTTAGATATATAAAGGGTAAGAGTGAGGCAAAAGTGGACATTGGGCCGCTGGAAAATGACGCTGGAGAAATAGTAGTGGGGAACAAAGAAATAGCGGAGGAACTGAATAGGTACTTTGCGTCAGTCTTCACAGTGGAAGACATGAGTGACATCCCCAAAGTTCAAGAGAGTCGGGGAGCAGAGGTGAGTATGGTGGCCATTACCAAGGAGAAGGTGCTAGGAAAACTGAAAAATCTGAAGGTGGGTAAATCACCTGGACCAAATGGATTACACCCTAGAGTTTTGAAGGAGATAGCTGAAGAGATAGTGGAGACGTTAGTGGTGATCTTTCAGGAATCACTGGAATCAGGGAGGGTCCCAGAGGACTGGAAAATCGCTAATGTAACCGCCCTGTTTAAGAAGGGAGTGAGGCAAAAGACGGGAAATTACAGGCCGATTAGCCTGACGTCGGTCGTTGGTAAGATTTTAGAGTCCATTATTTAGGATGAGATTTCAGAATACTTGGAAGTGCATGGTAACATCGGGCAAAGTCAGCATGGTTTCATCAAGGGGAGGTCATGCCTGACAAATCTGTTAGAATTCTTTGAGGAGGTAACGAGTAGGTTAGACAAAGGAGAGCCAATGGATGTTATCTACTTGGACTTCCAGAAGGCCTTTGACAAGGTGCCACACAGGATGCTGCTCAGTGAGATAAGAGCCCACGGTGTTAGAGGGAAGGTACTAGCATGGATAGAAGATTGACTGTCTGGCAGGAGGCAGAGAGTGGGGATAAGGGGGTCCTTCTCAGGATGGCGGCCGGTGATTAGTGGAGTTCCACAGGGGTCAGTGTTGGGACCACAACTTTTCACTTTATACATTAATGATCTAGATGAAGGAACTGAGGGCATGTTGGCTAAGTTTGCAGATGATACAAAGATAGGTGGAGGGACAGGTAGTATTGAGGAGACGGGGAGGCTGCAGAAGGATTTGGACAGGTTAGGAGAATGGGCAAAGAAGTGGCAGATGGAATACAACGTGGGGAAGTGTGAGGTCATGCACTTTGGTAGGAAGAATAGAGGCATAGACTATTTTCTAAATAGGGAGAGAATTCAGAAATCTGGAGTGCAAAGGGACTTGGGAGTTCTAGTCCAGGATTCTCTCCAGGTTGAGTTGGTAGTTAGGAAGGCAAATGCAATGTTGGCATTTATTTCGAGAGGACTAGAATATAAAAGCAGGGATGTGCAACTGAGGCTTTATAAGGCTCTGGTCAGACCACAATTAGAATATTGTGAGCAATTTTGGGCCCCGTATCTCAGGAAGGATGTGCTGGCCCTGGAGAGGGTCCAGAGGAGGTTCACGAGAATGATCCCAGGAATGAAAGGCTTAACATATGAGGAATGTTTGAGGACTCTGGGTCTATATTCGATGGAGTTTAGAAGGATGAGGGGGGATCTGATTGAAACTTACAGAATACTGAAAGGCCTGGATAGAGTGGATGTGGGGAAGATGTTTCCATTAGTAGGAGAGACTAGGACTCGAGGGCACAGCCTCAGAGTAAAGGGAAGACCTTTTAGAACAGAGATGAGGAGAAGCTTCTTTAGCCAGAGAGTGGTGAATCTACGGAATTCATTGTCACAGAAAGCTGTGGAGGCCAGGTCATTGAGTGTATTTAAGACCGAGATAGATAGGTTCTTGATTGGTAAGGGGATCAAAGGTTACGGGGAGAAGGCGGGAGAATGGGGTTAAGAAACTTATCAGCCATGATTGAATGGCGGAGTAGACTCGATGGGACAATTGGCCTAATTTCTGCTCCTATGTCTTATGGTATAATGGACCTCGGTGGGAATTCAAACATTGGCTAGTGTCCCGGGGCACAGTGAGGACACTTCACAGTTGCTGCAGAGACAGAGAGTGCCCATGGCGCCAGCAGTTGGAGGACTGCGGGGGTCCAGGCACATGCTCAGTCGGTGCCTGATGATGTGCCTCTGGAGTCGTCCACGACGCAGTCTTCAGCCAATTTGATTCACTCCACCTGATATCAAGAATCGGCTGAAGGCACTGGGTACTGCAAAGGCTATGGGCCCTGACAATGTTCCGGCAATAGTACTGAAGACTTGTGCTCCAGAACTTCCCAAGCCCCTAGCCAAGCTGTTCCAGTACAGCTGCAACACTGGCATCTACCCGGCTACATGGAACATTGTCGAGGTATTTCCTGTACATAAAAAACAGGACAAATCCAACCCAACCAATTATTGCCCCATCAGTCTACTCTTGATCATCAGTAAAGTAATGGAAGGGGTCATCAACAGTTCTATCAAGCGGCACCTGCTCAGCAATAACCTGCTCACTGATGCCCAGTTTGGGTTCCACCAGGGCCACTCAGTTCCTGACCTCATTACAGCCTTGGTTCAAACATGGACAAAAGAGCTGAACTCCTGCGGTCAGGCGAGAGTGGCTGCCCTTGACATCAAGGCAGCATTTGACCAAGTGTGGCATCAAGAAGCCCAAGCAAAACTGGAGTCAATGAGAATCAGGGGGAAAACTCTCCACTGGTTGGAATCATACCTAGCACAAAGGAAGATGGTTGTGGTTGTTGGAGGTCAGTCATCTCAGCTCCACAACATCACTGCAGAAGTTCCTAAGGGTAGTGTCCTCAGCCCAACCATCTTCAGCTGCTTCATCAATGACCTTCCTTCCATCATAAGGTCAGAAGTGGGGATGTTCGCTGATGATTGCACAATGTTCAGCACCATTCATGACTTCTCAGGTACTGAAGCAGTCCATGCCCAAATGCAGCAAGACCTGGACAATATCCAGGCTTGGGCTGACAAGTGGCAAGTAACATTCATGCCACACAAGTGTCAGGCAATGACCATCTGCAACAAGATGGGAATCCAACCATCATCCCTTGATATTCAATGGCATTATGATCACTGAATCCCCCACTATCAACATCCTGTGGTTACCATTGATCAGAAACTGAACTGGACTAGCCATATAAATACTGTGGCTACAAGAGCAGGTCAGGAATCGTGCGACAAGTAACTCCCCTCCTGACTCCCCAAAGCCTGTCCACCATCTACAAGGCACAAGTCAGGAGTGTGATGGAATACTCCCCACTTGCCTGGATGAGGGCAGCTCCCACAACACTCAAGAAACTTGAAACCACCCAGGACAAAGCAGCTGTTTGATTGACATCACATCCACAAACATTCACTCCCTCCACCACCGACGCACAATAGCAGCAGTGTGTACCATCTACAAGATGGACTGCAGGAATTCACCAAGCCTCCTTAGACAGCACCTTCCAAACCCATGACACTACAATCGAGAAGGGCAAGGACAGCAGATAGATGGGAACTCCACCACCTGGAAGTTCCCCTCCAAGTCACTCACCACCCTGATTTGGAAATATATTGCCGTTCCTTCACTGTCGCTGAGTCAAAATCCTGGAGCTCCCTCCCTAATAGCACTGTGGGTGTACTTACACCACATGGACTGCAGCAGTTCAAGAAGGCAGCTCACCACCTCTTTCTCAAGGGCAGTTAGGGGTGGGCAATAAATGCTGGCCCAGCCAGTGAAGCCCACATCCTGTGAATGAATTTTAAAAAACCTTTTCTTTTTACTTTCAAGAACTTTTAACTGCTATAAACATTATAGTTGTGATTTCTAATGACCTGCTTCCCATTTCTGACCTGAATATTAGACAGTCAGTGATTGGAAACTGAATGGGCATCCTGGCTGCCCAATGATGCTCAGGGACCACATGATGCAATTTTCAGAAGGGCCGATAGATGGGCAAGCAGCCTCTCGGCATGAAACAGGCAGGAGGCTGCATAAATGTACAATTTGGGGTCCACGGACCTTAGGGTAGAACAATTGTTAATATTTTTAGGTACAAATGGATGAGTGTGTACTGTGCATTCAGTTGTATCAGCTCCAGGTGGCTGGGCCAGTGATCCTTAAAGGAACAGCTATAGACACTCAAAAATATGGCCAGCAAAAGTTTCAACTTTCTTTTCAATGGGTCCAAGAGGATCAAGTGAGCACCTTTTGGCCTCTCCATCCCAAAACCCACCCTGCAGTTTGCGCATTCAAGGGGCCCAGCCTGCAGTTTGGCTCAGTGTGAAAACCAACCTATTACCTGCCATCATTGCAGTGGAGTACACACTTGGCACCCACAGTTCACCTGTGACATGCTAATGAGTCTCTGCCTTCAAAATAGATCAGGCTTCACATTGTACAGACAGGTGAGCGGAGTCTGTGTTGCACCCATTTCAGTTATTTGAATATTACCACTTGTAATGCATTTCAACTACTGGTGGGAGTAAGACTTCGTCAAACTTTGATGTTGGGTATGTTGCATTAACTTTGAACAACATATTTTCACATTCAATGGCTCATTTTATCACGTCAGTAAAATTCACATGAAAAATGGAAAAACTTCTACAATTGAGCATGTGGGCCTTGAGTTTTCTTCTTGGATGCAACCCAATGTCAGATTCAAAAATGCATCAAGTCTTGTGTGTTCATTTTGCCTATTGTCAAGCTACACGCAAGTATGTTCATTAAAATATTAACTTACTTAGAATGAACATAAAGGAGCAAGGACACATCACACCAGCATATGTCTTCTTTGTTTTCATATCATTCATACACATTAGGTACGACATATTGAGGAAGCTGCAATTGAAGAAGCTTTTACATTTTACTCTGACTCACATTTATGCCATAAAATCCATTTGCAAGGAATAGAAAGTACATTGCAATCTCAGTGAGGATCAATGTTTTAAAAAAAAATTAAATAAAAATATGCAATAAGCAGACCAGAAAAACAACTTTGTTTGCTGCTGCTCTTGAAATTCTAGTCACAATGTTGAGAGACCCCTGGTCAAACATTATTGGAGAATAGTCACAATAGGGAGTTAGGGCAAGATTAGTTCTGTGGGTGGAGATTTTTTCAGACAAAGGATGTGATGGATGGATATAAAATACCAAGGAGACTTGGGCACATTGTAATTACATGTATAGATCACCTATTTTTAAGCCATTTATTTATGCCCAAATTACAGATGTACCTCCAGCCTAATGAGTATGAATGGCTTAAAACTTTCATTTTCACACTCAAAGTAGGAATAAATAGTGTGTGTTTTATGCTTCCCTCAGGCTCTGATTGTTTATGCTGATTTCTATTTGTTTAATGCCATTTTTTTTCTATCATATGCTAATGAGATTGGCAGGTAATTTAAGCATAAATCAGTAAAATGGGCACTGAAATGGGTGTCATTTCAGGTGTAATTACCCAATTATGTCCCCATAAGGAATATTACCCCTATTTCTGTAAAGAAAAAAGATTATTAGACCTCAAGCACTTTTCTGCCTGATATTTGTATGTTGGAACAATTAGAGGAAAACGTTCATGCACATTCTTCTAGTACAACCATCCAAAGGGCAAGGAAACCATGACAAATTGTTGTCAGGGAGGGGCAGGGACATGTGGGGTATAAAACTTTGATGAAAAAGGAAGGAAGGAAGAATAAAATAAAGGCTTGCATTTCATGACCTCAGAATGCCCCAAAGTACATTACAGCCAATTAAATACTATTGAAGTGCAGTCACTGTTTTAATTTATACAGAGGGAGGTCCCACAAACAATAATGCAATAAGGATCAGATAATCTGTTATAGTGATGATGGTTGAGGAATGAATATGAACCAGTGCACTTTGGACATCTCCATTCCTCTTCATCAAAACAATGCCATGGGATCTTTTAATTCCGCCTGAGAGGAGTTTCAGTTGAACGCCTCATTCGACACCGCTGACAACGCAGCATTTCTTGAATACTGGACTGGACTGTCAACCTGGATTTTGATCTCAAGTCTGTGGAGTGGGACTTTAACCCATGACATTCTGTTGTGGTGGTGAAAAGTAAAATAGCTGATGAAGGCACATCAGCAGGCGGAATTTTCCGTGCCCACTGGTGAAAGGCGTGCTCGATGGCATGAGTGGACAATATGGCGAGAAGGACAAAAATCGGTTTCACAACATCGTGAAACCAGTTTGTGATCGTCCACTTAGCCTGTCAATGGCAGGTCACATTTCCCGCCATCAGTCGTCGGGTACCTCATTGTAATGCGTGTGCATTTCTTTATAAGGCTAGCACACCAGACACATCCCCTCACATTAGATCGTCCACCCATGTGTTTCATAAGTGACGTGCACCTGGCAAACTGCAGTTCGCTCGGGACTTTGAGGTTTGTTTGCCTATCTTTCTTCAGGCAGCACTCGCAGTCATCAGCGCCAGGCTCCGCAGACAGCACCACAGCACTTTTAGGGTGTCTCACAGGCTGGTCTCTATCGACCAGACCAGCCATAAGGAGGGGGTGGTTTTGTACAGCTGCAGGGCTAGGGCTTGCTTGGAGAAGGGGGAGAAGTGGCCTCAGGCAAGGGAAGAGGCTGAAGGGTGAGGGCTGTACTGGGGAAGGGGGGGTTATCCTAGGGTTTATGTGGAGGAAAATGTTGATCTGTCCAAGTGGCCTCAAGATGAGGAGTCAGTCTCCAGAGGAGATGGGGCCAGATGGAGATGTGAGGGTGTGTGTGAGAAAGTGAGTGGTGATGTCCCTTGAGCTGGCAGTGAGTGAGGTGCCAGTGAATGTGCAATGGCCTTCTGAGTATCTGAGTTTAGAGTGATGAGATGGTTGCCAACCCTAGCAGCATGGATGAGATCATTCATCCTCTATCTGCACTGGTTGGTCAACTTTTTGTGTGCAGCTTTGGCATTGACTATCACTGCCGTTGCCTACTCAACAGGAGCGGTAATGTAGCTGCCCTTCCTGCGGCCAGGGTGGGAGTAGAGGACATCATGGCAGGCCTCCACTGCGTCCAAATGGCACTCGAGGGATGCATCACTAAACCTGGGGACTGCAGTCTTCTTGCCTTTCAGGGTCATGTCTTTTGTGCAGCAGTCCTGGGCTGGAAACATTGAGATGTGTGTGCGGCTATATTTTAAATGTGGCGCCTGGCATGATGAAGCAGCAAGGCAATGGCATGCAGGCGAATTAGAGCCCGCCCGCCTTTGAAATGGCATGTTTCCCAGGAATGCATAATTAGTGCATTGGATTTGGGACGATACAGCGTGAGAAGCCGCCACTGTGGCCGGCAGGTAAAACATCGTTTTACCCGCCTGCTACCGCACTTACTGCAAATCTGGGACAATTCCGCCCACAATCTATTTACATTTTTGAATAGGTTTAAAGCTACTCAGATTTTTATAAAGAAAATGAGGGGTCATTGGATTGTGAAACATGAATTAATTGGATTGAAAACTGACCTAGCTAAAGAAACTAGGAAGTGATGGTAGGTAAAAAGAAAACATAGACTGTGTGGAAGTGACCAGAGGAATTCTGCAAGATTTTTTGCCATTTGCACTATTCAGGGAGGCTATCATAAAAGTTGGTTATAATGCTGAACAATGCAACTAGAGGCAATCAAAACAAACAAAGGGATCTAAATCAATTAAAAGAATGGACTTAAGATTGGTAGATTGATTTAATGCTGATAACCATAAGCATATGAATATCAGAATGAGTATGCAGAGAAAAGAAGGTGAACCAGTAAAAATTGAAAGTAAAGGATATCAATGTGATGATCAACAATTCATTCAAAATATCCAGTCACTGTGAAGAGTTGTCAATGCAGTTAATGAAATACAGGTATGCATCCCTTGGATATTTATCAAAACTGATTATTTTTTTAAAAGTTGCACAGATATTTGATGAAAACATACTTGGGATATTTTGGCACTCTATATTCAAAGGGCATAGGGGAACTTGAGAAGAATGACTCAGATGAGGCCAACAGATAGTATTTCAAACCATTAGCCCGAGCATATAAAGAAAGATGCATAGATGTAAATATGTCTCATTAAATGAGTGGAGACATGATTCAGATTTTTAAAATACAGATGGGAATGCATAATGCACTTGGAATCAGATCATTTAAATTGACACAATTGAACGCAAAAAAATATCAAGCCAGACCTGAGTTTAGAAAGCTGCTTTCTCTCACTAGACTAATTGATATTTAGACTAACATTCACTTTGTATAGTATTGGTTAAAACCTTTAAAAAGAGTTGAATGAATATCTGGGTTGGGATGGGTTTGACAATTACGAAAATAACAGTATTTTGAGATAATTGATTGTTTTGAGGAGCTTGTTGGCTCCAGTGCTGCAAGAACCATAGAAATGTTTTTTCATGAAGGTCAGCTAGCCTAGGATGCAGGAGAAGCAGTGGACAGTTAAGTCTAGGGCTTTGCATGATTTACCTATACAGGCAGAAAAACTTTAGAGTTTTCTTCACTAGTTTAATAGATAGGAGTTACATGGTTGAGAAATTATACATGGTCTGTATGTCAATCCCTATTTCCAGTCGAGCATTTTCACATCAGATTTTTCCTTGCCCTGTTTTCATAACTATTCTAAACCTAATGACCTTGCTATTACTGCCATTTAAATAGGTGGATACCCATTAACCAAATCAGGCTGCAGAAGACATTCTGTGAATCACAACTCTTTTAGTGTTAAATTATAGTCCAGTACAAATACCAGTTTCCACTCTTCCCTTCTTCTAGATTCTCTCCCGGCCCAGAAGTAAAACTCCCCGACTGGAAAAAACCCAACTCTGAAGTACAGGCTTCAATGAACATCACCTGCTCTCAATTCTATATGAAGCCTAAAGGGACCTGCATTTCTAACATTGTCAGATTTCCTTTCTTTTAACAAAAAGAAAAATAGAACAATTAAATTTAGACAAAGGTACAGAAATATAAATATGGAAATAAATAATTACAGATTACCCACTGTTACACAGCGAGATATCCTTTTTCTAGAACCTTCATCAATTTTTTTGTAGAGGCATCCCTCTTAGTGATACAATCTGATAGTTGATGACTAGTATCTATCCACCATAGCTTGGAGATTCCTTCCCTCTCCAACATCTGCTTTAAACTGGCTATGTCTATCCTATGCCTTTCTTCCATTTACACTTTTTTGTAGAATGTACATTATCCCACAAAGATCGATTAGCTATGAAACATTCAATTGGTAGTGTTCTTTCAGTTTCTGTTTTATATAATATTTCCTCCATGATCTTGGAGGAATAGGATGCAATGTCAACAGCACCAAGAAGAGCAGGAGTTCCAGCAGCTACTGTGCTCTTCTCCACTCTTCCTATTTTTTTTGCCTCCCATGCTAAGGGGCAACTTTTCCCATTCTCTCCCACAAGAAGTATCACGAATCGTAATGCGCTGGGAAATCCATCACCAAAGTTGGCATGTGAAGCAACACTAATAATGATTAACTTCATGTTATTGGGATCACCCAAAGCTAGGAACTTCAGCATACGCTCCTCTATTTTTAATTTTAAAAAAGTTTTATTCGCTCTCAAGATGTCCCCCACCTTCAGATTTTTCATGACAAGACTAAGTTCCAGCACATCAAAACTTGCCTCTGGCCTTGTCTGTGTGCCTAACCGATTGAGCTGTCCAACGAGACTCCTCAGCTGTTCCATCTCATTCTTGGTGGCCACCGTATCTGTCTGTCCGGATCTGGTACAGCTAATTATGATGGGACTGACATTGTCCCGTAAGACTGTTAATGTAAAATTACATCTGACTCACTCTGCTTAATCTCCAAACCCACAAGCCTGAGGCTTGACTGCCAATTTTAAATTCCTTCCTAATTTGATTAAGAACATTTTCTTCAAAGTCATTAGTGCCCCCACTACACAAAAAAAAAATGTCCATATGCATCATAGAGATGCCTAAAAGTTTTCCATTACAGTGCCAATAGGACATGGCTGGTCCGCTTTCAGTTGTGAACACCCTAACTTTAACAGAACCGCCCTTATTGAAAAATACCACATCCAACAACTGTCATTTAATCCATAAACACATTTATTCAATTTCCAGAGCTGCCCCTTGATTCCTGGTGCTTCCTTCAAAGGTTGTAAGGATATTTCTCTCTTGAGCAGTAACTCTGCTGCAAAGCTGCTTTGATATCTATGCAGTTACATTTCCAAGAATAAGTTGTTCAAATGGTGAAAAAGATCTTCAAAATCAACTTTCCAGCTGTGGGAGAGTCTACCCTGATTTCTCAATCCCCCAAACATTCCTCAGAACCTCTGGCTACTTACCTAGCCTTGGCCTTATAGGTCCCGTCTGGTAGGACCTTTTCTGTGTGGCAGAGCAGGTTGACCTCTATCATCAACCTCTGAATATACCCCAAATTCCATTACCCATGCTACACCGTTGCCTTGTTGGACTCTTTTCTCTTGTTGCGATCTCTCTGCATTATTCCTATCTGAATTTCTACTAGAGATCCTTTCTACTGTACGTGATCCTTCCCTCCTCCTAGACCTATTTCCCAAATCAGTACTTGAACTTGTGCTATGTTTTCTTGTTCTCCACTCTGGTATGCTGCCAACCCCTGGCCCTCACCTCTTGTCCCTCATCTTGGACGTTTAACTAATTTTATTTGCCCATAGACTTCCCTGCTTGTCCCATGATCATGGCCTCCCTCCAGTTGTCTGATCCTTCTGGTTGGTACACCACCTGGGAACCTACTTTAGGCAACCGATCCCTGCGTGAGATTACTTTTTCATGTTGTCCATGATCAGCATGCGTATCTGTATGTATTTCTTGAGCTGTCAAATCCTGCCCATTGGGCACCAAATTGTAGAACTCATGGGTATGCGAAGTACAAGGCACCTCAATCATTATCATCACCTTCTCCCACATTTTCAGAGTTTAAAAATTCATAGCTCACCCCATTACTCGTGAAGAATGTGCTTTTATAGTCCGATTCCCATGTTGTATTATTAGAGTTTTCCCATCACGTCCAATGATATTTCCTGGACCTCTCCATTCCCTGCATCCTTTTATAATAAACCAGGTCTCACCAGAACAGAGATCTCCCCCAGACAGTCTTGTACGATGTTTTAATGCTCTCCTAATTTTTTCTGACGCTTCAACTTTGATAAACACTTTCCTGCCGGCATGTAATGCATTTAAGTGGGTGGAGAAAGTAGAACATATAGTCGTTCCCTCTGGTGCTGGAGGATCATCATAGTTTAGAAGGTAATCTTGGATTCCAGTTGTATACTAATTGCCATGGGTTATACCCCTCAATCATCTGTAAGGAAGCTTTTGCATGTACTGCCCATGCTAGTGCCCTTTCAAACTTGCAGTTTGGTTGATCTGCCAGTATTTTGTGTAACATTTCATCAATTATGGCATAGTTTCTTTTGCACAAGCCATTGCTGAATGGACCTTCTGCAGCGGTGTGCATCACTATAATATTTAAGTTCTCACACATGTCCCTAAACTCATCGGTCACAAGTTCACCTCCATTATCCGTTAAGAATTTTGTTGGCGACCCAAGGCCTGTGCCGACCCACTTTTCCATGACTTTATCCACTAATGTCTGTCTGTCCTTGTCGTTTATTACCATAGATATGCTGAACTTGGTTGCCATATCTACAGAATGTAACAGAAATACTCCGATCCTTGTCCCAAACTTTCAGGTCCATGACTACCACTTTGCTAAATTCCCGGGCTAATGGGACACTTACAAACTGACACTTACAACCTGGCGCAGTGGTGTCTTCCAATATTCAATACACATATCACATTGAAATGTGATCAGTTCTACAAGGGATTAATATTCTTTATCCACAACTCCGGCATCCTTTAGCAGCATCTTTAAATTTTGTGATCAAGGATGGGCAAATTGTTTATGCAATTTCCAGATAATTATCTTCTTGTTAGCCAGACTCTTATGTCCAGAGGTCTACAGTACTTCTTGAACTTCTTGATGGGAAACTCCCGGTTTCCTCAATGGAATACAATATGTCCAGATCCAGTGAACTGTAAGTTCAACGCTTCAAAGGCAAATGCTTTGTCATTCTCCATGTCCAACCACATCTTTGCTTTTCTCATCGAAGACTTACTCAGCAATAAGGGTACGACACTCTGAACCACATCAGTGCTGATGAAATGATGCATTCCTGCAGTTTCACATGGGAGAACCATTCTCTTTAAAGACGTTAATGTATTATCGTCCCCAAATCGAAAGCAGGTAGTGGTTTCAAATTCCTTGACTCTATTTTTATCTGCTTTGTCAAGGGTTTCCAAATAACAGTTTAGCCAAATATTACCCACACACTGCTGAGGTACAGCCACTATCCAGTACAGCACAATTGAATGAATTGGCAACCAAGATATTCATGGGCCAACTTAAGTTTTCGGTCAGTGATACAATATTTTCTTTTGCCGTCATATTCGTCATCAGAACTGTCTGCTTCATGAGTTGCTTCAAATACTGATTCCTGATTTTTGGACAATTCCTCATATTTGGAGTTACACCGGAAACACCTATTAATTATTTGCTGAGTATTTCTGGGATTCATTTGCTGTTGGCTATCACCCCAATCTTGTCTTTCGTCTTGATCCATAAATCTAGTAAAAGTACGACCCACCCCAGGACGTCTTCCAGCAGCTCCTTCTTTGTACAAGTGTCCATGGCTGGGCCCCAGTCAATTTTGAAATTCAGTAATCATGGAGTCCTCCATTCTCTGTACCACTGCAGAATTTCCATCTCTCGCGAAGGTAGCTGGAAACGATTGTTTCCCCAAATAGAGCAGCAGTTATTTGTATAAAAATAGAGACATCACCATGAAATTGAACACCTGTCAAAACCTATCCATGTGTGAGATTTGTGCACAATGTAATCATTTGAATGCAAGTACAGACTCCAGAGTTTCTAGATCAAATTTCTTTAGTCTTTTATATAACTCCTCAAAATCCATAATATATTTTTTTATGGACTGATTATCCATCTTCTTAAATTTATTAAATACTAACCGTACCTCGGAGACTTCTAATAAGTCATCTTTTTTATAAATTCTGTCCATAAATTGTAATAGAATTGGCAACCCCTGTTCGGTATCTAAGTCAGTTACACTCAGTTCCGAAAATACTTTATTTCTAATCTTACTTCTTCCTGGTAAAGACAAGGCCAAAGCCATATCTTGCTTCCTCTTGTCTAGAGAAGTGACTTGAGTGCACATCTCCACCTCATTCTTCCATTGCTCATTATATTAATTATGATTCTATTTAGTGTGCAATGTACCTTTAAGAATAATACTTGTTAAGGAAGATCACATGATCTGTAGTATCCAATAGGAGAGTAGCGCAGGCTACCTCAGCAGTCAGTATAGAGATAGAGTTGGAGTTGAAAGCACACGTGTAGTTTCTGCTGAGTATATTGTACATAAACTTAACGTTTCCACCCAAGAAGTGTCTGCAGATCAACTCTATTACTAATAGTACAACTCATCACCAGTTTGTTGTACGGTGGCCAAGGATCAAACAGAATTGAACAGAAGTAATCACGTTAAAAAGAAATTGGCACTGTGCCTCACCCAGTGATTGTAAGTAGCAAACTCCGTTAGAATTGAAAAAGTTATCCCCTCTCAAAATGTCACAATTTGGGAGAGTTGATCATTTTGAACTTGCTACAGACAATTGCTCTCAACATATAGAACACCTCATATTCTTTTTGCAAGGGAACAAGATTATGGAGGAAGAGAAGAGGTGAGCAATCCTCTTGAGTACTTGTGGGAGCAAAACTTACAGCTTGATTCGAAGTTTGATTGCACCCAGTGCCCCAGATTTGAAGAATTTCAATGAATTGGTGGATCTCGTGAAGTGTCACTTTCAACCCAAGCTCTCAGTCACGATGTGGAGGTTCAGATTTAATTCGCAAAATAGAGCCCCGGGTGAGACAATTGCATGCTACATGGCAAATTTGAAGCAGCTAATGGAACATTGTGAGTTCGGTACAACTCTGAATGACATGCTCAGAGATCGTTTAGTGTGTGGTGTGAATGAGGACTGTATTCAGAAAAGATTGTCCAAAGTGAATCTGAAGTCAAAAGGCACTGGAGATAGCGCTGGCCATGGAAAGCGCAGTAAGAGATTCACAAGCAAAATGGCGCTGTCCTCCACATTGGGCGGGTAACCTCAGCCGAAAGAGACACAGAAAAGCGAGACTCCGCTGAGACAAGGGAAACAGCCCCCGCTAGCCGAAGAAAAAAGAAAAATGACTTAGCAGCAAAATCGAAGAATAATTTTAATAGAGGTGGAAACAGTCTGTCTTTTAGCAATTGGCAGTTTAAAAAAATCGAATGCTACTATTGTCATAGAAACGGACATATAATGAGGCAATGCAAGGAAAGATTCAAGCAGGCTTGTAAACAAAAGAAAAAGCCCAATGAAATCTACAATGTAGAAGAGCCTGAAACAACAAATTCAGACATTTACTCATTGTTTAATCTGAAAGTTGGAAAGACAGAACCAATATTTATCACAGTGAAAGTAAATGGCAAACCTGTTAGAATGGAAGTGGACACGGGAGCTCCCACTACAGTAATTGGGGAACATACCTTCAAATATTTGAATAGTGGCGAACATCAATTAAGTTTATAAGAAACAGCCGCAAAGCTAAAAACATATTCAGGTGAAGACATTCAAGTAATAGGCATAAGCAGAGTAACTGTCCATTATGGAAGCCAATCAGCAAAGCTGATGGTGGTAGCAAGTGAAGGGCCAAGCCTCCTGGTGTGAAATTGGTTAAAGGGGATTAAGTTAGAATGGTCTGAAATTTTCCAATTGAGAGCAAGTGGATTACCAGAAAGTACGCCATCGTCTTTAAGGACGAACTGAGGTAAGTCGAGGGCCTGCTGGCCAAGACTCATATGGATCCAGAAGTGACCCTTCACTTCATAAAGGCAAGACCGGTGCCATATGCCCTGCAAAAAAAGTCGACATTGAACTGAACAGACTAGAGAAATTAAGTGTTATACAGCCTGTTCAGTTCTCAGAATGGGCAGCACCCATAGCCCCTGTCTTTAAACCCAGCCAAAGCGTTCAAATTTGGGGAGACTACAAACTGATGGTTAATAAAGTAGCTAATCTAGAAAGTCACCCCTTTCCAAAAATTGAAGACCTGTATACCAAGCTAGCAGGAGGGACAACGTACACAAAGCTTGACATGAAGCATGCTTATCAACAACTAGAGTTTGATAATACCTTCAGGGAATTTGTCACAATTAATACCCACAAAGGGTTGTGTCAATATACACGATTGCCTATGAGTGTCTCCTCCATTTGTGCCATCTTTCAGAGAACAATTGAAAGCTTACTGCAGGGACTGCCCCAGGTTGTAGTCTATTTAGACAATGTATTGGTGACAGGATTCACTGAAAAAGAACATTTGGCGAAGTTAGAAGAAGTCTTAAAACATTTCTTGCAGGCTGGAGTGCGTTTAAGAAAAGAAAAGTGCACGTTCCAAGCAAGGGAGGTAATCTATTTGGGTCACCGGGTGGATTCACAGGACCCCCCCCACAGTTGAGGGGAAAGTGAGAGCCAGAAGAGAGGTATCTGAGCCAAAGAACGCCTCAGAGCTCAAATCATTCTGAGGAATGAGCAACTACTATGGGCGGTTCTTACCCAATTTGTCTACAGTGCTGGCCCCCCTGCATTCTGTACTCACAAAGAACCAACGTTGGTCGTGGGAGGCGCCCAAGAAGCTTTCATAAAGGTGAAACAATTGTTGCACACATCCAGTCTATTACTGCATTATGACCAGATGAAAGAATTGGTGCTGACATGTGTCGCATCCCCCTACAGAGTGGGAGCAATGCTCTCTCATCAGATGGGTGACGGCATGGAACCGTCAATAGGATACGTATCAAGAACGCTCCGCACAGCGGAAAAGGGATATTCGCAGATAGGAAAACAAGGTCTGCCCATCATCTTTGGTGGCAAGAAATTTCATCAGCACATACACGGCTGCCATTTTACAATCATTTCAGACCACAAACCATTGCTAGGATTGTTTAGTGAGGACAAGGCTATAACACCCATAGCCTCAGCAAGATTACAATGATGGGCTTTAATTCTGGCAGCATACTGACACACTTTCGTACATAGGCCTGGCAATCAAATCGCAAACGCTGATGCACTTAGTCATTTATTTTTACAAGAAAATGATGAGCACGTCCCAGTTCCACGGGAACTGTTATACTGCTAAATTTCTTAGATTACTCGACAGATCAGAGACTGGACAAGTCGGGACCGAGTCCTATCTCAAGTACAAGAACAAGTGCTACATGGTTGGTCACAGGAGCCTGTATCTGATGAAATGAAACTAGTTCAACAGAAGACATGAAATAACCAGCCAGGATGGCATCTTATTGTGGGGAGCTCAGACCGGGAGTGGTGTGACAGACATCAAGCGCCTGAGTGACTTTGAAAACAGAGCCATCATGCTGGCTGGAGATGCTATTGTCCATTCCTGCTGTGCTGGTGAGGTTGGTGGCAAGCAGCCATGTGAGTATCTTGCACCAAATCATCCCTCTGTCAGTGCTACTCTAAGTCCACTGTTCTGTGTGCAACGCGGTTGCCATATGCAGTAATAATCTCCACTTTCTCTCCTAGGCATACCTGCCATGAGCCCAACGCCCTCAGAGAACCTGGATCCTGGCTTCAGCGCCGAAAGCACTTTGGATGAGGCCCCTGAAGGTAGCACTGTAGAAGACCCATCGCTTCACTCACTCACACCCTCCATCAGCGCAGTGACACGCACCTTGTGGGACCTAGATGTAGAGCAGGTTCGGGGTCACAATCCGGTGAGCACAGCACACAATCTGTTCCACAGCAGGTGGAGGCAGGGACACCCGACATTGCCGGCACGCGGAGCACTGCTGGAGGTAAGGAACCTGTTGAGCCCAGTCAGATGATGAAGCCTCTGGACTCGGTCCTGAATCAGTTGCTGGAGCTGTAAATACAATCACGACAACATCAGGAAGGGATGTCAGCTGCACTCCTCAGATTGCAAGGGAAGAGTGAAGGAGTCCATCTGCCTTCAGTGCGTTTGCACCCTCGTGCCAATGCACTGAGGTCAACACTGACAGGATGGCAGCCGCCATGGAGACCTTGGTCCCGGACATCGGTCCTGCACTGCTGTGCAGGCTAAGCTCCATTGCTGAAGCCATAGTTGGCCTCCATCAGTGTCAACACGAGAGGGGCAGCTCGATCTCACTCCAATTTTTCGGCCTCCTCAAGGAGTCAGCCAGGGGTTCTTGGGCATCCATAGGGAGGAGAATCAGCAGATCGACACCTTGGGGCCATTCAGCCAGATGACTCCGGGAATGTCCGGTCGATCCAAATCCCTTCTTCCTGTGACCCCATCAGCTCCAGCTCCACAGGCCATGGAGGGTGCACCTGGCCCACAGCAGGACATCCTAAGCAGACTGGGGCCCTTCAGAGGACACCTGCCAAGGTCATCACAGATAATGGGGCGTAGCAGTCGGCAGGCTACCTCCACCTCCACTGTAGATGTCAGGGGTGCACCAACGTGTAGCAGTAGGGTTATGACAAGTAAGAAATATTAGGAGCACAATGGTAGCACAGGTGTTCACAAGGTGTATATAATATGCACAATTGTAAATAGCATATGGCCCATTCCACATCTCCTCTTGTGTTTGCCTCCTTTTTACTAAGAGCTGTGTTGCAGTCACTCAGGTGACACAGATGGTCCCTCCCTTCACTTATTGCGGATGTTGTGATCAGGGGCATTCGTTTGTGTAGTCTGGTTACATGTCATCTCAGTGTTTGGCCGTTTTTATCTCTTTTCCAACATCAGTGATGCACTGCCCGTCATGTTATCTGTTTGTGCGGAAGGCACGTTGTTCAAATGCTTCTCAGGGTCATCTCCTTTTTAATGTTGGCTGTTTGGCATGGAGGCAGAGGTGTACTCCCATGTCATACGGATGCTTTAAAGGTGCAGGTGTAGTGTAGAGGGACAGAAGTGTTAACACATGGAGAAGGGTGATATGTCCTGGAACTGCATGCATTTTATCATCTGTCAGGGCTTCCGTGTTATGTAAGGGAGTGTGTGTTCCTGTCTGGCAGCTGCATTTGCGACTTTCTGACTACATATAATAAGCTGTGCAATAAGTGCAGGCACCTTTCCAACTTAAGTCTATGAGACTCTGGCCCTCTCAGCTGAACCGAGTGTCCTTGCGCTTGAACCTACAGGCCTGACAGTCTGTAACCATGGAGAGGTGTGTGTATGTGTGTGTGCGTGTGCGTGTGCGTGTGCGTGTGCGTGTGTGTGTGCGTGTGTGTGTGCGTGCGTGTGTGTGTGTGTGTGTGTGTGTGTTGCATCTCAACCACTGGCCGTGGTCACTAATGCAGCATCAAAACGGTCACATGTGGTGGGCTATGGATCTATTGAGCACAATCCGGAGCTGCCTGTCATGTCTTCAGACAATGTTGATGTGAGAAATGGGGTATGAGAATATAAAACTGAGGTTTCAGTGTGCTCTGTATTGGAAACTATGCTTCACCCTGAGGGTTTCATTGTATCAGAGATCTTTCAAATCGCGAGAGCCAGCGCTGCCCATGAGGGGACAATGTATGTGGTAAAGAGGAGGCATGTTAATGGCTAGTATGCAATTGATTGAATGGTGTCAGCCTTAGGTGGTCCACATCCATGGTAAGGTGACAAGACATGAAGGCCACTGTCCCTGAGTAAGAGGGCCGGATGTTAATGGGATTGAATAGAAGGTGACGGGGAGGACTGACTCATGTTTACATGGACTGAGACCTGACAAGCCTCCTCAGCTGCCTTGACCCCACTCTCACCCATCAATTGTACCATCGACGAAACTCAGAATGCGTAGTCATGTTGCTGGACATGGATCGCCTCGAGGAGTGCTGTCCGATTGAAGGTTACCACCTATGAGGTCACTCGCGATAGTGGATCAGCTTCTGAATCATTTAGGCTGGCGTGGCAAATGGAACACTGCAGAGATGCTTGACAAAGTCAGCACATTCGGACCTTTGCTGGCAACACACCCTTCTGCAGAATGCGCCTCATTTCAGCGATGAAGCATGTTCCCAAGGCTTCTTCAGCATTCAGAGGATAACGCCAAGCGGAGCCTTTTGGGGAACTGCATGATCTCATCTTAAAGTGCAGTGTTGAAACAATAGGAATCACTATGCTCCATTTCATGTTGACCCCTCATGCAGGTTGCCTTTTCCAACAGGATGTTCACTCCATCCCGTCATTCTCCTCCTGGAACCTTGTGGCTATGAGGCCCTCCCATGCATGCCTCCCTCACCTGGCCTGTGCTATGGTCTCTTTGTTTGCAGCGTCAGCGTCCTCAAACTCATCATTGTCATCCGCTTTGAGGCCCTCCTCCATCTCATCATCAGGCAAGCTGCCGCCCGCTTTGCAGCGCCAGGTTGTGTAGGGCGCAGTAAGCCACGATGATCCTCTGGGGAGTGTACTGGAGTGCTCCACCAGATCTGTCCGGGTATCAGGATCACTTCTTCAGCATCCCTATGGTGTGCTCAACCAACGTCTGGGTTGCGACATGAGCCTCGTTGTACCTTTTCTCTGCGGGGGTCCGAGGTCACCGCAAGAGCGTCATTAGCCAACTTCATTGCAGGTACCCTTTCTCCCCAAGGGACCAGCCCTGGATCCTGTGTGGTCCCTCGAAAATCTCCGGGATCGACAATCTATTCAAGATTTACGAGTCGTCGACACTTCCTGTGAGTCTGGCGTTAACCTGCAGGATTTGCTTGTTATGGTCACACGCCAGCTGCACATTAAGGGAGCGTACGCCTTTCCTGTTTATGTATTGTAGCGCCTGCTGCCAGGAAGCTCAATGGCACCCTGCACCCTGTGAAAACCCGGAATTCTCAGCGAAGGCCAGTGCTCTGGTTTGCTGGTGTGCTTGATCCCTGTCGAAGTTGATGTAATTGTGGGCCTTGGGAAAAAGGGTGTCTGTGACCTCATGCATGCATTGGCGCATGGACGCCTGGGAGATCCCGCACAGGTCCCCAGTCAAGCCCTGGAAGGAGTCGGTGGTGCAGAAGTTAAGTGCGGCTGCTGCTTTCACAACCACTGACAGTCCTCCAAGTCCACGTGGCGCCAATTCATGGAGAATGTGGCAAATGTGAGCTATCAAATCCCTGGATGTGCATAGACGTCAGCGACACTGGTTCTCAGTCATCTGCAGATAGGGCAGGCAATGTCGGTACACCCTAGCTGTAGCGAGGCACCTACGCACGATGTTTCTGTTTCCTTGAACCTCTGCATCTGGAAAGGGTACCTCTGGGCCTTGGTCTTCAGGGTTTTGCTCCTGCCTTTTGCAAGCCAGCCTCCTCCTTCACAATCGTCTCCTTCATCTCTCCTTTCTGTCTGCAATAATGCAGGCAGCAATGAATGCAGGCTCCATCTTCCTGGTGGCCACCTCTCTGCAGTAACAATGAGAAACGCACAGGAGTCAGAACCCGTCTGCATTAATACTCCTTCTGTTCCCATGTTGCCAAATGCTTGCCACGTAAATGATCTACACTGTGGTGTGTACCCAGGTGGTCCCCCTCTCCCAAATCATGAGCTTCTGAGATGAGACTGCTTTGGCCAGATGCCTGGATGTGCTGCTTTCAGCCCAGATGCTGGTATTCTCATACACAGCACGTAAGACTACAGGAGCATTAGTTTCTACACAGGCCATGCAAGATGTCAAGATTGGCCTGAGGCTTGGCTTCTTGGAATCGCCCAGCGCCAATAAGGCAACGCACCTCAAAAGCTTGTGAGTGCTCAGTTGCACTTAACGTCATCATCGCTGTGGAGGAATGCCACACTGCGAGCAACGGGTTAAACCCAAGAGATCGATTTGTGCCACTTTGCGTGAATAGTGCCAAATGAACGCTTATCGTTGCTTCACTTTATTGATTCCCTGCAAAGCCACTGAGAAACGTGAACACCTCTCAGCTGTGCCTGTCTGCTAATGTGGGAATGCACAGTACTGTTGGGTGGCCCTTTAATCGCCCCCATCCCCCCCATTACAGTCAGCTGGCGTCCAAGGTGCCTGTAGAGCCCCTAGCAGCAGGGTATGGTGTCATGATATTTTTCATCTGCTCAATCACGGATGGTAGCAAGATGGTGGTGGTGGTAAGCTCTCACTGCCAGACCAGCTTGGACCCTCCCTGTGCAAGAACGGAAACCCCCGACCCTTCATCGCCAAGAATGTGAACTATGAGATTATACTCCCTCATAGACCTCTCACTCCTCCCCTTGTATCCCTTGATCCCATTGTTCTTGTGGTGCGTATCCGTCAGTTAGCCCGTGGACATTGAGCTGGGGAGACCTATGCCCCGTATCCACCTAACCCTCAACATTGTCAGGCCACTTGCACTGTTAAACATGTACCCTCTCCAGACACCCTGGCATCCCCCCCCCACCTCTGCCCTCACCCTTGAGTCTCCGCAGTTGCCCGAGGCCACAAACCCCCACTGGCTTCGTCAAGGCGGCCTCGCCCTGGAGCTACTGAGAGGACGCTCCCCACCTTACTGCTGGTCTGGTGGGATCGGACTTTCGAGATAGCTCCCCTGAAACCTGGTGGGATCGGACTTTCGAGATAGCTCCCCTGATGTGGCGCTGCCACTGAAGCATGACGCTGACTCAAGCCAGCGCTGCCCAAGACAAGGTAGGCGAATGGCCCTCGAATGGAGGAGCCAAGCGCAGGTCACCAGGCGCATGTTGCTTGTGTAACATTGTGAAACACGTTGACGTGGCCTCATGATCCAACGTGGTGGGATGATTCTGCTGAGCAGGAATTATAATGACATGGAAATGAATAGGAATGATGATCCGGATGTTCGGGAGCGGGAAACGGGACCCGCCATCGGCAGGAGGAGTGTACAATCACAAACTGTTTTCACAGCCACGCAAACCCGATTTTTGCAATCTCGCGAGATTTTCCACTCCAGCCCAGCATGACACCCAACGCAAACAGTTCACGTTTAGGTACATTTAGCAAAAAGCATTAAAAATACCTTCGCAAATGAAAAATGTTAGTCACTCACAATGCATTTGCACAAGTAGTGCTTTGTAAGTCTTTTTTTCCTTTTGAACCATCGTCTAATTTGAATTTTTTTTAACTCATTTTTGGGATGTGGGCGTCGCTGGCTGGGCCAGCATTTATTGCCCATCCTTGATTGCCCTTGAGAAGGTGAGATGCTTTCTTGAACCGCTGCAGTTACTGTGGTGTAGGTAATGAGAAAATTTAGTCCAAACATGCTTATTGGAAATATTTTAGTTAAAGAACTATAATCTTTGTTAATGGGGAATTTCGGCTGCAACTTTTGACAGTGACAGAGTGGGAGCAGCACTGAGGAAATTCAGGATTGATTTTCCACGTGCAATGCCCACATGTGCAGTTGATTTGTGCTGATGTATAAATTCAATTTTCAGCTTTTATTCTAGTACTCCTTTGCTACTGTGTAAGTAGAAGTCTACTCCTTTTAATAACTTTATAAAAATTCTGCATGGTTCTTTATTGTGATGACCCACCAAGATGATTTGACAGTCATGCACTGACTCAAGTTTAATGATGCAGGTCTTGTGTGATTGATAGTACTGCACCAAAAGCTTGATGTATGTAAAGGGGTTTCACGGTCTTGATGTTTGTTCTAGTTTATCCTGTTATCAGTTCCCTAGGGAAACTTTATGCCGGGTTTAGGATTATTATGAGCACATCTGCACTTGAAGCTTAGCTTTCAGCCAAATAGGATGGTGCATCTTTTTGCTTTGAAGGATCATTGTCTAAAGCATCTGTCAGGGGAAAGTGGTTTGCTACGCATATATGGATAATAAAACCTGCATCTCCCAGGAAAGTTTAGCAAATCATCATTACCTGTCCTTTTCTTACAGTTGACTTTGGCTATGATTTGTTGCAATCTTACTCAAGATTTCATAGCTGACTCTATGAAAGCGGCAAATACTTTTCTATCAGCTGGGGCGAAATACTTCTGTCCGTGTGGATGATCATTAGTATAAGTGATCTTTCTCACAGCATCACAAAAAAAAGGTGTACTGGTTGTTATCATGCTTGATTTAATTCCATTGGCTGTTGTGTATCTAACTGAGCTTTGTTAGTTGTTAAAATGTAAAGCCTAGATTTGTTGGCTGTGAATGTGTCAGATTTTGATGTACTGGTTGTTATTATGCTCGATCCACATCTGTTTATTGCAGTTATGTCTGGTTTGGGTCCGCTGATTATTGTTATATCTGATTTGCCATTTTAATGACATTGAAAGTAAAATTAGTCTCCAATGGTAGCGCAAAATAGAAGATAACCAATGGGCAGCCCACTTCATACATTGAAGTCAGTGGAAACCAAAGTCAGCCAAGCCTGTGTACGCTTGGTTGAGAGCCCAGACAACCATTAATCATGTTGAAACACCTGAGCCCCAGAGAAACATTGCATTATTGACAGCTCAGGCTCTCTGATCCCTGCTGTCAATTTCACAATGTTTATTTATACAACGTTAAGTGGTTTCAGGGGTTTGTGTTTTATGTTATTGATACTTTAAAGGGATTGGTACTTTTATTGGCTTGCAGTGAAATGATTATTTTTTAAACATAGTAGAAAGTTATGAATTAATTATTTAAGAAGTTTTTTTTATACATCCTACTGTCCCCATAGGGTTTATTGGTTCTCAACAGCATAAAGTGGGCCAATGGGCATGGAAGTGCCATAAATTTCTATAAGAGGCATGAGGGGCTATGGGGCGGGACAGGTGGAAGGGCAGAGCTTGGCATGGGGACATGAGGTAGCATGGATGGTGCTTTGGGATTGTTTGGAGGGTAAGGGGGTGTGAGGGGTGAGGGCTGGAGGGTTTATGTGTTTTTATTTTAACTGGGACATAGTCCCACTGCACCGAGGTGGGCCTGTTAAATAGCCTGCCTCTGCACCCGGCAGTCCCTGTGGCTGCCTTCAAATTTTTTCTCAGGTCGGCTGGCCCAACCTGAGTACAAACCACACTTGCCACCTCCCAGCTGTGAAGATCCTGCCTTTACAGGCACCTTCTCCTGAGGCGGGCGGGCCAAGCTGGGGAATTCTCCCAACTCCCACTACCCGCCTCAAGGATAAAAATCCAGGTCAGGGTGACCAGGCGTCCCAGTTTTGCTGAGACAGTCCTGTTTTTGCATTAAATGTCCCAGTATCCCTACAATTTCCTAAAAATAGTTCAAATGTCCCAGTTTTCACCTTTTCCGTTTGTGTCAAATATAAACTGGGTCTCAGGGAGAAAACCTGTGTGAAATTCTTCCTGTAAACACCCAACACATCGCATTGCATTGCATGCGGCAAACTGGTATCCCTCCTCCCACCATCCCCTTGATATTTCCAATGGGGTTATCACTACGTTTTTGGTACCAATAGCTCCATTGCCACTGGCACCTTTTAAATGATCTACGGAATGGTGTTGCCAACTGTGGCTGGACATATCCTGGGAGGTGTCATCACATGGCCTCCCACTTTCAACTGCCCCTCCACCAGGCTCCTGCCATTGGTCATCCTAGATGTCAATCATCACAGAGCCCCACCTTTCCATGGCTTTTCAATGTGTCTTGGTTTTGACTTTTGAAAATTTGGTCACCGTACCCAAAGTCAATCAATTCCACTCCACCTCAGTTACCAAGGTGGAGCAGAACTTCATCTCCTGGCCCCAGGCGCTCTGAACCCTATGAATATCTGGAATGGTAAGCATTTCAATGAAGTTGATGAATGCCCAATTCAAAGGTGGCACAGTTGGTGAACCTACTCGGAGGCGGGAGTCCAAAATTCATGGTGGAGATAAGCCATTTTGCAGGAATGTCAAGTTTGGATGAAAAGATCTTTCTTATCCCATTATAGATACTCTCATTTGGATTGACTCATCACTTTAGTGATGGAGACAAAGCGTTGTCTTTTGCAGAAATGCAATGGGGCCTTTAAGGAGGAGAGGTCTCAGCCCCACCACTATGCAGTCCTGGTAAGCACTGTATCCCTACTTTAAGCATACCTGTTGCACATTGTGGCCAACTGAAGCTGAACCTGTGAGAATTTTACTGGGTAACATAATCCTACAGTCACACCCATGATATTTACCCAGCAACAACAGAGAAGGAATGGCAATATACTTTCAAATCAGAATGTCTCAGCATTTACCCTGTCAAGCCTTCTCAGAATCATATATGCTCCAATGAAATAACCTCTCATACTTCTCAATTCCAGAGAGAACAGGCCCTGTCCCCTGGAGGGGAACCTGTGCATGTTGGTGTTCACACACACGTGCTGCCCTTGTTCTTCTAGTTGGTAGAGGTCACGGGTTTCAAAGGTGCTGTCGAAAGAGCTTTGGCGAGCTGCTGCAATGGATCTTGTATATGGGGCACACTGCTGCTGCTGGGCACTGAGAGTGGAGGGATTGAATATTTAAGGTGGTGGATGATGGACAGGCTTTGGGGAGTCAGGAGGTGAGTTACTCATTGCAGAATTCCCAGCCTCTGACCTGCTCTTGTTGATATGGCTGGTCCAATTAATTTTCTGGTCAATGATAACCCCCAGAGTGTAGACAGCATTTCATAGTTCTTTGTTTTTTACCCTTTTCCATAACTACTGTTAACTGCATGATGTTGTGATCACTGTTTCCCCAATGAAACAGAAGAATATAAGAACATAAGAAGTAGGAATAGGAGTAGGCTATAGGAACATAGGACTTAGGAACATGAATGGGCCATTCTGACCTTCGAGCCTGCTCCGCCATTCAATAAGATCATGGCCCACCTGGTGGTGGTCTCAGTGCCACTTTCCTGCCTGCCCCTCATAACCCTTGACTCCCTTGTCTATCAAAAATCAGTCTAACTCCGCCTTGAATAAATTCTATGACCCTGCTTCCATTGCTTTCTGGGCAAGAGAATTCCATATATTAACACCCCTCTGAGAGAAAAAAATTTCTCCTCATCTCAGACTTAGAAGGGAGACCTCTTATTCTTAAACTGTGTCCCCTAGTTCTAGTCTCCCCCACAAGTGGAAACATCCTCCCGGTATCTGCCCTATCAAATCCCTTCAGGATCTTATACGCTTCAATAAGATCACCTCTCATTCTTCTAAAATCCTATGGATATAGGCCCAACCTGTCCAACCTTTCTTCATAGGATAAGCCCTCATCCCAGGAATGAATTAAGTGAACCTTCTCTGTACTGCTTCTAACCACTCGAACCTGCTCTAACATTTAATAAGATCATGGCTGATCTTTGACCTCAACTCCATTTTCACGTCCAATCCTCATATCCCTTGACTCCCTTCGAGTCCAAAAACCTATTGATTTCAAATTTGAATATACTCAATGACTGAGCATACACAGCCCTTTTGAGAATTCTAAAGATTCACAACCCTTTGAATGAAGAAATTTTTCCGCATCTCAGCCTGGAATGACCATCTTTTTATCCTGGCTCCTACTCTCTAGCCTCTCAGCATTTACCCTGTCAAGCCTTCTCAGAATCATATATGCTCCAATGAAATAACCTCTCTTACTTCCCAATTCCAGAGAGAACAGGCCCTGTCACAATATCTCCTCATAGGCAACCCTTTGATCCCAATGGTTAAAGGCCCTGTTGGTAATGGTGCTGCGAAGGAAGGAGAGATCTACACAAAAGACCAGTGCGAGATGGGAGAGCTAAGGTAGCAGAGAAGTGAATTTTGACGGGCTGAGAAGCCTTTTCTTGTTCTTGACTTTTTCAAAAGTCTGACGTCCAGGGCTGATATTCTGAGTGTTGTCTGCAGAGAATATTTAATGAGTGTACAGCTGAGAAAAAGAGAGGACATTGAAATATACTCCATCTAGTTTGCCTTCCACCACCCTGTTGGTCACATGACATATCAGTAATGGAATTTTTGATTAATAATGGAAAGTAACGAATATCAGCCAGTCCACAGCAAACCCAGACCTGAATTAAGGAAAACACCCAGTGGTGGAAAGCTTTGGGAAACAAGCATTTACACTGAGCATATATTGGCCTGGATCTTCTGTTGTTAACAGTGGCGAATGTTGAACCATTTCCTGCTGTTGCGTGTCGGGACCTGGAGGAAGTCCCAAACTACGCACGTGTCCGGGAAGTTTAAATCTTCCACTGGGAAGAATTATGTTGTCACGGCCCTTCCGAGAATGTCCCTGACACTCCTGTATGCCGGAGACTTGGACTTCATGGGCCATATTTGCATAGCTATTTCCCCCATCCCTCTCCCCTGTTAATCTCAGGAATAGGACAGTGATTAACAGCAGTGGATGCATAGGAAAACCCTAAAAACATGCCGGCCCATACTCCTGACAATTCTCATCCCTTCCCGCACACCCAACAATGCTCAACCCCCCACCCTGTCAATGCTCACCAACCCCCGCCACCCTGTCAATGTTCACCCCCCCCTACCCTGTCAAGGTTCACCCCCACCACCCTGTCATCACCATCCCCCACCACCCTGTCAATGCTCACCTCCCCCCACCACCCTGTCAATGCTCACCACCCCCCACCACCCTGTCAATGCTCACCTCCCCCACACCCCTGACAATGCTCACCCCCCCCACCCTATCAATGCTCACCACCCCCCACCACCCTGTCAATGCTCACCTCCCCCACACCCCTGACAATGCTCATTCCCACCACCCTATCAATGCTCACCTTCCCCCACACCCTGTCAATGCTCACCTCCCCCACCCTGACAATGCTCACCTCCCCCCACCACCCTGTCAATGTTCACCCTCCTCACCCTGTCAATGCTCACCCTCCCCACCCTGTCAATGCTCACCACCCCCCCCCACCACCCTGTCAATGCTCACCTCCCCCACACCCCTGACAATGCTCATCCCCCACACCCCTGACAATGCTCATCCCCACCACCCTATCAATGCTCACCTTCCCCCACACCCTGTCAATGCTCACCTCCCCCACCCTGTCAATGCTCACCTCCCCCACACCCCTGTCAATGCTCATACCCCATCCTGACAATGCTCACCCCCCCTACCCTGTCAATACTCACCTCACCCCACCTTGTCAATGCTCATCCCCCCCGCCCCCACCCTGTAAATGCTCATCCCCCACACCCCTGACAAGGCTCATCCCCCACCCTGTCGATGCTCATCCCCCCCCACCCTATCAATGCTCACCTCCCACCACCTTGTCAATACTCATCCCCCAACCCGACAATGTTTACCCCCACACCCCTGACAATACTCACCACCCCCCCACAACCCTGACAATGCTCACCACCACCCTCCCCACAACCCTGACAATGCTCACCCCCCCCCACCACCCCCACAACCCTGACAATGCTCACCACCCCCACCCCGTCATTGCTCACACCTTGCAGCCCCTCATGGCAATGCCTCCCCCTGTTCCCCGGCAATGCTCACCATACCCAACGACCCACAAACACTGCCCCCCTCCCCCCCAACAATGCTCATACTCCCCGCACCCCTTCCCAGAAGTGTTCAGGGCCCACGCTCCACCGACCACATCTACCTAACCACAAACCCATAACAACAACGATGTATCTTAAATATTAGAATTTTTTTTAGAAAACAGAAGAACTTTAAAACACTTACCTTAACACTGCAATCGTGCTGACCTTAAGGGGAGTTAGCTGAGCTGGTGACTTCAGAGGAAGATGTGGCCTCACTGCTCTCTCTCCTCGCCAGCACCCCCTGCTGGATCCCTTCGATAATGTTTTGCTTGGTCTAGAGGTATGATTCTCGCTTTGGGATTTTCGATAATGTTTTGCTCCTCAAGCAGGGACAGGAAGACCTGGCTGGAAGGGTGAAAAATATTTAGGGCGCACTTTTAATTGTGGTCAGCGGCGATGCCATGGAGCAGGGGATCTCACAGTGATGCTGTGAGTTGGAGTTTTTGCCTCACTCTTCAGCTCCAATTAATTTTGTGCTGCAAAATGTTTGAAGTGCGGTTTCACCATGGCGCAGCAAGTTCAATGGAGGTTCTGGGTGGACAACCTGACCAAAACAGTCTATCTCTTTAACCAATAACAGGTAAGGACTTGAGTGGTTAGCAAAGCTCTGAAGTGGTAGCTTGGCCATTAGATTAGTTAACTGAAGTTTATCAAAATATCGCTGAATTAGTGTAGAATTAAGCTTTTTTTTGCAAAGTAATATGACACATAAGCACATAAGAACATAAACATAAGAAATAGAAGCAGGAGTAGGCTATTCAGCCCTTCTAGCCCACTCTGCCATTCAGTAAGATCATGGCTGATCTGATTGTGGTCTTAACTCCACTTTCCCGCCTGCCCTGGGAATCAAACTCAGGCTGCGGCAGAGAAAGCGCCGACTCCTAACCACTAGGCCACCACGGAAGCTGCGTGAATAAAGCCGCCTCCTGCCCAGGGTTCAGGTGTTTCTTTAATTCATGAAATCCAGGATCCAAAGGGAACCATTGCTGACTTGCAAAAGCTAAGTATTTTATTACAATTCAAATGATCATGTTGCTCCTGGAATCAGAATGATGGATTTTTGGGGGCTAACATAGAAATTAATGCAGCCACATGCATTCAAGGAGTTGGTGGGGGAGGGTAGGGGTAAGGAGGGGGAAGAATTCTTAATCCCACCAGTATGGAATTACTTTAGTATTGACTTTTCTGACAGTCAGAATCCACACCAAATTACGCAGTTTAACTTGCATCCTGGTTGTGTGCTTTATGTGCCATGCGCAGAAATATTAGCATTAATCGCTAATTGATTTCAAAGTGAATGGCCATTGGAAAGATAAATCACACCATTAACAGAGTCCTCACATAGCCAGCTCAATGTTTATGGGGAGCACTTAATTTATTTTTACAAAGCAAATCCAGCAACTCATGGGCCTGAATTTTCCCAATGACAGAGAGCCTCTCTGTTGCTACAAAAATGGCTCCAGAGGCCCCAATCTGGATGTCCCGCTCCCGAACACGGCCCCCACCATTTTCACAGACATTGCAGAATGGGGACAGGTTCCAAATTGCATATCCGTGTTCACAGAGGCAACTGCCCATATAAAACAACAGTTGTTTCTAGTCATGTCTGATTTTCGTTATTCAGGAATAGGAAACATGACATGAGCAGATTAGACCTTGTAGGAGCAGATCTAAACTCTGTGGGGTTGCCTGGTTAGGTAGGGTACCTACTTCTTTGGATATGGCCCCGGGACACTTTTGGAGGATGTCAGGTACCCTTTGGGCGAGTGAAGGTGCCCTTCAGGATTTTTAAAATTAGACATGAATGTGTGTAAAAAGTGCATAAACTCAGTGGAATTGTCAACCTCATTGGAGCTGTCAAAAGCAACTGTGAAGCTGATAAGGCATTTAAATTTCCTGTCCTTTAATTATTTAAAAAAAACTGCAGTGTGAAAAAATGCTTGCTATTTCACTCTATCTGTTGGCATAAACCCAAGGGTTATCATTACTGGATTAGTGCTGCATGACTGATTTCACAACCTTACACTATCACAGTGGGGTGCCTGCCATTTCAAGCTTGATTGATACCTCCAAGTATTTATGGACTCTTTGGAGTGGGACTATAAATTCAAAAGCTTGCTTTAATAAGGGAGCAAACTAAGTTAAATGTAATGAACACATTTTTATCAATGAGAGCTTTTGTTGAAATAGTGAACTCCATCAATATACACAACTGTATTCAACCTCATCTCAGCATGGGTCCTGAGGACTACCAATTGACCCATGGGCAATGTATCTGTAAGGGCAAAGGATGGTGGGTGGGGGGGCATTGGTTTGGATGAGTTGGCACTAAGTTAGCATAGGGGCTATAAAGGACCATGGGGATGGGTAGAGAGGGGCATAGATTGACATGAAGCGTACGAGGGGCCATGGCTGTGGGTAGAAAAGTAGAGGTTGGCATGGATGGTAATAAGGGCCATGGGGGTGGGTAGAAGGCATTAGGTGGCATGGATTGGCATGAACGGGGCATGGGAAGTATGTGCAGGGTGAGCAGTATGAAGGATGAGGACTGTTTTTTATTTTATTGCTTTTTTAAAAATCTTGCACGAAGTGCACTGGTGCACTGCCCAGCCTAGCTCCACAAGCGGCATTCTCCGCATTGTTTCTGAGGTCGCCTGCCATGACTCCCAGAAACCCTGCAGCCCCCCCACCCCCATCCCTACCCCACCCCTGGAATAAATATCCAAAGTTCCAGGGCACTTTCTCCCGGGTCGGGCCTGAGGAGCGAGGAAATGTCCGGACTCTGCGCTCCCAAGCCGGAATTGAAAATTTAGGCCCTTGACTCACATGGGGAGGTTGATGGTGAGCTCCGTTTTTTGTGAGGCTAATGGCAGAGTAGTGCATACTCTGCAGCAAATTGTGGTGATTTGCAACTCACAGTATATCTCTCTCTCTCATCTTAATCTCTCTCTTAATTGCGGCATGCACATTTAACTTGCCACTATTTTTACAGCAAATTCTGGGATCTTGCTCAATGAATGAATGTCTTGAGTTTACTCCCCTTCATGCCATATGCTCTGGTTCTAATGTCCTGGATAAGGTGTAATTCTTGTTATGTCTACATTATCTACTCCCTTTACAAAAAACAGCGAGAATATCACTGCCCAATCTTTACTTTTCCAGTGAGAGCACGCTCAATATACGAAATCGCTCATGATAATTTAATCTCCCCATCCTCTCAATCGTTCTCATTGCCCTCTTTTGTATTATTTCAATAGATTTTTATTAGTACGCTTCACTTCTTTTTCCATATTCAATTGAAAAATTATCTTTGCCATTCTGATGCCTTTTTTTAAACATTCTTAAATGAAGTTTGATGTCAAATTCATTTTAATTCTATGGCAATTTCCTTCATGGCCCAAATGTCTTTTCCTTCTTTATGAGTTACTTGGTGGTCCTGTTTAATCAGACGAGAGCACCTTAAGCGTTGTACCTATGCTTCGCATTCAGAAGGAAATCTGTAATTTCCCCACTCCCCCAGCCATATTAAGATCTGCCAAGCTTAGTCTGACAAGACTTCTCAAGTGCATAAAATAGGAGATTTGATCATTCCTTGTAATCATATCCAAGATGATTTCTCAATTTATTGGATCATTTAGCTGGGTCTCTGCTCCCCTTTTACATTATTCTGGGAGTTCCAGGTTTTTCAGCTAGGCCTGCATATAAAATAGGCACAGACCCAGCATTGCCATGGTAAAGAGACACAAGCTGTGTTCTTGGTCCTTCTGCCTCAATTTTCTTTGGTTACGTCCAGCAACTAATCCCAGTAGCACATCAAGAAGCTTCAAGAACATTGACTGTGGCCAATGACGAGGCCAGGCAGCAAGGTGAAGTTAGCTGACAGAGTAAGTGTCTTACTTTTTTCAGGAACCCTGTGGATTTTTGGACATCATAATTCTGCCTCTGCTTTGCCACTTCTACTCCCAGTTTCCAGCTAAAATATCCTGTTGGTGAGTGGAACTATACTGGGGGTGTGACTTTGCCATATTAATAACCCAGCTCACAAAATTCTGACATATTTTGGCCACAATGGATTCAATACTCTTTGGCTGCACTGGCCTAGAAATACATTGATCCTGTGCCCATTTTGCAAGGGCAAAATTGGCTCCTAAGCGCCCAGTATGCCAGGTTGCATTCACTTGCATATTCTGCAATAGAATTGCACCAGCTGTCACATTGGCAAAGGAAGATTGTCCAGAAAAAAAGGATATCCAGAACCCATGTCTGAAGCAGGTATGAAGACTTTTCATTTGCAAATAAGAGGCTTAACAGCCTTTGAGGCCCCCTTTGCAAACAGCTCTGTCGTTACCAAGCCTGCTACCAATAAGATAGGTTTGCTAAAAATTACTTCAATGGATGTGGAGCCTGAAGAAGAACTCCAGTGTGCTCCCAATCTCCCCGACCTTCTCTGCTCACTTCCTCCTGATTCCCAATCATACCCATTCCTTGCTGATTGTCTCCGCTCCTTTCCAAGAACTACCTGAAGGACGCTGTCAGTGACACAGTGACCTAAAACCTAATGTCAGTTCACTGACAATCTGCCCAGGGATGCCCAGTATGTGCCTATAGTTCACTCTCCATTTTAAATGAGGCCAGAAGCCAAATATTATGCGTGCCTCAAGCCTGTCAATTCTGATGCAATGATCATTCTTTGGCCTAGCTGGCATCAGCAGACCTTCACTAAAATTAATACCTAGACCAGTGTGCCTGTCCAACGCTAGGATGCAGGGCTCCAGGGAAATTGACCCCACAGTGTCTAAAGAATTCCTCTCCCATGTGAAAATAGGTAGTAACAGTTCTACGTGCAATACAGGTTAATAGGCCCAAATCACAAGTTAAGCAACATTTGATAATGTTCCATTATTGGTTAAAAAAAAAGAAGCAACAGTGTCAGTAATTTCAATTTTGTGAAATTTTATTGATGGTTATTGTTCAACTGATCATACTGCATGCACATACGATGACAAAGAGAAAGCCTGGCCACAACACTTTCCAGCAGGTTTTTAATCGCATAGGTATATCACAGATTGTGGGTTGATATTTACTAGGTGTACGCCAGGAGGCGCACACAGTACACATGAGGAGTATAACTAAGAATTGCAGCAAAAAGGCAGAGGAAAAAGTTTTTAAGCTGCATTATTACAAAAAACAAGGAGACCTGTGACAAACACCCCAACTTAGGTACTGTTAAACAGGACAAAGTGAACGGATTCTAGCATATGCACAGACAAGCTGCAATTTTTCAAGGACGCTCAGACAAGCTGACCCGACAACTTGCTTACATTGCGCTTTTAACACTGAAATGGCCCAGAGGCGGAATCGGCTTTCTAGTTTTGTGATTTATTCAAAGCATTATAAGTAAAATGCTTCCTTTTTGTGAACACTTTTAATTCGGTCCAGTCCAAAAATAAAAGGCCTCCTCGGAAAATAACATAACAAAATAACACGAGCTGTCAAGCAATGAAAAATTGCTGTTTGTTTACACAACACAGTCATGTCTCAAAAGTACCAAGCTGACGAAAATACCATGATTATCTACACTTAATGACTGCAATACTTGTAAAATGCTTATATAAATCTGGATATGATTATCATGTATTCCATAAAAATGATACGCCTTACAGTTGATCTACTATGCTAATTCTAAAACATCATAGGCTGTGTAATCTATAACTGAACATTTCCACTGCACAATTTGAAATTTATTTATACATTTTACTGGTACAAAGAACCTAGTTTATTACTTTCCTTCTGACAAAAAGAAAAATATAAACAATGCTTTATCACCATTTTTGAATGTTTTCCCTCCCATAATACAAAAGTCAGCAATGATATCAATAATTTATATACTGGAAGTAATATAAAAAGAATGCTCATTGATGGCCTAACTAGCAGATTTACTTAAATAGACCTATCTATGGTTGAACTGCTGAATACTGCCTGGTGGAGTATCTTGTAATTGAATGGATGGCCCTTCTGAAACCTTATGTACAAGTGCCGAGAAACATTGAAAAACATAACCTTTGGCTTGAACAAATAGTGAATAATTTAAGACAATTGATAGCAAGATACTTGGTGCAGTGGTGCCCTCTTTCAAATCTATATAATGCAGGTTGACACCCCTTCCCTTAACCCTCCCTCCTTCATAAAGCAAACAAAATTGAAATGAGGAAAAATGACTGATTTAGTCACTTGCAATCCTACAAAACAGGTGAGAATCCCAATGGCTGCTGTTCTGCATCTTCATATGTACGTGTCTCAGTGATTGTGGTTCTCTCAGTTCTTACATCTCAGTCTTTTATCACCAATAGAAAAGCAGCTGCTTTAGCCAATAATCAGATATGTAACTTTCAGAAATCAAAACCCACTTATTAAAATACACAGAACAAAATATCTGAGGTATAAGATTAAAAAAATGTAGTATTTTCCTCTTTTTAGAGTTGCTAAAATGATGCACTACTGCATGTATTGCAATACCCAGGCCTTGGAAAAGCTTCTTTTTTCCCCAGCAGAAGATTTAATGGTATGTCATTTAGTATGGAGCAAAACGGCTGTATCCCCCTCGGTATATACTAGCCTGCAATGAAGAAAGAACGAGACCGACATCATCAGCAAGGCTCCTAGTCTTGGCATCAGTCAAGGGTGTAAAAGCATTCTGAAACAAAGTGATGGATTTAATTATCAAAATGACTAATTATTCCATTAAGCCAAACGTTCAGCTAGGTGATACTCACAAAATTAGAAATATAATAACTTACATGCACTACATTGCCAAGAAATTAAGACATTCATCAAGTTTACTGGAAGGATTAATGTGGCATTTTAGCTGCTGTTAGCACCAGAGACAAATTCAATTAAGTTAAACTGAGGATATGCTGGCGGAGATAAAAAAAATATGCAGGATTGAAGCAGCAAGAAAGGATACTAGTGAATCAATGATAATCTTACCACGGCACCAACGCCGTAGGTGGCTGCTGGAGCAAGTGCGTGGTGGTAGGGGTCTGCAGCATAAACTCTTCCGTAACTGAAAGTAAAGGAAGGGTGTATCAGTTAAAACTATACATGGTAAAGAAAAGTGATACAACAAAGCTACAGTATACTATAGGAATCACTTGATAAGGGTTTGACAAAAGGTGCAGTGTGATGTACACCGATAAAATAATGCAAACAGAAAATACAAAATGTAGAAAAACAAAAATCAAAGCACATTTATGTTTCCTAATGTATTAGTTCTCACGGTTTATATATTAACATTCTTGTCGTGTGATATTGTATTATTGTGAAATCCTCTCTATAATCCAGCTAACAGCCTCCTGCTTGTCAAATATGGGGAATCACAATGGAGACCTTCCTCTTCGGAAATGGACAATGTGAAGAAATCACTTGAGCTGTACTCTCATGGCTTATGATACCACCATGAACATTGCATATTGGTTGACCCTATAACACACTTACAATTTTATATATATATATATATTATTTTATATTAAATAATTACTTTAAATTTGAAAAGGAATACAATACACTGTGGTTATAAATTGCATTTGTTTGTTACCCCTACTGCAAGTTGTTTGCTTCTCGATGTATCCCCTGATTCTGCAGACCATTCCCCAGCCAAGTTAATGGGCAGCTGAGAGTCTGCCATCATTTTCCCTATTTATGCTCTTGAACAGGCAGAAGGCAAATTAGATTATTTTTTTTTTTCAATTTAACGTCCCTTCCTGGATGGAAATGATTTCCTTGTACAACTCAGTTGAGGTTGGAAAATGACAATGTAAGGGATGACAGTAGAGAACTTGTTTCCTATCAGTCCTGGCATAGCAATGTAAACATATCAATTTCTAGCACCTTGGGCCAACCAGAGGACATAAGCTGAAATCATTACAATCTGTTTCATCTTCCTTTCATACCTCACCATTTTCACAGGTTATGGGAGGCTGCAGAATTAATGCTATAAAGGAAGATGGTAACAGCTAGTGCAAATTTGGTGAATGTATTTCATTTAGCCAATAGGAAAAAATACTGAACTGATTATGAGGACAGAACTTTTCAAACAGTTAACAAAATGTTACTGCTGCTAGCAACCTACATTCCATGTCTAAAGTAATTAATTGCTACGTGACCCAAGCTAAATGAAATAGCGTTTCCACAATAAGTTACTTTTCACTAAGGTATTTTGCAAAAGGGATCTTGCATACAGAACGATGCACCATCAGTTTAATTATATCAAGTAGTGTGGATGCTTTTCTCACTGCATAATGGTTTGTTAATGGCTGCTTATCAAATCGATAATTTACACTCCATCACATTGTCTTAATGGAAATGTACTGAGCTTCAACATACATGTCTCCTGTTTACTGTATATGAGCTCAGTTGAAATGTGCTCAAAATTACTAGTACTATTTTAATCTGAACTATGATGCAGACAAATCAATTGGAATTTTAAACTCTTGGGAGAATTACTTATATTTTATTTTATAATGAATGTAAGAAAATGGAATAGAAATGGATGTTTTTGGGTAGGAAATGGGTGCAACATTTACCAACATCTAGGTATGAGGCCTTGCAATCTGTCCCAGAGACACAGCTGGCATCATATTGCTCTTCACTGTTTTTAAATATCCTTGGCAGCAACGAGTATCAATGTTGCATCAATTTAAATATGCAAAGAAGGTTTCCTGCTCTGTTTTGGGACCCTTCTGCAAAGTTTATGGAAAGTTAAGACTAGTTTTCCAGTTCTATAGCACCCTAATTGGTAGTCTTTAAATGGGCTGCTGGAGACCACAAAACAAATTATAGGGAATGGTTGTTTTTCACTTCTCCTTTGGAATCAACAGTGTGCTCCTGGAATGCCCTGCCTGGATATGTGGCAGAGGCAGGTTCAACTGAGGCATTCAAGAGGGCATTAAGTGATTATTTAAATAGTAACAATGTACAAGGTTCTGGGGAAAAGGCAGGAGAATGGCACTGAGTCATCATGCTCATTCGGAGAGCCAGTGCAGATACGATGGGCCGAGTGGCCTCCTTTTGCACTGTAACAATTCTGTGATTCTCTGATTCTGTTTATTCAGGTCGTTGTAGAACATTTTACATTTTTTTAAATCTATTTATAATTTATAAGTTCAGAGCTGTAAAAAAATGAAAGCCAACAAAACATTATTTGCTAAGTACTCTTAGTGAACCTGCTAATTTCTGTTATTTGGAAGAGAAAGAACTTTGTAATCCTTTTTTACAAAGTTTGCAAAATAATCAAATAAAACTGGGGTGTTCTTGGATGGAGACTGTGGCCTGAATTTTCAAAATGACAGAGAAGACTTATCCAACAGGAGGCCTGAATCTGGAAGTCTTTCCATCGAATCCAGCACCCATCATTTTCACCGGGGCGGGAGGGAGTGGGTTGTAGTTTGCACATCTGTGGCTCATGGAGGCAGCTGCACATGTTAAAGTGCAGCTGCCTCTAGTCAGGTCCAATTTTCAGTGACCAAAATACAACTTGTGCACTTTAGACTTATCAGGAGAAAGTCTAAAGTTAGCAGAGCTCTTTGGAGAGGGAGGATGGCCTTTTGGCGAGGTAGGATGGCCTTTTGAATGGGTCCAGGGATGCCGTTGGGAGAGGTAAGGTGCCCTTTGCGAAAGGTCACGTGCCCTTGGGATTGTTAAAAGTGCTGATGAATGTGTGTAATAAGTAGATAAACTCATTGGAATTGTCAATTTCATTGGAACCGTCAAGCTGTCAAGGAAATTCTCAAAGCTAATTGGAACTGCTAGCTGTCAAGCGATTTAAATATCCTGGCCTTTAAATTAAAAAAAAAATCAGTACTTTCTATTTAACTTTGTCTACTGATATGTGCCTGAGGGTGATCATTATAGCATTTGTGCTGCATGACTCATTTCACAACCTATCATTATCACTGTGGGATGCCTGTCATTTCACTGTCGTTATAAAGTCTTTTATGATGGGCTATGAATACAATTGCTTATTGTTATGAGGGATTAAGTGATTGAAGGAATTTAAATGTAGTGAATGGGTTTTTAATCTAAGAGAGGTTTTCTTCAAATAGTGAATTCATCAATAGACACTTGGAACTTTATTTTATTTCCTCTCAGCATGGGTCCTGAGGTCTGCCCATGGTGGGTGTTGGGTGAGTTGGCATGGAGGGTACAAGGGGGTATGGATTGGCATGAGTTGGCACTAAGTTGAGGCATGGGGAGTATTTGAGTGGGGGTGTGAGGGGATGAGGGCTAGAGGGTTATTTTTTGGCTTTTTTGCAGCCGGGATAAGGTGCCAGATCAGGTAGGCCTTTTGGTCAGTTGGATTCCGGCACCCCCTGTGCTGCCTCTGAGCTGTTTCCGAGGGCAGTGGGCATGACTCCTGTTAACACTCACGCCCCCTACCCCCTCACTCCAGAAAGAAAATCAGACCATCCGAGGCACTTTTTCCAACTGTACTCCTGAACCCTAAGTGAAAATTCAGGCCTTTCCATCCAAACTACAGCTCTGACACAGCATTTTTATAATAGATACTCATTTTCATTTTTATAAGCGTAAAAGGTTACTTCTGAGATCTTTGATTTGAAAAGACAGCATTGGAAGTTACTGCAGGACCAAAACCCCTGGGGGTCTGTTCTGTTGATACAAATGCAATGTAGTGAAACAGTTGCCCGCCTGAGCCTCAGGCACGGACTCAATTCAAAATCCTGTGAAAAGGGTCACCTGAATGCCTGGATCAACAAACGTGTAGTTTCCACACTGAAATGCCAATAGAATGTTACACTATGCGAGTCCAAGAGCAGAGCAGAGTTCTGGTGAGGTTCCAAAGCAAAGTAGCCTTTCCTAATGTCTGCTCCCAGTGCAGCAATTAAGTGAGCCTCTTTGGATCATAATCACACTCTCTGGGATTGAATATCTTTCCCTTGTAATGCCTGGAAGATTTGTATAAGCTTCAATAGGAAGCTTGCAAGTTACCAGCTCACTGAGATCCAAGGTGGACAAAAAGGGAATAATCTCCCTGGAAATACTTGAAACTTTTGCAGACACTTCCCCCTTAACATGGGAGGTTGGCAAAAGATTCAATCACAGCTTCCTGTTGCAAAGTGATGATAAACAAAAAAATAAGGTGTGGAATCCTTTGCTATTGGATTCCATTCTAGACTCTGGCCAGGTGATCTGCCTATCTTCTGCCTTGATTGGGACAAGAATTTCAGGGCCTGTGCATTTCTCCTCTAAGTCTATCTGAATTCCCAATATCATTCATTGTGTTTAGTACTGTTGGCTGGAGCTTCAACACACTATTCCAGGAAATGATTGAGTGGTAATTTGGCCGGTGACGTCCAATGCAGCAAGGCACCAACTGCAACAGTATCATCCCGGACAGATGTTAAACTGAAGCAAAGTAATTTCCTACAAGATGAGGTGGAAAATCAATGAAATAATCATCTTCAATATTGCTCCATGGTTTTTTTTGAGGCAGGTTCTAGTGTGAATTATGCAGAAGCCTGCAAACAGACATGCCAGGTTCTTAACCTCTTGAAAGAAGATAGTCCATGCTACATGAACATTAAAAACAGAGGCCAAAGAAACTATGCAAATGTTTCCATCACATTTTTGCTGCCTGTTTGCAGAATAACAGATTTTTACAGGTGAGCAAATGCGTACATACGGTGATTGGAATTTTAAATAAGGAGATTCAGTGTCCTCACTCTTGCGTCTCAGTTAGTAAGGATGTGGACTACAGAGTTACAGCAAATCAGGAAAGTCATAATTTTAATAATGACCTGTCAGGTGACTTTTGGGATACTGCAGCATTAGTCAAGAAACCTACCAGGTACCACTTCTCATCCATTTCTACCTGAATGTGCATGAGGACAGGCTGAAGTTCCAGACCTGGGCTTGTTAACATTCACAGTCCTGTCTTACATAGATACATACATATATGCATACACACGAATTAGGAGCAGGAGTAGGCCATTTGGCCTCTTGAGCCTGCTCCACCATTCAAACAATCATGGTTGAACTGATAGCAGCCTCAACTCCACTTTCCTTCCTACACCCTACACCCTTTGACTCCCTTGTCAACCAAGAATCTATCTAACACAGCATTAAAAATATTCAATGACCTTTTAAATATTCAATGAATTTGTGAACCAGATGGGTTTCTACAACAATTGATAATAGTTCTCATGGTTGACTAGCTTTATAGTCCAGGTTCTATTAATTAAATTTAAATTCCACCAGCTACTATGGTGGGATTTGAATACATTCCTCCCCTGCCCCACCCCACCCCGCCCCGCCCTGCCCCGCCCCTGGGGTCCCTGGTTTACTAGTCCAGTAACATTACCACTACACCGCCATCTCCCCTGATGAAGCATGGTCACTTAGATGAAATACTACTTGGATGCCATCACCCCCAAGAATATTTAAACTCCAGTTTATGTTAGTCGCTTTAAGAAAGGCAGGAAAAAATTGTGGAGAGAATTCTGAATTTAATGATCAATATTCAATGGATTAAAATTCAGTCAACACAGTTCAACAAAATGGATAATGTTTAAAAGCTCAGTAATCCTATTTTCCACATGCTACAAAGAACCTGGATGTTCTGGTTACATGCCACAAAGAAAACATCATGCTTTTATTCAGGTGCTTTATTCACCTAATTATGAATATTGTGAACATCTAGACAAATGCACATCTGCTTCAAATAGAAATCTCATTCAGCCATTGATTTTCCATGGAACTTTCTCATTCTCTGCCTTCATATGGCGGTCCTGACCAAAGCATAATTCTTAGTAAATTGGTAAGCAATTTATTTGGATCCAGCAGCTGCATACACTGGCATGTCAAATACAAAATTTCAACAGACCACTGCTCTTTGTTCATATTTTTGAGATTACTCATATTTTTGTATATTAAAGAAAATGACAATTAAAAAGATAAATAGTGCAGTATTATTTATCAGTGCCTTCTTTAATGAAAGAAAGGACTTGCGTTCATGTATTGCCTTTCATTACCCCAGGACGTTCCAAAGCACTTAACAGTTAATCGAGTACTTTCGAAGAGTAGTCAGTCATTGTTGTAATGTATCAATCCTGCACCACACACTTCTGACTGAAATGGGTGGGCAGGTATACCAACTGTTCTGCTAGAAAACAGGCAAGAGATTTTATGACTAAAGTTCATCGATAGTTACTATTTCTGTGTTAACCATGTTCTATTCATCCATTATATTGACAGTGCTGGAATAATAAGAACATCAGTTTTGTAACCGTGTTAAAAGCAGGAACCCACTTTTATAATCTGGTCATCCTACTGCCCAAGGAATGTGTGCAAAATGTGAAGTACCCAGTCGCCCACAGTGCCAATATGGTTTCTTATGAGTGAAAAGAATTGATCGATGGTCAGCTCTCTCTAATCAGATGAACACAGATAGCAATATAGCAGAGTATCTCAGTGCCAAATGTATTACACCACCAATATTATACTGTTCTTCCAACAGGATAAATACCTTGGTAGTGTGGTGGATAATAATGTACATGGTGATGGAAGCATTAAATTATTAATTGGTACAATATTGCACTAGAATATCCTCTAGTACACTTAAACACATCAAAGAAAATCTTCCTCACTGCAAAGCACAGCATGATTGTTTGGCTGTTTAAAATTTACATTAAATTTGGAACATAAAACTGGAAGTGCTGAATCTGCATCAATTACACACTACTCTAATTAGAGGCTGAATTTTCAGGCCTTTCACCCAGCAGAAAGAGGGTGATGGTGTTCTGAAGATGGAGCACGGCTGACTCCATTTTTCCCCTGCCAAGTAGCCAACCCAAGCAGACCTCTTGAAGAGAGCACCCAGCTGACTGAAATATTTAAATTGGTCTCAATGCATTGATAGGGAGTGTGTGCACGGTGCTCACCTGGACCAGTACCAGCTGGCAATCGGGGCAAGGTGAACTCAAGGGGTGAGTTCCTCCTGGCCATAAACCCAGCCTTGGCGGCTACTGCTTAAGTCTTCCCCCTTGGCTAATCTTCCCCCTGAGGGACCAACCTCGCTCCAGCCACCTGGTTACCACGCTGGGGTAAAATCAAGCCCTATTTTTCTTTGAAGAGCTAAAGAGCTTTTATCCCCATTAAAATCAAACCACAGGTTTGTCAACAATCTTTTTTTTATTCTTTCACAGAATGAGGGCATGGCTGATTGCTGACTAGGCCAGCATTTGTTTCCCATCTTAATTTCCCTTCAGAAGATGGTGGTGAGCTGTCTTCTTTAACCACTGCAGTCCATGTTGTGTAGGTACACCCACAGTGCTGTTAGGGAGTTCCAGCATTTTGACCCAGTGACATTGAAGGAACAGCGATATAGTTCCAAGTCAGGATGGTGTACGGCCTGGAGAGGATCTTGCAGGTGGTGGTGTTCCCATACATCGGCTTTTCTTGTCCTTCTAGGTGGTAGAGGTCATGGGTTTGAGAGGTGCTGTTGAAAGAGCCTTGGTGAGATGCTGCAGTGCATCTTGTAGATGGTACACACTGCTGCCACTGTGCATCAGGAGTGGAAGGAATGAATGTTTAAGGTGGGCTTTAATGCGGGCTGCTTTGTCCTGGATGGTGTCGAGCTTCTTGAGTCTTGTTGGAGCTGCACTCATCCAGGCAAACGGAGAATTGTGCCTTGTAGATTATGGACAGGCATTGGGGAGTCAGGCGGTGAATTACTCGCCATAAAATTCCCAGGGTCTGACCTGCTCTTGTGGACACTGTATTTATGTGGCTGCTGTAGTTGAGTTCCTGTTCAATGGTAATGCCCATGATGTTAAAAGTGGGGATTCAGCAGTGGTAATGCCATTGAATGTCAAGGGGAGATTGTTAGCCTCTCTCCTGTTGGAGATGGTCATTGCCTGGCACTTGTGTGGGGTGAATGTTACTTGCCACTTATCAGCCCAAGCCTGAATGATGTGTAGGTTTTGCTGCATTTGGTCACACACTGCTTCAGTGTCTGAGGAGTTGTGAATGTTGTTGAACATTGTGCAATCAACAGCGAATATCTCCACTTCTGACCTTATGATGGAAGGAAGGTCATTGATGAAGCAGCTGAAGATGATTGGGCCTAGGACACTACCCTGATGAACTCCTGATGTCCTGGGACTGTGATGATTGACCTCCAGCAATAGCCATCTTCCTTTCAGCTAGGTATGGCTCTAACCAGTGGAGAGCTTCCCCCCGATTCCTATTGTCTTCAGTGGTGGTAGGGCTCCTTGATGCAACACTGCTGCCTTGACGTCAAAGGCAGTTACTTTCACCTAACTATAAAAGAGTTCAGCTCTTTTGTCCAAGTTTGGACCAAGGCTGTAATGAGGTCAGGAGCTGAGAGGCCCTAAGTGGAACTCAAATTGAGCGCCAGTGAGCAGATTATTTCTGTATAAGTGCCGCTTGATCGCACGGTCAATGACCCCTTCCAGCACTTTACTGATGATCAAGAGTAGACTGATGGGGCGGTAATTGACTGGGTTGAATTTGTCCTGCTTTTGTGGATATATGTGTCTTGAAATATATATCTGTGCACGCTGGAGTCTTTTTTAACAAATGCAAGTTGCTTTAAACAGCTGCAGTATGTTTTAATAACACAGCATATTAACGTAGCATAGCAAAGTTTCTCCTGTTTTACCATACAACCTGTAAATTGCCTCCTGCTTACTTTGACAAATTCACTTAAATCATAGAGTAAATTTTATTTGTGAAATTGTTAACTCACAGTGAGTTAAAAAAGAAAACCTTTCAATATCTTCAGCCACAAGAATCCCCAGGGAAGAAGATCATTAGAGTACATGCCACCCAAAATAGGACAGTTCAAAGAATCTACCTCCATGTTTTGACAAGTTAGTTGTTTGGTAGTACAGAACTTGCTGAAAAAAGAGACATGTTTAAGCTTTTTGTCTTGCACTCATCAAAGCACTCACAAGAATACCAATATAAGGGAAGGCACCAATTTACACTGTATGTGAAGAGAATGCTGATTGGTTGGCAAGTAGCATTGCATGGAGAATGCACCAGTGATGGTGACTGATGGTTAACTGCCAAGCATTGTTTGAAATTTAAACCAGGCAGCTTGACCCTGATTAATCAAGGCATTGCCCTGAGGAATGAGAAATCTGCCAGGGTATTCTTTACTATGGTCTACCATAAGCCTACCTTCATTGGCCAATATATGTGTTGGGATTCTTACAGCTAAATGCACTATAAGATTGGTCTTATCAGCAACTTTGTAAGTAGGGCCCAAACCATTTGCTCACCATGCAAGCTTGATGCTGAAATAGAGTGCACCAAAAGCATCCTGCAGGATAATGGCTACGCTGATCAGATCATTTAGCGCTGTGTATCATGCAAGCTCATGAACAGGCCTAAGATTGTCACTTTCGGCCCTGAAAAGTGCCCAGTCTACCTCAGATTACCCTGGAAGGGCAAGGTATCTCAAAAATTTGAGTAACAGGTGAAGCTAGCTGTTTCACACTGCTACTATACAGAAGCAACACGAGTGGTATTCATCACTAACAGGATGCTGCTGTCAAGCCAGAAAGACGTTCTGCCTATCACAAATGAGTAATGTGATATATGAATTTCAGTGCCAGTGTGAGCTAGGTATGTAGGCCGTATGTCCAAAAACTGGTGGATCGTATCAAACAGCATGTCCCAGCCGCTGTTCGCAATGGGCAGGATACAGACCATACCCAACCAGCCCATGCTGGCAAAACTCAAAACACAGAGTCCAATGTTAGATGTGATTCCGTGATTGGACAACATTTGCTGAATAATCCTCAGTGTGCTAAGAATTACGCTGACAACCAATTTAAGAATGTCAGTCAGGCTCGCAATGTGGCACATTTGCGTCCACTGGAAGCTACATATATTAATACACAGAGCTCTGTACATTGTAGACAGAAGGAACATGTACATACATTGTGCCTGTTCAGCTAAACAAAATAAATAACAACCATTCGCTGACTCATTCCTCAGGGCAATACCTTGACCAATCAGGGTCAAGCTGCTTGGTTTAAATTTCAAACAATACTTGGCAGTTAACTGTCAGTCACCATCACTGATGCATTCTCCATGGCAACGTCACTCGCCAACCAATCAGCACTCTCTTCACACACAGTATAAATTGTTTTCTTCCCCTATATTGGTATTCTTGCTAATGTCCTGATGAGTGCAAGATGAAAAGTTTAGGCATGTCTCTTTTTTCAGCAATATGACAATTTCTTGAAACAAAAATAAATTGCGTCAGTAGAAAAAAGTCTATAAAACACCTTCCCACATTTATGATGTAACAGAAAAAGTACACACTGTGTAGAGCATTCCTGCACATCAAAATCGCACCTAATAGATAGACAGATGGACAGATAATAAAGCTAAAAAAAAATAATCTTATAAATAAATTGCCTATCTGTAATAGGTATGTATCCAATATTCATCACATTCATGCGATACATCCTCAAAATTCAAAACTGTGATAAGCATAGCTTCACATGTGGCCCCACCTAATTTAAATTAGCTGGATAAGAAAAGTGAGGTAGTATCTTCACCTCAAGTTTCAAAAGTATATTGCTCGCAACTCTAACAAATGACAGGAAGACGTTTTTAATCACATGGCAATAAAATCCAACACAATGATTTCAAATCAGTGTTAAAAGTCATTCCCCAGCACTATGCAAGATGCAGACATAATTCAGAGCAATGGGTTATAATTTTCCACTTCATTGTAGGAATGTAGGGACAGTTATCAACTGCCCAGACAATAATTATTACATTATAATTGTACTCTTGTATTCTTAACCAAGGATTCCACACAAGAGTTGCAAGATCTTCTATGTTGGATATTCATTACTTTTTCCTTATAACTTCCTTAACTAAGATTGAAAGCTGAGCAGAGGTGGGGTCCTACCTCTTGCTGGTGTACTGTCATCTGCACTGAGCTTATATTAGTACAGGGATGTAAGTTACCAATACTATCACCAGGGCTGTATCACACAGAGGATTGGCAGTTTAACTTTGATTTCTTGTTCAGAGTTAGAAGCAAAGAAATAAGTAATTTCAAATCAACAACATATTGGCTTCAATGCAGCTCATAGCCAAGTAATATAGGCGATAGGAAAATTAAATTATGTGAAGCTGAACTCAGTGTAATGTGAGAAAAATCATATATTTCACTGTAAACTTTTAAAGCTTTGGACATGTCCTTGGCAACAAAGCTTCTAAATCCCAAAATAAAGCTGGCAGTCATTTATAGTGTCCAGGAATCTAATTGTGGATCACTTTCATGACTCTAAGAGTGCTTTGGAACTTGATTGACATCCAGCCTGGACCTTAGCGAAGAGGCTCCAATAATTCTGCTCCCATGGGACTGACAACGAAGGCTATTCCTAACCATTTTAGTCAAAACCATAATTTGTTTTCAGCTGCTGATCATCGCATAAGATGCTTTCAGACTATCTCGATTGGAAAGGATATTGAAAGATTCAAATTGCACCTTGTCCAATCAGGAATTATCCTTTCCCTACTTAATCTTGTCACATTTTACACTCAGTCACATTTGACCAAGCATGTGAGTTGACCTAGAATTGTAAGCATGAGGCAGACAAGCTGTCAAATAGATAATGACCATGAAGCCAAAAAGGTTACCACTCTTTTTATTGTATAAGACTCAAGAACTAATGCACACTGCAAAACAGAAGGAATGGTCTGAAGATCCTGTCACATAAACTCCTTGCTTCACACATTGGGCTAGTCAGTGGATTTTGTTTTACTACGTAGGGTTACAATCATGAAATAACTTGTTTTACTTAAAAAAAACTCATTTGTTACTGCATCTTCGGCAAATTCTTTCACCATTAAAATGTGTTATAACATTAAAGTAAATCATTATTATTGGACATTAATAGTATGAATTTGATACATTGGTGTGGAATTTAAAGGGCAGCAAATCAAAAATACCATAACTACTCTGTAGCATTCTTTGGATTGTGATTATTTTAAATGACCCAGCTATGAAAACCCTGTAATCCCAAATCATTAAAGCAACGCTTTAAAACTTTTATTTTAGACTGGAGATTTGTGAACATTTTCCTTTTGATATTATCATTTCTAATATTAACCTTTCTGCTCATGGACTGGGACATAAATTCTAACCAGAAGGATGGGATAATAGCCTTTTCTCTCTCACAGCTGTTCAAAAAAGCAGGATTTGGGGCCATTAATACCTTCATCCTAGTGGGCATAAATTCATGGTAAAATTAAGGTGCTTGTTGGATTTATTATCAGTGCTCTGGCAGAAAGTCTGATATCATCCGTTTCCCAGTTTTCCAAATAGCAGCATGTTTTAACATGCTAAACATGGAAGTCTCAGTATTATGATCCTGTGGAAATTCAGTCCCACCCATCAAGTTTAAATTTTAGAAAAATATTGTTTAAACTCTGAGTGCTAATTTTGTCATTAGAGGAATTACACTGAGCCTTGAGAGACTGGAGTTAACATATCCAACAAGGCAAGTTAATCAATCTCATGCTCCTAGTCAGGAGCCATGTTCCAGAAGAGCAGAGGTTCATCATAGGGCTGCAACACCATAGCCCCAATTCTTCAATCTTTGAGTGTATCACCCTCTGCAACAGCAGCATTGGTGGATTTACCATTTTCCAAAAGGGCAAAAGGTCAAACAAAACATCATCATCCACTTGACTTTTAAGAGAGCACCCTAAAGACAAACTCGTGCTCAGTGTCCATACTGTAGCCACTTCAGACTGGCATACAATTAGTACATTTTTGTTTTTCTCGGAGGTTGCATTGTTAGAAGACATGAAGCGAGTAAAGTTAGAAAACAAAAGATATCTTGTAGCTGATCCCGTCCCTGCTGATGGTAACGCAGGTAAAAAAAGACGGGCAAAAAATTATCAGGCTACCAATACCTGAGTTCTCCCTTCTTGTGAAACACTTTAATTCTACTGCCCAGTTTCCTAGTGGTGTTGGTTGTGAGTGGTTTAGTTAGAAGATTGAGAATATATAATGGGCACAATTTTAAACTTTGTGCAAATGAATGGGTGCCAGTGAGTTAAAATTGGGCCCATAGTATTATTACCGGTTTAAAAGAAAATGGTACCAGCTGGACCCAGCAAGAAAGTCTCGTGCATTTTTGGAGCACAGCTGTAAACTTTACCACGGGTTTACTGTATCTAACCTGGAGGTGATTCATGCTTTTACTGCAAAATATAGAAAAAAAAATATCATTTCCAACAATGAATTCCCTCACGAAATTCATTCAAAATTTAAAAAAATAAAAAGTTCTTAATTTAATAGCCAGTTCATAGATGCAAAGCAATAATATAAGCTTTCCATGAGATTGTAAAGACATTAGGGCAAGCATGGAAAGAAGAGCTTTATTTCATTAGCTGGTCATAAAGTTAGCCAATCAGAAAATTTATTAGCCAGTTTTGAAGTTCATCAACCAACCCATTAAATAGAATGATACTATGACACAATACCTTTTCCACCAGATTATTAGCCAAAACAAAATATATGTCGCTACATAAAGCCTGTATTAATAATCAGTGAACTGGCAAGTAGCCAAAGTGATCCCTGATTAAGTTAATGATGGATTGCATTCCTGTGAAAGGCCTGGCACTTAAGTTGAGAAAACATCACAACGAGCTTAATTTAGGCCTCATTATGTCTATTTACAAGAGTAGATTTAATACACTTGGACACAAATCCATACTTAGACCCAATCATGCTTTTTGAATGTTTCTTATACTCTCAGCAAGATAGCATTGTGCTTTAAATGAACTTTTTGGCAGCATTCAAATATCCTTTTATTAAAACTTATACTCCCTAAAGCATGGAATTAAAAATCATTTGTTCACACTTGCCATTATGAAGCTTTGACCTTGCAGTGTAATCTACTATCCATTTCTCAACTTAACAGAACAAACAATCAGAGATCTCATGCATCATCTATTTCTACACTAATTTGAATTTGCAATAAATTTAATATCAATCTAATATTTTTCACAAGTATCACCTGTATATGAATTCAAGTTCTTCCCTATACACAATTAAAATTATACACAATCATTCCACTAAGCATTCTGTGTCTAAGGGTGGAATTTAACCCCCCCCTCCTCCCCCGCTTGCAGGTGAGTTCGGAGGGGTTGGGGTGGAGATCCCACTGCTTTCCGACCCTCCGATTAAGACCACGGTGGGAAGACTCGCGGAAAGCCTTCCTACCTGGAGGCCAATTGAAGCTCAAAAGGTATCCAACCAGCAGCAGGTAGTGTACTTGCCATCTTGGGAGGCTGTCCAGGAAACCCTGTTGGGTTTACCTGTGGCCTTCTGGGATGGGAGCTCCCTCATTCAAAGGCATCCTGTGCCCGATTGAGGGACCCAGCATCGGGAAGGGGGCGAACAACAGGAAGCCATCCCTCTGCCCTTGCTGCTGACCCTCCTCCTCCTGCCCCCAGTCGCTCCCCCCACTCCCTGGGAAATCCAACCAAACCCACTCACATGTCTCCAGAGGATCCATTGCTGATTCCCTGGGTGGACCATAATGTAGTACCAGCAGTGGCCACCATTCCCGGTGTGCTGCCGGTGCGGAGGAACTGTTGGCCTCTGATTGGTCAGCTGCTGCTGGGGGTGATATTTCCACCCTACTGGGGCATTAATTCAGTGGGAGGCCTGATGGTCTCATGGTAAGTGTCTGATTTACTCAGAATAGTGTTGGGCCTCCCATGGAAAGGCGACATGGGGCTCTGATCGGCTCTCCAACTCTGTGGCAGGACCCACATCTCCGCCACTAGTTTCTGGCCTAAGTTTTCTATTTTTTTCAAACTTTTTTTAGGCTAGCAAACTTAAGTTTATGTTTTGGTATTTTCATTTGTTATAAACAGGTAAAATCCTATCTGTACAGCAATGTTGCCTCTGATGTCCCTTCATTGTGCACGGTCCGTTGTAGTGCTGCATTGTCCCTTTAAGATTGCTATTCGGCTGCACACATGCATATCTCAAAATGATCACTTTTTGTGTGCAACCTGGTTGTCCCTTGTGTGATAGGTTCTGGACTGATGCATGCCCGCACCTCTCGGTAACATTGCTGCACAGGTAGTGATGAGAAATACAAATGCGATAGAGAGGATCGAGACCCTAAATCTCTAACGTGCATTCTCATGAAGCAAAGGTTAGCACCGGCAAAGTGATCTTGCAAGATTTGGCTGTTATCACAAGAAAAAGCAACAGAGTCTCCAAGGGCCGGCGAGAAGAGGCAGAGAAGCACAAACAACAGGAAAGATGGTGTTTTAGCATTCATTCTTTAAAACTTGCCTTTTTTTATTAATGGGATTTGGGTGTTGCTGTTTAGGCCAGCATTTATTGCCCATCCCTAATTGCCCTTGTTCAGAGGGCACTTAAGAGTCAGCCACATCGCTGTGGGTCTGAAGTCACATGTAGGGGCAGCAGATTTCCTTCACTAAAGGAAGTTTTTGCAATGGTTTCATGGTCATCATTAGGCTTTTAGGTGAGAATTTCTCCCCATCCGGGGGCGGGGTTGGGTAGGAGCGGGTGTGCGCGCAGCCATTTTATGTGGGTAGGCCAATTAAGGCCCACCCAGCATGATGTGCACCCGGAAGCGCTGAGCACTCCTTGTGCTGGCAGTGGGGTTTGCCTGAGTCGGGTCCTGCTCTCTTTCACGCATGCGCCTCAGGAAGATTAGCTTAAGTTCAAAATAATTTAATAAAGGAAAAATAAAATTTAAGACATGTATCCTCATGTGAAATAGTCACATGAGCTGGGACATGTCTATTAATTTTATTAAAAATTTTTACAAGGCTTTAAAACCCTTCATGAAACCTCATCCTGCCCGTGGATGAGGTTCCATGAAAAATGCAAAGGCCGCCTGGGCTCTTCGCCTGCCGCCAACCTTAAGGTTGGACTGGCAGCTCAGTTTATTGATTTAATTGATGGTTAACTGGCTTTAATAGGCCTTTGACAGTTTGGCGGGCGTGCAGCCAAGTCGGCTACGCACCCGCCGAACTGAAAGTCTGATTGATGCGCGGTGACGTCACCGCGTGTCATTTTACGTCTCGGCGAGCGGGCCCTACCCCCACTCACCGAGCCGAAGATTCTGCCCTTAATTCTACACTATAAAAAAATTGAATTCAAATTCCACCATTTGCTATGGTGGGATTTGAATTCACGTCCCCAAAGAATTACACTGGTCTTTGGATTAATAGCCCAACAACAATACCATTCTGCCATCACCGTCCCCTTAATATCAATCTAATATTTAACCTTTGGCATGGTGTTAGCACTTTATCCCCAAAATCAGAATCCTCTGTACAGATCTGATTAAACACATAGATATTTGCCACTTCAGGTTAAGAGGTGCTATATAAGAAATGGGCAACTATGTTATCAGATTGTCAGAATCATAAAATGATTTATTTTCTGTTCAGTTCAAAAATGGTGTGCCTTTTTAATGATGTTAATCACTTTCTTTCCTTCACATCAAAAAACAAACATTAAGAAAATTCACAAATACAGACATTTCTGTAGTTATATCATGTTATATTGTTATATTATTCATAAAAAGCTAGGAACTAATTATTATGTGGATATATATCCTGGGGTGCCTCATGGACTGTCGCGCTGCAGTCATGTGCTGAGTGACAATGTAGTACATACCAGCCACATGGAGAGATGCAAGAAACACACTCACTGAAGCTCCAGCATTTTGAGTCCAAAGTGTGATTATTTTTAAATTATGGAAACCAGACGTCATGGTCGCAGCAGGGTGTCTGTGAGTAAAACCCAAACATTTTAAATGATTTTAATGCTGAATTAGGTTGAAAATTCAACCTGAATTAGTGCCAGAGAGAGAGAAAAACTGAGCGAATCATGCAATAATGAAATGGGTGAAGTGACAAACACATAGCTCCAGCCCATGATGAATTGGGAGGCTGATAATGTCATAGAGACATTTGAGAAGTTTAAACAAAAGTGCAGACTAACATTCAGTGGCTTTCTAAAAGGCACCAGCGAAGAGGAAAATGACAGTCTTTTGTGGGCAGCAGAGAAAGGGATAAATTTGTTTAATAGCTGGGAGCTGAGTGAAGACGGCAGTGAAGAAACCCAGGCAAAATCCTTGAAAACTTGAGCACACATCTCCAGCCAAAGTCAAACCATAGGATCTACTGATGTGAATTTCAAGACCTGAGGCAACAATCAGGTGAGCCTGCTGACAATTTCTTAATAAGACTGAAAAATGCAGCAAGAAAATGGACAAAGATGATAGGTTACTGGATCAGCCCATTTGGGGCTCTGCACACCCTGACATACAAAGAGAATTGATTGAATAGGATAGGCTGATGCAGGCTTTAGACACTGCCAGAAAACATGAAACCAAGAGTAGACAGATAAAGATGCTCTCTACCCAATTGGCTAGCTTTCTGTTAAGTCAAGAGAAAAACAGCAGGGTTGATGTAGTTAAACAGCAACAAAAGAATGCACAGCAGATAGAGAGAAAGGTGTGCAAGAGCTGTGGATGAGCATGAGTTCACAGGCAGAAGGAAATGTCCTGCATATGGACCAAGTTGCAGAGCTGGTGGAAAGCCAAATCACTGGGAAAAGATGTGCGGAACAAAGAGAGAAGATGCTAAACGAGTTATCAGAGACACAACAACAGGGCAAATAAGAAGGAAAACCAAAATGCCCGTATGCTGGAAGATGATGATGAGTTTGAGGAGACGCAATAGGCATAGGAGCCATAAAACTGCATGAAATACAGTTCCCAGGAAAAGAACTTCACACAACCATTCAGATCAAGAAGTAGGTTAGAAATAAGCCCACAGCCATAAAGCAGAGCTGAAGCCTGGTACCAAAGTGCAGAGTGACATCATCCCACTCAGATCATACCAGAATATCTTTACTAAAAATTTGAAAGAAAATGGGTACCCAAGGAAAGGTGCTTTGAAACCAAGCAACATTATGCTAACAGATGGCGGGAGTCAGCGGTGTGGGGGAGGGGTGGTGGATGGACATTTGGCAGCTAAGGTCAACCTAAATCATAGAGACTCACACAAAGGAAATGATGTTAACTGCATGTTCTTCATCACTGAAACAGGTGGTCCTGCTATTCTGGGGCTGAGCAGTTACGAAAAGCAGCCGCTTATCTCAGTAAACCATGAGATAAAAGATCTAGGGAAAGAAAAGATGTATCACCTACTGAGTGTAACACCACTGAAACTAAGTTAGAGATGAGACCAGCAAAGATGAAGAGTTATAGATGTTCTCTCAGCAAGTGATACAGGAATGGCCTGATAAGATACAGCAAACACAGCCAGCTATATGCCAGTACTGATATATCAGAAATGTCATCTCACTAGAAGATGGTGGCTGGATCCAGAATAATGATACCTAAAACATGATGCAGGGAGAACTTCTCCAGAATATACAGGAAAACCCCATAGGAATGGAGAAGTGTAAGCTCAGAGCCAGATCAGCTGTGTACTGGACAGGCACCTATGAAGATATCAAAACCCCTCTGTAACCACATTACCCAAGGGGACACGGGTTTGTAAAAAAAGCACGTTCAGATGGTCAAGAGAACCTTCACAAAATGCCGAGAAATAAAGGAGCCTTGCTTTGCTACTCCAATCTACACCCCACAAAGCTGACATGAAATCAGCTGCAGAGTTGTTGAATGGAAAAAGTATAAGACAAATCTTCCAAACATGATGCTTCCTCCAAATGACCAGGAGGAAGTAAGACAACAACTCACTGATGCACAGGTAGGAGGAAGTCAACACTTCAACGGGCATGCTAAATTCCTGAGTTGTTGAAAGGACAAACTGTACATATACAGGATCAAATGATGAAAACCTGGAACCCGGCAAAAGGTGTTTGTGAACCTGAGACTCCAAGGTCATGTGTCTTTGAGACTGAAATCGGTAAGCAAATGAGAAGGAACAGAGTCCATGTTTGACCCACACCTGAGCAGGAAAAGCAGAAAAGATCATCAACAACACCAGCAACATCACTAACCAGAGAGACAATATCAACAGCGTCATCAACAATCGGTATATTATCAACAATGTGACCAGCAAGTGACATAATTAGCAACATCAAATACAACTGCTACAATGCCAGAAACAACATGCACAGCATCACCTGTGCAGCATACCAACTCACCGCTGAGAGTGATGATTGCCAAATCTAAAAGGTGGAGGCAAAATATCCTACAACCTAAGTGATACCGTGAATAATATTTTTCCTCGATAAGAAAACAAGCTCTAAAAGACTCAAGTTTATATATAAAAGTCAATTGTTAATTTTTAGTTGAGAAAAACAGTTAATGGTTAGAACAGTTATATGGATATTGAGACATTTTATATTTTTTTAAAGAACATAAAGAGCTAGGAATGAATTGTTATGTCAATATATATCCCAGGGTGGCACATTCACAGTTGCACTGCAGTCATGTGTCAATTACCAATGTTTCAGTCTACCAGTAACATAGAGGGATATAAGAAGTATATTTGATAAAGCTCTAGCATTTTGAGTCTAAAGTGTAATTATTTCTAGCTTATGAGAACCAGAAAGCATAGCATATAGCTTCTACTATCTTTCTCAATGCTCTTTACAGTAAGGTATTACCAGGAAGCAGAAAAATAAGGGGAAATTAACATTTCCATTTTTGATAAAGAATCAGGGGAGCAGTTATAGTCGAATGACAGGTTTCTGTTCTGTTCCCATTGTTCCCCATTTTAACCACACTGAATTTGGCACAAGGACTTCCATTAATAAATGCAAATCAGTGTCAAAGCTATTTTAATGCATTGCTAAATGGAATGCCCACTGCATCGCCTAAATATATTGGGAAGCCTGGAAGGCCTTCTAAGATAAGTTAGTATACATTCCCTGGTTGGGCATGGAGAAGTGGAAATATACTTTGTGGCTCCAGAAGGGAAGTCCAGGCCTCTGATGACTTCCCAAACAGTCGTGAGACACTCACACCAACCCTTTCCACCAGCCATCCCTTGCTGGCGGAAGCCTTCCTTTGTTGCTGTCGGGCAGCCTCTGGGCCTCCCAATCTTCATTTCTCTGTACCAGCCAGCTATCACTTTCTACCTGAAACAGGTCGGCATTTGGCCAATGGCATTCAAATGAGGTCCAGCAGTTAAAATCTGCCAGGCCTCCGTCAATGACTCCCTTGCAGGATTATCGTCCACTTCCAGGGTCTTCCTGGCAACTGTTAACTCCAGGCTAAGGATAAAACACTGTTTCTGTGACACTGTAATAAATATACCACACTGAACAATAAAGTCGTAAAGCTTTTAGACATTCAGTATTATCTGAGTCACAGCAACAGCGACAATGGTAAACTGAAGCCAAATTTAAAATGGACACCAAAAAATAAAAGATAACAAAAAAAAAAATAGATATGTAGTGATTCAGGATGATACATCTGCTTTGACAATTAATAAATTCTTGCAATTGGAAGTAACATTTTGGCCAAGTTTGTAGAAAATACCAGTAATCTCGTGCATCATTGAGTTATTCACATCATTTCTGGGTTCATGTTCCATTTTTCTTTCACATATTTGCACAACCTTGGAGCTAAAATGAGAATCAAAAAGCACTAAGCACTCCTGAATATCTTGCTCTTACAGACCTGGTACGATTTCCCTTCACAATGCTTTTAGAAGTTTTGTGTCAGAGCAGCTCATTCAAACAGCTGATATGCAAGTATGGAGAGCTAATTGCCAAAGTAAACAAAGTTTACCTATTAAGAATGAGAAGTTATTGTGGAATTTAGAGCAGTTTTTGTGCTGTGGACTTATGTTCTCTTTGAACTATGCTGAGATAGCTTACTTGTGGCCTTTCGACTACAGATGATATTCTTATTCATTTAGCATATAAATGCCAATTTGTACTTTCAGTTGTTTGTGGCCATTTTAACAGACTGAATCATTCAGTTGTTTAGATATTCACACAGTTCCAATTCAATCTTGTTTGCAACTTAGTTCCAATTCTATACCCATCCTACACAGATTGTCATTTTATGTTGGATAAATGATTTCATTGCATTTTAATTCTAGGATTGTTTAATGCTTTATTTTATCAGCATTTACGAGTGAGCAATGGGGTGTACGTAATCATAGCTTTCTATTAAGCTACTGTCTTCAGGCTAAATTGGTTTCAATCATATTTGTGGATTCAGTGGCAATTTCAGAAATCATTTTGTCCTCTTTAACAAAGTGCAAGGTAAATCTTCACAGAAAATGAATATCTCAAATGCTTCATAACATAATTAAAAAACCTCATCATCCACATGTAGAAATGTGCTGTGACCCTTGTGGGAAAAAAATCAACAGTATTTTTTGAATAATATACTGTTACAGTCAATGTGAATAATGTACACAAAAGTAATTTGATGTCATTCTCTACAATTCCTGCTCTTTAAATGCTTATATGTAACAACTATATTTATCCTCTCAATCCAGTCTAAAATCAAAACACTGACTGAATGAGTCAACTACGTCAAGGTGCCAACCAAGGACACAAGGTGTAAAAGCAATCAAGCCACATTGAATCAACATAGGGAGAGATGATGAATCTCACCATCTTTCCTGTCAAGCCATATATTATGCTATTAAAATTTCACTATAATGAAATTTTAATATCATCTCTCTCTAGAGTTTATATAAAGTGATATTTGCAAGAGTTTATATGGAGTTTGCCAAAAGCTTCACTGAAGAACTGCTAGGAGTCCACTGTGCATTAAGTGCAGCTAAAGATAACGAGGTTAACATGAAAAATATTCCAGGTTTTAGTTTAAAAAAAAACTTTGTGAATGATGTCTGTATCTTACAACAGACCATTCATACAATAGCTTCCATTTAAGATGATGCATTTATTAAAATGAATTCATGTCAAAGCTTGCAGTCCTTCTCTTAGTCATGTTTGACTCAAAAACCTAAGTCCACTTTTTTCTGGGTTAAAAAATTTAGCTCCAACTGTAAAAATCATACCTCATCCAGTGAAGACTGGGAACTCAATGCACACCCTCATGGGCCACTAGCAGCAGTTTAAAAATGGCAGAGTAAACAATTGCTGAATATGTGGAATAGGGATTTCAAATTCATTTCAGCTTTTCTATCTTCAAAAATTAAACCTGTACTATCCTTAGGTAATCTCTACCATACCTGATGAAGGGCCTGCTATAGTTCATGAATAAAACTGCATGTTGCAGGATTTGTAGGCTATTTGCTAGTCGTAACTAAAAAGGCCCCACCCGCTTTGCATGTGAAGTCCTGCAGGATACCACAAAAGATATAAATATCACTGTGGATGCATCAAAAAGTATCAACAATTATTACCTGAAGAGGTGTTACAAGAAATTTCATCTGCTGCAACGAAGACGAACTGATTTCTGCAAAAGAAGATAAAATTGACAATACTGCTTGGTGACAGAGCACGTTTGACTGGAAGATGTGCTATCTGCCCACTGATCTGATGTTTAAAGATGGGAGGGGAGGAATTCTTTAATTAAATGAATGTGGGGGAAAAAGCTTTCAAAATTCAGAAATTATTTAATTAACTGTGAATTTTAGTTCGGCGAATGACTGTCTTAACTTTATCTTTATATATATTTAACCAATGGTCATTTAAAAATTGTATATAAAAATATTGAAGTTCCAGATATTGGTTTATTCTTTACTGGACATTTCATAAAAAATGTCTTTGTTTTGCAAAGAAATTTATTATTTGATTAGCATGCAGGGCTATAAATGATATTGCTTGTTTCTAATCCATTGCATAATAAAGCTGTCAAAACATTTTACTTTGTGCTTAAAACATTTTACTCACAAATTTTCAAGCAAACTGAAATATTGCAAGTCTTTAGGAAGGCTAGTTTCTTTTAGGGTTTTGTTTAACATCAGCCGTTTATTTATAAAACCAAAAGTATAATACTTATCAAATTTGGTTCTGATTTTATTCACAAATTACTGCGATAAATGACCTTTGCTAATTTCACAAATTTGAACTTGCATTTAAACATTGTAATTTAAGAGAAGATCTATTTTCATTTGTGAAGTATGATACTGCAAACTGTTTTTCAAACCCACTCAAATTTCTTATTGCATATAACTGTCTTTTCTAATTGGTTCTGAGGAGGCAACGTGAATAATATGACGGCAAAAAAAATGTTGGTTCCTACTCATGAATTTAATTTCATCTTGCCCTATTTTCCATTGGAGTTTTTTTTAATTATCTGGATTTTTCAAATCAAATTAAGCTTTTTCTTGAATTTGTGTGCCTCACATTATTGAAGAAAGGTCCACTTTAATGCATTTACATTTAAGGGAATGGCATAATCTATATATGCAAGTTTTGGAGTCATGGAAATGGAGCTGGAATTTCAGCATTTCAGTTCAGGAACAAAATGATCTGTAAGTAATATTTATGCATTTTAAAAATTACAGTATACTTAGTATTTTGTTTCAAAACAACTGGTTGGTTATAATACGTGATAAAGTAATTTAAGGTCTTAATTGTCCACCATTTCCTCATATAGAAATCCGTGATTAATATTCCATTTTACAAAATTTGGCTACAACCTATCATTTAATATCAAAGCTAATCTCAGATATATTTTTATTAATAAGCCAATTAAATGGACAAAAGCATACATCAGAAAAGATCACGTAGAACATACTATAGATTGAATACTTGCATTCCAACATTCCCCTAACTGTTTTTCAATAGCCAAAAACGAAGCACTTATTGCAAACATTTATGAGTAATTAGCTTCAGTCTACACAAAATCATACCAACAGCATCTAAAAGCATACTGGTGTAGCGCATGCAAACTGGAGTTTATGATACTGCATTCAATGTACAAAGTGCATATGCATGGATATAGAAATGCAAACAGTCGTAGCTAAATTTATTCAATGGCATATATATTTTGATCTAGTAGTTCAATGATTTTCAAGAAAGGAACCCTGGTTGCAAGCTATGATACACAAGCCAGTACACTGTACACAACAAAATGCACCAATCAAATCAAAAACCACCAGGCAGCCAAACAAGGCAAAAATCCTTGCCCTGGGGCTTTGCTCAAGAAGCCACACAGTGAACTTTTGTGATGGATCTGTCAGAAGTGATACAGCTTTGCAGATAAACTGATTCATCAAGTGAATATGCACTGACAAAATGACAATCCACCCCTCTTCCCCAAGACCGATAAGGTACGAAAGGGCTTCAGAGTACCACTAAGTGTGAAATGACAAAGGGTCAGCACAAATCCTTTAAAGTGCCATTAGTACTTACATACTCTTCAATGAACATGCTCTCAGCATACTCCGTGACAAGATTTTAGCTATGGACATGCATTGTGTAATACACAGTAGCTTGAATCAGTTGTTCTGCTATTTGTGATTCTGTTTACGAAACAAGAGTAGTTTATCTTTCTGAAACAGGGGTTAGCACATGTTAGGGGTGCCGTACTGATGACTGTGTACTCAGTTAATTGTGTTCAATGATCTGTTGCTGTTTGATTACTCAAAACAAATAACCACTGGCCCATCTTTTTTTTTTAACTAGTTCTGTGATTTGTGACCATCTTGGTGGTATCAATTTCATTCATTTCTGTGCCACAGTTTGTGCAATTTTACTGCATTCCAAAACCACAACTGATGAGATTTACTTGTAACAAAAAAATTGCAAAAAATTGTAAAATAGTATCAAAAATAAAGAAATTAATAAAAGAAAATATCGTGCTGTTTTGCATGTTCATGTATACTATTTACAACTGAAAGTTTATTTCGGTTCCACCAGAAATATACAACGTAAATCCATGATAACACAATGCAATATAACATAATGTGAAAGAATAACACACTGTAGTTTTATATGCAGGCGTAATTGCATTCTAGATTTTGTGCAAGCAGGCAAACAACATACATCTACCTTACACATGGCACAAATAAAACAATGTGTGGAGTGATTAGAAATTTAAAAACAATAGTATACTGTAGTTTCATTGATTCAAAACATTGCTTACACAGGAAATTCTACGGCCTTAACACTCCTGAACCTTCCAAAGCAAAGATAAACAAGGCAATCAGTAGATTTAGGACTTCAGATATTTATTGTAAAATCAATCAACAATGTAACCCAATTGTGATATGTTAGACAATGATAATCTAGTACTTTGTAACCATGTTCCACTTTGTAGCAGGCACTTAAGATATTATATATATTTGATATTATCATACTGCAAATAAAAATACCCTATCCACTTCTGTGTTTTAATATGGAGTTCTGCAATTAGCGAGCTATAATAGATACGTAATACATTCTACAACAGTCTTATAATTGTCCTTTTTCTATTAATTTACAAGTAGCAAAAAAGAAAAATCACAAAGAGGAGTTCTACTGAATGCATTTAAAAGAGACAAGAAACATAAGCTTCTGATTTTGCTCGAAATTTAATCATTTAATATGTGAATAGCAGGGAGGTTCTATCACATTCTTTACACTGACTGTACAGCAGAGGCTGAAACAAACCTAAAATGAGACAAGCCCTTTATAAACTTTGGCAGGGAAGGGCATGTGCCATTTTAGGAACAACCCAGTAATAACTTCAATCAGACTACCATCTTCAAACATAACACAATTTCCAAAGATAATGAAGGCCTCTGTATTGAATTTCAATGGGTTAAAAATAACAAGTTTCCATTTTAAAGTCCATTCTGTGAAATTGGTCAGTAAACCTCAAATAAATGAGTAAATGGATAAATGTTAAACTATTTCATGTCAATCAAAATTCCACCAGGGACTGGAAAGTATTGATAAAGAAACTGTGTGCCAATTATAAAGGCAATTCTCTCATTCTCTGGCAAGAAATTTGAGAACAGAGTTGGAAAGTGATGGTAGTATTGCCAGGATCAATTACTCCTGCTGGGAATCTGTGTGATATGTCAGTTGGCATAAGTGTGAACACTTCAAGGGCCAGTTGTGCCTACAAATTACAAAAACGCAAGGGGAATTTGAGTTTTCAGCCCTGCTGTCAAGATTTGGTCTGTTATGAAAGATAGGCAGCCAAATCCACAATTAATCTATAAAATTCCTACATGATAAAATGTTGAGAGTTACAGAATAATATGCGTGCGGGTGGATGCTATGGTTTTGGTACCAGAGTGCCTCCAAATGAACAATGACAGATAAAAAAAGATTAAACCAATCCCATGTTGTGGAAAAGAATATCAAAGGTAAACAAATTGCTAAAAAATAATCCAAGAACAAATATAAGAACCTTTTTACTGAATTGCTCACATTATCAGCCCTCATCAAACTGGAAAATTCAAATCTTGAGAAACAAATGTTGCTTGCCTAGTGGAAGTTAACCAAGATGTACGCAGTAATTATGTATGAAAGTGATAAGCTCCGTTGTAGTTAATATAACTGTCTCGTATTGCTGAAGTATAGTATGTCAGGACCGGAGAGTACAGACCAAAGGAGGCAGGCTTTAAGTTTCTCTTGGAGTGAACTATTTAAATTTTACTGATCTAATGAGGTTTTATGGAAGTATGAATTTAATTTATGCTTTGATAAAACATTTGAAGCTTTATTATGGGGAGGCGGTGGCATAGTGGAATTGTCACTAGACTGATATTCCAGAGACCCAGGGTAATGCTCTGGGGACCTGGGTTTGAATGCCACCCTGGCAGATGGTTAAAATTTGAATTTAATAAAAATGACCATGAAACCATTGTCAATTGTTGTTAAAAAAAAAACCCATCTGGTTCACTGGCCCTTTAGGGAAGGAAATCTGCTGTCCTTACCTTGTCTGGCCTACATGTGACTCCAGACCCACTGCAATGTGGTTGACTCTTAAAATACCCTCTGAACAAGGGCAACTAGGGATGGGGTCAGTGATGCCCACAAACCATGAATGAATATTAAAACAAATTAGCATAACTAATAGTTCTGGTAGATGGGCTGTCTTTTTTAATTACCGGTCAGCCCTAACGCTGTAACAAGATTAAATTGAAAGGGCATTGATCCAAGGGCTATCGCCCATCCATTAGCTTAACTTTCCCTTACTATTAACATGAATGACTGATTGGGCGGAGGAAATATATTTAATTATTAGCTAAGGCGTATGCAAAACTTTCTATGAGCTGTTATCCAGGGAGTAACTCTGACCTGACTAGGTGACAAATTTGAGGATGGAACTAGACTCTGAAAAAAACCCTTCACTAAACCTCGTACAAAAACAAAATACAGTGAAAGCTGGAAACCTGAAATGAAAACAGAAAACACTGGAAATACTCAGCAGGTCTGGCAGCATCTGTGGAGTGAGAAAGGGGCCAAATTTTCAAAAGGCTGTAGGGCTGGTATGTGGTGTGTATGGGATATAAAAATTGCGGTCCCGGAAGTATTCTCGAGATCCCAACGTCTCCAGGATAATTTGCAATTTTCAAAGGGCCGGCAGAGAGAGGAAATGAGAAGCCTGCTCACTGCCAATTAACAATCTCTTGAACTCCTTAAGGAGCTTGTTAAAGAACCTGCCCAGTGAAGAATGGAATTTTTAAACTTTATTTCAGCGAACCCAAACAGTCTGGTGCACCTTAGTGCACAGCTCTTGGGTTTGCCGTGGGGCCAAATAAAGTTTATTTGTTTATCTTAAAACCAGATTTCAATGGACCTACTTGCTCCAGTGCTGGTACTGGACCTTCATTTTCTTGCATGGCCCTTCCAGCCCTGTAGAAACTGCTGGCTCTCTGAGGGGTTGCCTGCTCTCTTCTACAAGGCTGGCACCAGACAGGCAGCTCCCACCTCGTGGAGACTCTCAATACCTCTAAATTGGTGCCAAGCTCACCCCCTGACCAACCAGGCCATTTGAATTTAAAAATAGCGTCACAAGCTGAGGCACAGGGTCAGGACTCGAAATGATCCAGTGTCGGGATCCTGACCCAGCTTTGAAAATCTGGCTCAATGTTTCAAAGGTGGACTCTGGCCGGGATTTTCTGGTCCGGTCAGAAATTTGCGCCCAAAGTCAAGGGACTCTTGGCTGTTCTCCAAATTTTCCAGTCCCACTTGGGCCGGGAATCGCCACGGACAGGGCTGGAAAATTTGGACAGCAGCGAAAAGTCTGATGACTTTAGGTGGAAATTTCCAGCGGCACTGGAAAATCCTGCCCTCTGTTCCTCCTTCCACAGATGTTGCCAGACTTGCTGAGTATTTACAGCATTTTTCTCTTTTTAATCACTTAACCAAACCTATTGGTCAATGCTTCTCACAATAACTTTGTTTCAAACTTCCAAAGACTCCAACAATTTTTGTTTTCACTTGACATATTTTTCAGCCAAAATAAATGCAAACAGTTTGATAATTTCTCCAATGGCTGGTGTGTAAATGCACCACCGAGTGTGATACTAAGACCGAGGTCAGTCCCAGTCCCAGCAGAGGTGGCGGAAGGGAATGGCCTGGGCTAGGGATGGGGAGAAAACAATCTCAGCCATGGTTCCTGATCCTGATTGCTCTCCAGTGATTCTGACTGACAAATACATTTGTGTGGATTGTGAATAAGGATAGCAAAGGGTGTTCCTACAGTGAAATGATTTCTGGCCCTCACTGTCACTTGGGTGAGGTTAAAGAGATCAGGGGCCACCTGCTCAAAACAGCTGTAAATGCAGGACCAGTCAAAGTTGACAGCTTGAAAGCGGCAGACAAGGTAAAGCAGTTGCAGAGAAGAAAAAGAACATTGAGTTTTTTTAAGTAAGTGAGCAAATATTGTGTTATTTTTGAAAATAAAGGGCAGCATTTTGCCCCCGTCAGTGGGGGTTGTGCGGGAGCGAGCAGGTTCTTGATTGGCGCCCCCGCTTGGGGGGGTGCCGCCATTTTACGTGGCCAGCGTAACGTCCGCCTGGAAGCGCTGTGCGCTCCTTGTGCGGGTGGGGGGAGGGGGGGGGGGGGGGGATTACCTGAGCCGGGAGTGCACTCTTATGTGTATGCATGTGAAAGAACGCACAGATCTCCCTGAGGCAAAGTGCTGTCTCAGGGCGATCAGTGTTACTTTTAAAAACCTTAACTGAAGACGGAAAAAAATTTAAGGACATGTCCCCTAATGTGAAATTGTCACATGAGATGGGACATGTCCATTAGTTTTAGTGAAAAATTTTCGCCAAATTTTAAATCTTACATGAAACCTCAACCTGCCTGTGGATGAGGCTTCATGCATTATCCGAAGGCTGCCTGGCCTCCTCGTCTACCCGCCAACCTTAAGGTTGGATGGACAGGCCCATTAAATTCATTAATTAGTTTTTTAATGGCCATAATAGATCGTTGACAGTTCAGCAGGCACACAGCCGACTCGGCTGCATGCCTGCCGAACTGAAAATCTAAATGATGCGGAGCGATGTCGGGATGCATACCCGACGTCATCCCGCGTTATTTTACGTGTCGGCAAGTGGGCCCCGCCCCCGCTCGCCGACCGGAAAATGCTGCCCGAAGTGTATTTTAAATCTTCTATAAAAGAGCTGGTCAATAACATTTCAACTCTTACACGGAATGTACAGCACAGAAACAGGCTATTCAGTCCAACTGGCCTATTCCAGTGTTTATTCTCCACATAAGCCTCCTCCCATTATACTTCATCTAACTCAATCAGCATATTCCTTTCTCCATCACGTGCTTATCTAGCTTCCCCTTAACAAAAGAAGTTAGCTTTGTTTTTTATTAAATATGCCAAACCACAAATTATTTTAATTGCTTGTGAGATTACATCATTGTGATGAAGTAACCCAACATATGAAATTAATTTGGAAGTGTAAACAAAATGAATTAAATATTTTGTTGGGGGAAAAAAAATCAAATGAGTCTGAAACATTAATCAACAAAGAGAAAACTTTATCTGCAGCTCTGCTGGCTAGGGTACAATCATTTCCCAGTGGTTACAGTATTGATCTGTAATTGGGCACTTCCATCCATGGCTTGACAAGGGATGGTATGGAGAACAGTAATGTCATTTAAGCCTGCAGCAGCTGTCAGGAGGGATGCAGCTTATTTCATCTGGGGTTTAGAGTATCAGTTGGTGGAAGGGTATCATATGAGGCCTTGAGTATCTCTCAGGGAGCCTAGAGTAAACCATAACTGAAATAATATTTAGTGTGGCACCATCTTCAGGAATGTCATTAACAAAGCTGAGTTCTGCCTTTCTCCTTGCTTATTGTGGAGCATGACCGATGAACTGCATGCTAGTAATTTTTTTCAAGACACTAAGTTAAAATGGAAGTGGAAATGTGTTTAAAAGCACTCAACTTGCCTTTGTGGGCAATTTGTTCTGCTCAATTCAATTTAGACACTCAAACTCCAGCCACTTTGCTCTTTCCTACTCAATTTTTATTGAACCATTTTAGATTTTCAAATTAAATGAAAGCAAGTCAAGTACATTCCAGAATGGCAAGTCAATATTTTCTCATAAGGAATTATAAATTTCCTTCATCGTTTCACACAAAACGGTTCGAAATTCAGAACCAGTCTAAGTTGATGGTTGAAAAGTGGCATAACAGATATCAAAACACCATTGCAGAAGCAATCATAACTTGACCAAATTAGAGCAGCCATATCACACTTACAGTAGTGGCTTTCACAAATTCACCACTCAACAATGTTATTTGTTTGAATGATAATCTAACATTCCTGAGAACTAGCTCCTTTTCATCCTAGCACTGAGTCATGTAAATTACAATATGATAAATCAAAAAAAGGAAAGGCTCCCTTACCTGTCGCTGTAGGCAGCAGCAGTAGCAGTGGCAGGTTGGGCATACCTGTAGGCAGCGTACCCACCCTGGAACAAAAGAAGCAGCTCAGTCCATTTGCAATTCCATAGCATAGGAGGCCCAGTATTTTCAACATTTATGGAAGCAGATCATGATTTACGCCTGAACTTATGATTTCACATTTGATAAACTCAATGGGATATTTTGACAGAAGAAACATGAATTTGTAAAGCTGTTTGCTGTAAGATACATACACTTTTCATTGCTATTTTACCATAACCTATCACATTGTTTGTCAAGCTAGATCTGGCCGGTGATTTTGTTTTGCAGGTGATGAAGAGGGCAAGCAATATATCAGCACCATTATAGTCTTAACATATTCAAGGTATGTGAATTCTGGTTTAATCTTCTGAGGCAGAGTAAATGATTGGACTCAGATTTTCTTGACAAATAATGCTTGTTCTGATGGCTAATAATCTAAAATAGACACCAGCATCTATCTTTATACAGATAAGTGGTCAGAGGATGAATTATATTGGCAGCGATGCATTGCATTGGTGTACCAATGTGTTGAATCACTCAATGTTAGGATAATATTGCATGTCCATTATTTCCCATGCACAGGATTCCCAATCTTGGCTCAATCATTAGTGGCGGGTATTGAGTAGGGTACAGATATTGCTCCACTAAAACAGGGAAAATAAAATCAATGACAGATTCTTCCACACTGCTCTCTTGTATTTCCTTACAGCTGGTTGGGGAGCAGGATTGGCAGAGTTCTGGTGTCAGAATAGTTCAGGTCAGCTGCCCTGTTTGGACAATCCAAAGGAGGAGAGTGGGTAAATTTTAAAGAGGAAAAGAAATAAAGTTCTTATTTAACTGAGCTAAATGAATCATTTAATGGCACTGTAAATTACTCCTTACTATTAAATTGATTTATTGTGTCAAGCCTAGGCCCATGACAATTTTAAAATGTCATTTATTATTCTTTATGTTAATCCTTGAATCAAAAATGTGTAAGTTTGAAAAATTAGACATTCATTAAACATATCTATTAGGTTTAGACGTGAGATCACACAGAAAACAATATTCAAGAAGAGATATTTTAAAAAACCTAATCCACACTGCTGATCTGAATCTGAGTGTTGTGGTTGAGAAATGCTGACTGTGTGCCTACTTGTTACTTAATTTAGAGGAACACAAGTTTACATTGTTCAAGTACAGCTTGCTGCTTTGTGCACTGAAATTGGCCACCTGCTGCACAAATGTTGAAAATACTGAAGGATCCTAAATATTCTCTCAAGGTATCCCTAGCATGTTGATCCTAATGCATTTGTTGGCTCTGTTATTAAAATTAATTCTTTAAAAACATATGAATTGGAATTAGAATTCAGTCATTCTTATAGAAATTCGATTTTAATTAAACTAGCTCTCGCCAATTTTGAAAGTTAGGATAATTATGGATCTTCAATTAAGCTACAGGACAAACAAATGCGCATTCAAAATGAATTGTGGGCAGTGATGCATCGATTGTCAAACTGTGAGAACAGCAGAGCCTCCTGTTCAATGGGCTAGAATGTTATATCAACCATTTCTAAATGATCTCAGCATGCCAATTAACATACAGAATCCAGTCTCTGTAGATAAAGCAAACACCATTTATGATCCAATTAAAATGTGGTTGGAAGTGGCCGTCCCACCATCCTTTGGGACAGCCTCCTCACTGTGTATTCTTGCAAGCACAGTGGAAAAAAAATAAGACTTATAAAAGTCCTACTTACTAAGCTTTTAGCCAAGATTTCCCGTCCAAAATCAACATTCATTCACAATAATTTTTGCCACCATTCAGCCCCAAGCTCTAGTTACTCAGCAAACCCAAACTGCCTGAAAATGGTTAATATTCACTCAAAGCAAACCCTTCCTGCATCAACAATTACCCCTTTTATTTCAGTTAGTAAAAACATTTCACGGCAATCCACATTCAATATGATGCTTCGCTCATTATCCAGTACTTCATACCTGTAGTAACTTATTGCCATACACAAGTTCTTGATATACTACTCTATAATGAAACAGAAATAATGTTTGGAATGTAAAAAGAATGAATAACCCATGAACCCAATAAGCCATTCCTTTTCAAGTTTGGTACTGAACCATTGAAAACCTAAAATCCATATAAATTAAGTATCACCAAATTGAAAAAAAAGGTAGAAAGTACTATGAGGAGTGAAGAGGGATTTCTGTGCTATATTTTCTTCTTATCTTGAAAAGATTTTCTTCTGTTTACTAAAGTTTCACGCAATGTGATTTTTCATAGTCTCTGAAAGATGAATTGCAATGGTTGAGAAGCCAGAGTGCTACCTGTATTTCCTAATGTTGTCTAATTCATTTTTCATATTTCTAACAATTAAATTTAAACTTGGAGGCTGAGGCCTAATTGAGCAACTTTGGAAGGAAAACGCAATGAAGACGGCTTCCAGGGGAAAATTCTAGTGTTCCAGTTTTTCAATATGATATAAAATGCATCTATATTGCAAAGTACTGAAAATTAGCATGCTTTGTTTTAATTTATTTTGACGTTTGAAGATGTCAATGTCCAGAAGAAAAATACTAACATCATCTTCCATTTAAGAGGTATCGCTGCTGAAAACTAGTATAAAAGTTGTTTTACATTTTATTTGAACAATAAATATTGTTAATTTTAACAATGGGGAAAATAGTTTTAAAGATTAAACAAAAGACACAAGTTTAAAAACCTTATGATTCTCAAGCAATAATTATGAGGTTTTCTGCTCGCAAGCCTTAAGGACCAAGTGTCTTAATTCAACATCTAACTTGATCAGGTCCAAAAAAGAAAATGATGGGACCTGTGCTCTTTTCTGTCTCCTTATTTCTTCCTTCTTAAGGAAGAACCATCCACCTCCACATGCCCTCCTTCCGTCTAACAGTTGACAAAGTCTAAAGACTGAAATCATCAATTCCAGTTCAGTTAATCCAGCTCAACTGGTTGATAATGTGGTTAATGTGATGTACATGGAACTCCAAAAGGCATTTGATAAAGTGCCACATAACAGACTTGTCAGCAAAGTTAGACCCTTAGAATAAAAGGAACAGTAACAACATGGATACGAAAGTGGCTGAGCGACAGGAAACAGAATAGTTGTGAGTGGTTGTTTATTGCACTGGACAAACCCTGTGTTAGGATCTTTGCTTTCATCTATACTAATGACCTAGACTTGATGAGCAGGGCACATGTTCAAATTTTTCAGATAACACAAAATGCAAAAATATTGTGAACTGCGACTAGGATAGTGATAAACTTCAAGAGGGCATAGATGGAATGGTGGAATGGGCCGACAAGTGGCAGGTAAAATTTAATACAGAGAAGTGTAAGGTGATTTAATGTAATATGAAAAATGAGGAGAGGCAACATAAGTTAAAGAATACAATTCGAAAGGGAGTGCTGGAGCAGAGGGATCCGTGAGTATATGTGCACAAATCATTGAAGGTGACAGGTTAATTAAGCATAGGGGCATAGAGTACAAAAACAAGTAATTTAAGATTAACCTGCATAAAACACTGTTTCAGCCTCAACTGGAGTATTGTGTCCAATTCTGGGCACCACTCTTTAGGAAGGATGTGAAAGCATTAGAGATGGTGCAGAAAAGATTCACAAGAATGGTTCCAGGGATGAGGAACTTCGGCTGCTTGGATTTGTTGGAGAAGTTGGGGCTATTCTCCTCAGCGAAGAGAAGATTAAGAGATGATTTGATTTGATAGAGGTGTTCAAAATCATGAGGGGTTGGGGCAGAATAGGTAGGGAGAAACTGTTCCCATTGGCAGAAGCATCCAGACTAGAAGACACAGATTTAAGGTGATTGGCAAAATAATCAACTGCGACAGGAAGAAAAACTTTTTTACATAGCAAGCGATTAGGATCTGGAATGGATTGCTTGATAATATGGTAGTGGCAGATTCAATCAAGGCCTCCAAAAGAGAATTGGATAATTATCTGAAGAGAAAAAAAAATTGCAGGATTGCGAGGAAAAAGCAGGGGATTGGAACGAGGTGAGATGCTGTTGCAGAGTGCTGGCAGGGGGACATGATGGGCTGAATGTCCTCATTCTGTGCAGTAGCCATTCTATGATTCTAATGTGCTCTTTTGGGAATGACAAGTTCCTTTGTTGTATTTCCTGTTTCATGATGGGTAACAATGAGATGGAGCACTCCACTATTGCAAACTATCCATCTGGTGACTGAATTAAGAACTGGGATACATTCTCCTGGAAACCCACAGATTTTGAACATAAGTATAAGTCTTCGATTTGATCCTAGGGTGCTCAGAATTTTCAGTTGTGTACCTGTCCCATTTGTACTTTTAAACTTATGTCTTAGCCTACAGTGTAGTACAGTGTGAAAGTGACCAAGCTTGCCTGAGTTAGGAAAACCAGCAATATAATTGGAAACAAAAGTAAGTAATATTTTGATGCCACTCTCCCATCTATCATTTTAATGAGCAACAGAACCATTATTCTGATAACATAAAATCTGCAGATATCATACACATTAAAGTCACCAGAAAAATGCCTACAGAACCCTCCAAAAATAGAACAGAAGTGACATGAAATGTTTGGAAACTAAATGAAAAAAATATCCTTAACAAAATGAAAGCCATTTACAACACGGTTCATTAACAGGAATCATACTGCTACACATTATGCTAATATTTTAAGTTATCACCCTGTGTGCTTTTGGATACCATAAATCTGAGAGGCACATACAGGCTAAAGACTATTTCAAGATAAAATTATGAAAAATTACAAGGATATGAGCACAGCTACATTGTTGACTTTTGTACATTGTGTTGAATGCTTTTTGACAGGAGGTATAGCAAAGTCAAAACTGAGGGACACTGCCCAGCAAACTTGGATGAAGAATGACTTTAGTAATGAGTGAAGACTGTATGTACATCACGAGTACTTACATAAATATCTGCACCATAAAATCCATCTTGGTAAACAACACTGCAAAGATTCACACACAAAAAGAAACATTCATGTTAATGCATTTTCATGTGTAAGAGCATATATGCCACACAGGTTAGTCCACTGAAAGAGTAAAGGGTAAAACACTGATGTTTAAGGATGTTGAACAGATTTTTCTAAATGCATGTTTTTATTTAACATATATGACTGTAAACCAATGAGAAAGAGTCTCACTTGGAAAGCGCTGAATAAATCAGTGGAAACAATGACTTAATAGAAACCTGTCTATGTACTATATGACATGGTGCATTTGCCCTGCCTCAATGGTACCAGCAAGGATCAGTGTAAGTGGCTCCCGAATTGAATGCCAACATATGGAGGCACATACTGGTTAAGCAATGGATGCAAAATTAGGGGCCTCTCCCTTGCTGAAAACATTTTGAAAGGAATGACTCCTGTTACAGAAGCTGGTTTGATGATGCAATGAAATGGAACCTGTTTATCCCATGTTATCATTCTTATCAACAAAAGTACAGGTTGCATGTAGCTTGAGGCTGACAGCATTGATTGGACAATGGACTTTTCAAACACAATCTGATTTAAAGACAGGTCCTCCTACTGCTGCAATGGGATGGTTTTACTTTCTATTCCTGTCATACAACAGATATCTATGAGTTCATTGTTCAATTAATATTAAATACAGAGAAGTCACACACTTTACATTTCTATTCACTTCAAACTGAGTTAAGACAAATTTATCTCAATAAATGTCAGGCAGAGAAAATTCTCATCATATCCCTCTGGAGTAGAGTTGAACAGTGATCCAGAAGACCCAGTTTTCTCTCCCACGCCTTTTCTGCAGCTTGAAGGCAGGTGCAATGCCAATACTCTCAGCAAGCTGATCTCAGGGAATCACCTCTAGTTTTGTTTGCTAAGGAACCAGACGGACAGGGGTTGCAAAATTTGGTTGTGCAGCAACCATAACTTTGGTGCTATGAATGCAGTTTCTGATCCAAAATGATATCTGTGCCATGCCAGCACACCGGTACTGGCCATGCAGGGTGCCATTTTGGTGAGGTTGTTAACGTGCACACTGGGAGCATGTGCCAAAAATATGCAGGGTAGGCAGGCCGTGATGTCTGTCAATGTAAAACAGTTTCACTCTTTCGATGCTGTACTTGTCATGAATGCTCCAGCTAACACTCTTTCAATCTCGCACAGTTAAGCAGCAGGAAGACATGAACAAACACTTTCAGGTTAATTGCTGATTTCTACTGGCTGTTGATGTGTTAGTAGAAATGTTTGGAGGTTTGTACTGCTAGAAGCAGACAAGTACAAGCAGGGAGGAGGAAGGGGGGAAGTGTTTTCAGAAGGAGGCCATATTCACCCAGGGTCTTCAGAGACCAATTCTCCTTTCTCAACCTCATTAAGGAGCAGGGTTTGTGCTGCTTCTGATTCACAAAGGAGATGCTCACTGAAATTTACCATCTGTTGCAGGCAGACATGCAGCCTCAGAGAAGGGTAAGGGCAGTATTGACTGTGGAGGTAGCTGTGGTCATGAACTTCTTCTGTTTGGATTCCTTCCAGGATGGAGTAGGCCATCTCCAACATCTCACAATTTGCCATCCACTCTTGTATACTGGAGATCACACATGCCATGTATTCCTACAGAGGACAAGGCATATTATCTCTTTCCAGAGAGAAGCCGGCAGAGCAAACACGTGGCTTCGCTAGGATAGAGGGCTTTCCCAAGCTGCAGGGTACCACTCGCTGCCACATGTCACCTTGAATGTAAGTTCAGTGATGCAACACAATTCACTCCCTCAATGTCCAGCTGGTGTGTGGCCATAATCAGTGTACCATGCAGGTGAATGCCCAGTAACCCGGCAATAGTTATGATGCCTCTATACCATGCCATCAGCTGACCCATCATCATTAGAACCACCACAAGGGACCAGAGAGTGGCTACTGGGTAACAATGACTATTTGCTGACCACCTGGCTCATAACTTTGGTGCACAACCCCAGCACATTTAGGCAGCATGTACATAACAGAGGCAACACTGCCACACAATATGTCATTGAGAAGACCACTTCAGCAATGTTTCTGCTGCCTGGGCGGCTCTGGAGGAGCTCGCTGGTAGTCTACAAAGTACTTGCGATGATTCGTTATGGTCTATGCTGTGTCCTGCACATCCTTGCCATCATCAGGGTACAGCTCTTGCCAGCAGATATACAGCGAACAGCTGAGGGAGAGGAAGTGGAAGACGAAGTGCGTGAATAAGGGAGGAGGCAACCAAGAAAGCCAATTTCCAATCACGCTGTCCATTATTGGTTTATCCGAATGCGGTACCAGTGAATAAAATCCCAAAACCTTATTAAACAACAGTCCCACACCTTATTTTCCTTCTATTATTGACCATCACTGAGTCCTTTTGGTCACAATATTGAAATAAAAGTCATCACAAAGCAAACATTCTAAACCAACTTTATCAATCAAACCATACAATATTCCAGACAAAAGTTAATTAATTACTCTCATGCATTCCCTTAGTGCCTGTTTTCTGTGAGATTATGCATGGCCTAGTGTTCCTACGCAGTGCTACCTCAGTGGTTGCACCATGGCTGGTGAAAGGCTGCTGACTTTCATTGACGAGGCTGCAGATGGCCTTGGAGGTTACCTCATGTAGCTCTGGGCCTAAAAGGTTTGGTTATGGGCTACACAATCTCGACATGGGCGGCAGCAAGTCTGGGTTGCCTGACTGAAAGGCAAGAGTAAGGGAACTGGCAGAGTCTTTTTTTCATTCATTTATGGTATGAGTGTCGCTGGCTAGGCCAGCATTTGTTGCCCATCCCTAATTGCTCCTGAGTGGCAGTGGTGGAATGATGAAGGCTGTCTTCCTGAGAGAGGACAACAGATCCGTATTCAAGGTGCCACAGCCATTCCCACAGGGTAGTGCCTCAGCAATCCTAGAAATCTGCGGTAAGCTGCAAAACTGTGCAAACTCCTTTGAATACTGGTACGCACAGCCATTATGGTGGCAGTCCGAACACTCATGGCAACAGACATCTTGCGTGGTTTCAGTCTGAGCTTCCACTGTAACACTCAGGTGCTTGGCGGGGCTTTCTGCTGTGTTGCAGTAGAAACTGAGGCATCAGACATTGTTTTATGATCGGCTACTAAGTGTGTAATGGAGTTGGTCATAATTTTCAAGCTGGAAAGGATGGATTCCCAAGCTCTGCGCAAAGCCACATGTCAAATTGGCCCTGGAGATCTCCACGTTCCTTGACAGTGGCCGCAGGCTTTTTGATAGATGTGTCAATGCACCCAAGCATTTCATCATGCATGCCCATCAGCCTTTCTTCAATAGTTTGTCACATCGATGCCTTTACCCGAGCCCTATGCGATCTCACCTACTGGCGAGCTGGCACCTGTGGTACCCTTGTCCCCAGCCCTGGCTGCAAGTCACTCGTGCCCAGTGTCTCACCACATGTATATCTCACCTCTAAGCTACCCTCCAAAATATGCGCAGTGTCAGTATCTGAGCTGGTGGCTGCATGCGGGTGTGAGTGACACATTACTTCTTCTTTATTATCTTCCTGTTTTCCATCTCTTTCTCTTCCGCCCACTGCCTGGCCAGGTGACAGTTCTTGGATGTCTGAAAGGAGAAAAACGGTTGTGTTGGGAGGCGCAGGGTGGGATGGGGGGAAGCAAGAGGTGGCACAGAATTTGAAGTCTGTGTATCAGACGAGATTGTAGGATGAGGGAGAAGGGGATGTGAGAGGAAGGATTAGCATATTGTCATCTTACATGTTTTCAGCCTCACCACTGGCCATGGCCTCCGTCATGGCCATTGCAATGATGGTGAAGACCATCTCATCCATCATGGTAAGGATATGCAGCTATGACTGCTTCCCACAGGTTGGATCCTGCTGCCTTCAGTTATTACCATCATATCCTGCAAGAGAGAGGCAATTGTGAGAGTGGGTGCAATGTATTTTGGTGATGAGGCTGGAAGACTGAATATCTGGCAGTGTGTGCAAGCCATGAGATGCGGGTATAAGACTTGCAGCTGTGCTAAGTGTGTGAGAGTGAAATGAAGCTAAGAATGTGAAGTATGAGTTATGATTTATGGAGATTTTTGATAAGTGAGTGATAGAGTGCAATGAATTGAACAGGGTGTGAGGCTAATATGCAGCTTGTGAAATATGGCATTTGAAGGTGCATTCATGACTTTGACCTTTCGTGTGATGCCAGTGAACTTCTTGTGACACTGCATCCAGGTCATCGGGGCTAGACTGCTGGCATTGGCTGCATCAGCTATCTGAACCCACTGTCTTCTCAGTGTCTATCCAGAGGGCCTTCTGACCCCCTGTTGGTAAATAACCTCTGTGCTCCTGTCTGCTTCCTGCACCAAGGCCTCCAGTGCTGCATCACAAAACCTTCCTTGCTGTACTCTAGCGACATCCTGGGAGTTACCATTGACCAGAAACTGAGATGAACCAGCAATAAAAATACTGCAGCTACAAGAGCAAGTCAAAATCAGGAATTCTGATGCGAGTGACTCACCTTGTGACAGCCCAAAGCCTGTCCACCATCTGCAGGGCACAAGGCAGGATTGTGATAAAATACTCTCCACTTGCCTGGAGAAGTGCAGCTCCCGCAACACTCAAGAAGTTCAACACCGTCCAGGACAAAGCAGCCCTCTTGATTGGCACCCTATCTATCATTCCCTGCACCACTGACGCACAGTAGCAGCAGTGTGTACCACATACAAGATGCACTGCAGCAACTCACCAAGAATCCTTAGATAGCACCTTCCAAAACCACAACCTCTACCACCTAGAAGGACAACGGGGGGCAGCAGATGCATGGGAACACCATCACCTGCAAGTTCCCCTCCCAGCCACACGCCACCCTGACTTGGAGCTATGGGCTGGATTTTATGGGGCGCCATATTCCCCGCTGAAAAGTCACTCCTGAGTCTGCCCACCCAAAAGTCAGCTGCCAGGCAGCCATTTTACACTGGAAGCATCCTTAATTGTTTCAGGATGAGTCTTCGGTCCCTATGTGGGTGGAAGTCCAGCCTTGGAGAGCTGTGGGCCAATCTCATTAGCCAGCAGTGCTGTAGTCCCAGGTTCAAGCAGTGGCCAATGCTGGGACTACAGGCAGTTCCGAAGAAAGGGAAGTGATGCAGCATGGACTTAAAGGCAAGTTCAGGGCTTTGGACAGCCTGACTGACAGACCCCAGCAAAGAGGGAGAGGTGAGTTAAGGGACCAGGTTTGAGATGCTGGTGGGGCTGGGGGGGTGGGGGGGGGGTGGCGGGGGGCGGCATGAAGTGTTTAAAGAGGGGTATGAGCTTGAGGAGGTACCCCCAACTTCTTGTCTGATATCAACCCATGTTGTAAAAACTGCTAGGCTACCCACCTGGCTTGAATCTTCCTCTGCCACGGTTAAATAGCAGTGGAGGTGGAATGAGGCTCTTATGTATCCCGCCCATCATAAATGGGAGAAAGGTCGGGGATGGGTGGGAAGACCATGTGCTTTATTTTATGAGCCCCCCACCTTCAAATACACCAGCCGGGGGAGGAGTGTGGGGGTCATAAAATCCAGCCCAAACCACCTTTCCTTCACTGTTGCAGGATCCTGGAACTTGCTTCCCAGCAGCACTGTGGGTATACCTACACCACAGGGACTGCAGCAGTTCAAGATGCAGCTCACCACCACTTCCTCAAGGGCAATTAGGGATTAACAACAAAGGCTGGCTTCGCTAGTGATGCCCACATCCCGTGAAATAATAAAAAAAACCCTCTCCCTGCAGGCTGAGAACTCTTCCCCAGCTACCTCCAGCAACCTGCTCCAGTAAAAATGCACCAACTTCTTAAAGAGATGCAGGCTGGGGAACACAGGTTCAAACTACTAAAAACTAATTTATCAGGATGCAAGGAAATTCCCATGGGAAGAGCGATCAATGTGTGGAATAAACTTCCGGATAAATTAGTGGAGGCACAAACCTCATTGAAGAAGCAACTGGAGGCTACAATGGGCGAATGCTAGGATCTCACTGGAGGGATGAATTAAGACAAGTTAAATAGTCTTCCTCATCCATATTTATCTTGTGATCTAGTGAACTGATGGCTTTGCTTCAGCGTGTTTTGCACCGGTGCCAGTACAATTACAACCAGTGTGTTCCTGTCCTACTTTTTTGCAAAAGCCTTAACAAACTCTGTCAGGCAATTCCTCATTCAAGCAAATAAAAAGCTGGCATAAATGAATTTACAAAAATAAAGCTGCCAATGGCATTGCAGCAATAGGAATGCTTAGAATAGATACTTCAAATGGCTTTACGGTGATCTGGGTCCATTCATGATTTGTTCTCGGAGTTACACTAATTTGATACTTACCTTTGTGTGGCATATTTGGGGTAATTTTAACCCCCAAGAATGGGTGGAATTGAGTTAGATGGTGGTAAAATGTTTTTAACATTTCAAACTTGCCCCCAACTCACCTGTATTAATGAACATGAGTCAGTGTGTGGATCATCTATGCACTCCAAGGAAGCAGGTCAGTCAGTAGAATCTTTTTTAGTATGCTGCCTGCCTCCATCTTTTTAATTTAATGCTGGCCGGGTTCCCTGTGTCTTGTGAATCCCGTCAGGTAAAAGGAGGCAAGACGGAGCAGCTGTATAAGGTAAGTGCATACACAGAACTGCTTGTGGGGCAGGACAAGTAGGAATGTTTCCCCGAGATCCAATAAGCTTCCTTCTGTAAGTCCCACATATCGCAATCTCTAACACCCCTACCCTGATAACTGGCCCATGATCTCCAACCCCCAAACAATCATGATCTCTAATTCCCCCATACATCCCATGATCTCCAATCCCCCACCACCTATCAGCAATGTCTTACCCCTGTGCCCCCTGCTTGCCAGCAGGCATCTGACCTTTGACTGTTTTCCCATCTGACAGGCAGCCTGGAAAACCCAGTGAAAAGAAAATTAAGTGATGTCTTGCAGTCAAATCCTGCAGGCACCCTTACTTCCAGGTTTCCTGTAAAGAAACCCTTTCTCCCTTCCCCTTCTCTCTTCATTGCCCCCAGTAAATATTGGGGCCACTGGATCAATATTTTTAAGTGAACAGCAAATTTTGTGTGTGTCCTACTCTTTTTCCATGGCATGTGCCATGAAGAGCAAGAACAGTCATAAAAACATATTTCTCCAAATTCCATTGATTTCAGCTGAAGTATGTTTAAAAAACAGTTGTTATACAGCGGAGAGGACATGCTTCTGATAGGGAATCGCTTGCTATCCCTATGTCAGTCACATGTGTTTCATCAATATGCTGCAAGTTCAAGTCTTTTACAAAGCCAGAATGCTAAGTGTCAATCAGTCATGAAGCAAAAGGTTAGAGGAAAGAAAAAAAAATCTAAGTTTCCAGTGTTATACTGCTCAATAGTCACAGTCACAACCTTAAGAATTGAAAGCATCATTATGGGGTAATATCGGAACTCAGGAGATGAAGTGCCTGTTATTGAAAGGATGGCCATAGCTAGTTCTTCCATAGATGATGATCACTTGCGCCTGCAACGAATGGTTTGACTAGTTTTCATCTGAGTCATTAAATAGTGCATAGTCACTAATATTTCACTGGTTCTTATCTGGGGAAATAAGTGGCAACTATAAATTGAGTACTTGTCTTGAGGACATAAACTTGGTGAGTTTTCACCTGGAACCACTGAATGGTAACACCATTCTGGATCAATGAAGGGGAAGACAGATTTGCCAATATGCCTCACCTGACAGCTGATTATCAAGCAGTTATGGTAGAAGTTGTGTTGCACTCTGCAGCTCAGACCATGCCACTTTTTCTGGTCAAAAGAATGGCAAAATAAACAAGGACAAATCTGGGGGGTAAAGCAGGATATTAAGGCATTAATCAGTTCACCCGTTCACAAAACTGTTTTAAAGAACTTGGGAAGGGAAAAATAGACCTCCGTCCAACGAAGTCTGAAAGCTGACCTGTAGAACACCAAGTAAGAAATGGATACAGGATCTCTACTAATCTGAACATGGCACGATGCTCAGTGGCTAAACGAGACAAAGGAATGAAAAGGGAAAGAATAAAGGTTGAAAATGAACAGACCTTTAAAGAGATTGGTAAGTTCACCCAGGTTGAATAATTGAGGAAGGAATCTTCATTTGGTAGTGTTTGGGTGCAAGGATACTTGAAAAGAAAAGTTGGCTCATCTGATTGTAAAATAGTGGTTGCAAATAATTGCATAGCTGAAAAATCAAAAACTGTGAACACAGCATCACGGTTTGAACTCAAAGGTAAAAAGTGTTCGGACATTTCACACATCATGGAGAAGGAAGAAATGAAGACATGTTTACTGAGTTATGTAAATAAAGCACTGGAAAGGGATGTGTACCCACTCAGGCAGCTTCACATACCTTTATGTATAAGGCAACAAATGTCTGGATTTAAATATGCAAAATGAGAATTAAAGGGATGATCTTGCAGAGAACTTATAGCATAGGAACTGGCCAGCCTCTTCCCATTCTATTCACTTGCTCTCACCCTATCAACATATCTTTCTATTCCTTTCTCCCTCATGTGCTAATCTAGTTTCCCCTTAAATACATCTATGCTATTTGCTGGAAAGTGACTTTTCTGGGAACTCCTTTCCTGTGTGGATCTCCTGTTTGTTTGGGTGTCAAGACCTGTGGTTCCCATTTGCTGCAGTTAGCCATCACTGCGACCAAATGTACTGATTTTATGAGACGTAGGCTTTCAGTCTAAATGGACAACAAGTAAAGATCTGTGGAAGAAAATAGAGGCCTTTGAAATATGGATGCTAAGACCTATGCTTAAAATTCCATATAGAGATCAGAAGACAAATAAAGAGGTACTTGAAATTGCAAGACCAAACTGAACTCTAAAAAGTGACTTCCGGAAAAGAAAATGCCAGTATTTCAGCCATTTGATTAGAGCTAAAAAGCTACAGGGATCTCTTCTCGAGGGCAAAGTGGAGGGCAGCAGAAAGAGGGGTTGACCTAGATGTAGTTGGATGATGGATGTCACAGAGTGGTTGCTACAGTGGATGTGTGAGGATTTTACAAGACAGACGAGCGTGGCATAATATGACAGCCTCCTGGTAGGAGTAGCTACAAGCAGCAGCAGGCTTTCAGTTCTCAACTATCTCCATCAACACATGTCTTCTCATCAGGCAAAGCTAGATTGATGCCCGCTGGTGAATGAATCGACCACACTCACCAAATTCTCCCAAAAATAAATTTCAAAATGACTTTTACTGAAATTATGTCTATTGCCATTAAAAAACTTCAAATTTGAGAAGTTCTCCCCTCTAGATCCTGACTGTCAAATATTAGCTAACGATACATTAATGTGAGACCGAACCCTGGATCTCAAAAGGCTGTTGCCACATGACTGTAACATGGACTGAGAACCGTTACTCAGGAATTGGTGCGAGAGGCTCTTGTGGTGTGCATGCATTCTGTCTGCCCTGCTGTGCTCTGGAGTCTATCTTCTGGGCCAACATTTCTTTGGGTTATGTCCCAGCTTAAGTGAAACACCAGGGGGTGGTTATATAATTCAAAGGCAGGTGCCAGTTCCTCTTATTATTGGTATGGAGTCCTGAGATGTGGCCCATGCCCTGGTACTTCAATGTGAGTGGCAAGCACAGGGAACTCTTCAATCAAATGGCATTACTTCCCACAAAATTTATTAAATTCGAGGTCGCCACATAATGCAGCTGGAGTACCTTTTTTAAACAGTGCGAAAGGATAGGCTCTTTTTAAAACTCCACACCCCTCCCTGATGTTCTCCTGCCATTCATGTACCATGCCACCCTTCCCCTTCCCCCAGGCTGAGCAAAGTATGGCATTTTATTGTGTAAGTTGAGATCAGGAAAGATCAGAATGAAGCCAATTTGGTTATCATGCACATGCATGGACTCATAATTAAAGATCCAAGGGAAATATGTAACCCTGCTGCCAAAGGGCCTCATTGACTCAATGCACCAGAAGGTAACTTCTGTGTCCCAAGGAAGGAAGCAGGTAGATTCAGCCAATGTTGCTCGTAAGGACATAGTTGTATGGGGCTCTGGACTGTTGCTAATCACAGACATAGACCCTGAGCTATCTGACAGAATAGATGCATTTAAGGATAGAATTTAAGTGGAAGCTGAATAAGTAATTAAGGGAGAGAGGAAGGGAAGGGTATGTTGATAGGGTGAGATGAATAAGAGGTTTATTGGGGCATAAACACTGGCATAAACCTAAGGACATAACAACATAAAAAATAAGAGCAGCAGTAGACTATGTGACCCTTCGAGCCTGCTCAGCATTCAATAAAATCATGGCTGATCTTCTGCCTCAACTCCATTTTCCTGCTTGCCACCCTCCCACCCCCCCTCACACATCCCTTAATTTCATGAGAGATTGACAATGTATCTATCCATGTAAGGCCAATTGTCTTACATCTGTGCTGTAAAATTCAATATAATTCTATGTGGTGTTGGATTGGCTATCTAATGCTGTTAACTTGTCAGTTCTAATAATCACACACTCTGATTGTTAGTTTAATTAATACTCAGTATCCGTTCATGCTGTCAGTGAGGCAGATGGCCTGAAATTCAAGCACCAGAGGGGTGAGCTGCTTAGGAACTGCACCGGCCACTGGCACCTAAAATACATTATTGAGCTGAGGTCATAGGCCCAATTGAGAATTGACCTCGAGTCTCTTGATTCTGGCACCTGTTTACTATTGTTGCACGCTTTGCACCTGAAAGCAGTCACTGGCGAATTTCCACTCCACGTCTATTATGGTCCCCTGATGTTTAATGATGAATTCCAGTCTCCAGACTCTGGCATCAGGAATAATTTTCCATGCAGAATTTATGGGGTAATCCTAACCTCCCTGGTGAGAAAGTGATGGAATCAGAACAAGTCTTGTGGTGCAAAACACCTTTGAGAGAATGTGAGCAGATTGACCACATGACTGTATGATCCAATAGCTGTGTAGCACAGGTTACAATGTAAAGGGTAGTTTGGAGTAGGGTCTGGATGGAGAAGCACACATCGTGTTAGTGCTCTGTTATCTATGTAAGTAAAGTGTGTGCTTCATCTTATATTGGTCTCTGCATCTGCAGCATATTGTTGCCAACTCACCAGCTGTACGATACGTGTGCAACCAAGTTCAACAGCAAAGTGACCCAACTGGAGAGTATAACAGCTCTATTCTACACCCTGCCTAATATATTACTTCCCATTGAAGCCAGACAGTTTAGATAAAAGTTACCACCTTAATCTGATAATGAATTAAAGTACAAGTGTCAAAACTATGATCCTGGACAACTGTCAATAGGTCAGCACTTCATCCCCATTTCTTGGAATAAAACTTAGATCCCAGAAGTGATGGAAAGACTTGAGTACAAAAGAAATCTTCCTTCAACAAGTAAGTTGATAACTTATAAAGTAACTATATGAAGATTTTTCAGACTCAAGCTTGGTAAAAGAAACATTTACTGATATTTGTGATGGTTGAATTAACTGTGATGGTTGAGTTAATCTGAGTCCATGAAGGGCGACAACAAAAATAACAAATGCAATTTCCATTTTCTAAATCATGGAAGTTTTTTCCTGAACTCTGTCCAACCTCCTTAAGAATCAGATGTTTGTAATCATCAAAAGAAACACATATCTGATTCCTCTAACTTATGCTCTACAGCATTCAGTATCTGGCAGACTTTACATAATGATCTGTGACATTTAAAGTACTTCAGGCTGGATTTTCCCAGTCCCTCGAAGGCAGGGTTGGAAGTGGAGAGGGGGGTTGCCAGGAAAAGAGAGGGGAGACACATCGGATGGCTCCCTAACGCAATCCTGCCGCTAGGGCAGTTTCTCAAGGGTGGGCTGGGAAGAGGCAGCCAATTAAGGTGATTAGCCTAATTAAAGGCGATCCTGCGGTTGCCCCAGCATTTTGGTGCCGGCAGAGCGACCTCCCCCAACCCCAGCATGAATAGTTCACCAGCTCCAATGGAGGTGACCTCGCTTCTGCAGGCTGGAGAGTGATCAGAGCCAGAGGCTTCATACCCCATTGACGGGCCGAGCATGAAAGGCTGCACTCATGATCAAATCCAATCCACTGGATGAGTTTCCCTCCCATCCTGATGGACCTGCCAGTCTTGAAATTGTTGATTGCTGTATTTCTGTGCCGGCCAGTGAGGGCTGTGCCACATTGAGGCACGCTCACAGTCCCCAGCCTGCCTCAGGAACACCCACCTCTTCCCGTAGGGCTGACAGAGTTCCAGTGCTGTCGGCCCTCTGATTGGGCCTGCAGCGTTGGGAGCCTGCCCGCCATCCTTAATTGGACAGCGAGCAAGGAGATGATGAATTAAGAGGGCATCTCCTGGAAGATTGCTGAGCCACTAACAAGTATGGGTTTGGGATCCCAATTTGGTCCAGGTGCACGGGCCCTGAGGCATGTGGGAAAATTCCTGCCCATTCAATTCAATGTCCATTGTACAAATTACAGTTACATTTCATGGCTTTAGGCAAGGTGCAGGGATTTGCACCATTCACATACTGTGTCAGTTTCCAAGTTGAGCGAAGGACAGTGTGCACTCTACTGGAAAACGCTCCTAGCTTCTCAAGTCTTTTGCCAACCTTTTAGCAATGCACTCACCCGCCATAGGCTGGAATGGGAGGAGGGGGTGCGGCTGCACGAAATGTGTTATAAACGGTACGTCCTCGACCCCTCAGGTGCGCGCCTCGATAGGCCGCAGCTGCAGTGGCGGCTGGGTAAGGGAAGCCAGGAACTAAAAGAGACGAAACAAAACAGTTACAACATTCCATATTTTGCCACAAATTAATTTGTGAAATAATCCTGCCATTTATATTTCCTCATGTGGCATTGTTTGCATGCACTTTGTTAATGAAACCCACATATTGAAAAGGGAGCACAAAGCTGTCCTAGGCTACACAATAGGCATAAAAAAGAAGCCTATGACATTCCTATTTATAGGATCCTGCAGCATTTCCGATAGTTCCACACAAGATTCTATACCGTTCCAAAAGAGTTTTTTGATGGGGAAAAGGTCTTTTTTTTTTCAAGTCAATTGGATATAATTAAAAATCACATTAGAATATTCAAAGAAGTCAGTTGTGCAACATATCAGTGTGGTGCACATGTAATCTGCTTACATGGTGCCTTAGTATAATCACAGAATTTTTTTCAAAAGCAACAAACCTTAAAATGCATTTTATACAGAAAAATCTTTTACTTAGATCCAAATATCCAGAAACAGATACCCAGGCATCACCATTCTGATGGATCATACAGAATCACATAGAACCTTAAAATGCCATTCTGCTAAGCCCGAACCACATTGGTGCATGGTAGCATTCAAATCACAATGTATCTGCAGGTATTGTGTGATTAGTAACATATTGCCATTAAATGCCCAGACTTTGCTGTACTAATAATGGCAATGCTGTCGACACTTGCCGTTATTACTGGGTAAAATTGACAGCAACTTCTGTACGCAGAGTTAGGTTCAGGCATTTGTCTTTGCACTTATCACATCAAGAATTATTATTTTGATCATGATTAATTAACAGTCTGATCTTCAAAGGAGATTTAGGTCTATAAATTGGAGTTTTGTCTGATTGAGGTGCATTGTAGAGGGTTCTTTACAGAGCCTCTGGAAATTTCCAGCAAACTGAGATTCTGTGCAGGAGGATATTTGGGAGTCTTAAGATCACATTGGACTGCTAACAATAAAGAGAAATCACGTGAAAACAGTAAATCTTTGAGAACAGCATTGCTTTGTACATGAGACAGTAAAACATGTGTTAATAATGTTAGCCTGTGCCAGTCTGGGCCAATTATGCAACATTTCTATCTTCAGATTGATAGGAGACTAGCAGAATTGTACATAAATTCCAAAATGCAACATTAATGTGAGATAGGATAATTGTACCAAATAATCTATTGCACCAGCCCTAAAAATCATAAAATCAGAAGAAATAAGAGCAGGAGTAGGCCATTTGGTCCATCGAGCCTACTCCATTCAATAACAGCATGGCTGATCTGATTGTGACTTTAACTCCACTTTCCTGCCTGCCCCTCCTCTCCCACCGCCATAATCCTTGTCGTTCAAAAATCTGCCAAACTTAACTTTGAATACATTCAATCACCCAATCTCCAGTGCTCTCTGGGAAGAAAATCCCATAGATTAATATCCCTGAGAGAAGAAATTCTTCTTCATTTCCATCTGAAATGAGAGATCTCTTATTTTTAGACTACGCCCCCTAGTTATTGATTCCCTTACAAGGGGAAACATCCTCCCAGCATCTATCCTGTAAAGTCCTCTCAGAATCTTACATGTTTCAATAAGATCACCTCTTATTCTTCTAAATTCCAATGAGCAGAGGCCCAACCTGCTCAAACTTTCCTCATAAGACAAACCCCTTCATCCCTGGGATCAGTTTAGTGAACTTACTCTGAGCTGCTTCCTGACCAACCTGGAATAGGCTGGCTCATGAAGAGTCTGGTACAATTGTTGAGAAGATAATGTGTGTCATTAAAAAGGCTGAACCGTAACAGCATAACACCATAAACCACTTGAAGAACAAAAAAGACAAATCACACAATCCACAGAATTTTGATCTCTTATATACAGATTCTAAATTAGCAATACTATTCTGCATAATTGAAAACTGGTTTGTATAACCGGATTTTATCAATTTCAATGAATATTTTTCAAGACTGCATGGATCAATTTCAGATATGTCATGGCTCTCAGCAAGTCAGTGCAGTGATTCAAACCAAAGAATTTTTCGACAATGCAACCGTTTTACAGATCAAATTACAATATGACAGTCGAGATTTTGAAGCCTTATCAGGGTCCTGTAGCTGTTACTAAGAGATTTATTTTTGGTATTATTGGTGGACTACAATGAAGGCAGGTGAACTTAAATCTTCCAGCAACAAATAAAACATGGACTAGTTCATTTTACCTTTTTTCTTCAACTCTGCTAACACATAGGGCGGAATCGTCCCAGATTTGCACAACATGAGGGAACGGCCGGGAAAAAGGATGTAATGGCGGGTTTCTGTGCCGTGTCGTACCATTCTCAGCACGTTGTGCCTCATTAATAATGCATTCATGGGAAACCCACTGGACCACTGGTGGGAATGGTCGGATTTGCCCACCACGCTGAGACCTCAGCGTCATATTTAAAGCGCATCCGAGCGCAGCCTATTTCATGTCTCCTGACCGGGACTGCTCCAGGTGATAGATGGCCCCAAAAGCAAAGAAGACAGCAACCCCCAAATTTAGTGACGCCTCCATGGGGCGCCTGCTGGACACAGTGGGCAGATGCTGTGATGTCCTCGACCCCTGCTCTGGCCCCAGGAGGTCCAGCAGAGTCACTGATCTGGCTTGGGAGGCAGTGGCAGTGGTGGTCAGCATCACCTGAGCACAGAGGACGTCAGCCATCCAGTGTAGGTTCCACTAGGGTAAGTCAAGCGCCTCATCACTCTCAACTCACACACTCACAAACCCATCACACATTCACAGGGATCTCACACCTCAAGGGACAACACCACTAACTCTCACACACACCCTCACATCTGCATCAGACTCATATCCTCTAGAGCTTGTGTCCTTATCCTGTCCATGTCTCCACTTACCACACAAACATTTCACACAGTGCCTTGCATCCTGCTCACACTCTCTCCTGTTTTGATGGAGGAGAAACTGGTTCACATCAGGAGGAAGAGGTTCCAGACTGGGGATGGAATGCCCCACATTAGGCCCCTCACTCACTTTGAGGAGCATATCATAGTGCTGAGTGGTGAGAACGTGGACCACTCCTGCAGCAATGGTGAGGTTGGCAGAAAATACCCACATGAGGATCCTGCACCACTTCATCCCTCTCTCAACACAGCTGTGAGTACTCTCTCTCTCTCTTGCTTTGGACTCTGCTGCCATGCACTAATTATCTCTACATTGGTTCACACGGAGCTCTGCCAAGCGACTGATGCCCTCGGTCAGCCAGTCCCTCACTCTATCCAGGTCCTCACCTCCAGCCAAGAGGACACCCCCTCCATTGAAGAGCTGGAAATAAGCAGCCTGGAAGATCCATCACAGCGCTCATACACACCCTGCATCAGCGCATAGAGATATACCTTGTCGGGACCTAGATCTAGAGTTGGCTTGAGTTCACAATCTGGTGCTCACAGCATGGACACGTGTCAGCAGCAGGAGGAGGTAAGTTTAGCCGAGCTCCCCGACATTCAGAAATGGGAAAGGGCATCTGTGAGGTCCGGGTCAGATGACGAGCCACTGGATTTGGCCTCCCAACTCATTGTGGAGAATCAGCAGAAGGTGTGGGAAAATCATGCAGGAGTGTGGCCACCTGCTCTCTTATGAAGTGGTACCCACATATGTGCATATGGAGGTCTCCATGGGAAGGATGGTGGATGCCATGGAGACCCTAGTCCGGAAACATCCTCCCAGCCTCTATCCTGTAAAGCCCTCTCAGAATCTGACATGTTTCAATAAGATCACCTCTCATTCTTCTAAATTCCAATGAGCAGAGGCCCAACCTGCTCAACCTTTCCTCATAAAACAAACCCCTTCATCCCTGGGATCAGCTTAGTGAACTTACTCTGAGTTGCTTCCTGACCACGTGGAATAGGCTGGCTCATGAAGAGTCTGGTACAACTGTTGTAGCCATGGTGAGTTCCTACAGTGACAACGCGAGAGGGAAATGGGGCAGCTGGACACCCCTGGGTCATCCAATCAGAAATCTCAAAGGCTCTCCGCTCCCTCCGAGTCCCTTTTGCCTATGACCTTCTCAACCTTGTCCTCTGTCACCACAGAGGGAGTAGGTGGCCCACAGGAGGACAGCTAAAGTAAACTGGGGCCTTCAAGGCCTCTGCAATCCAGATGATCCATGCCTAAGTCATCAGAGGTAACAGGGCCAGCCATTGCACAGGCTCCACATTGACCTCCCTGATCTCCTCCTTCCAACCCACAGGATCCATGTCTGCCTCTGAGTCCTGACAAACCACCCTCGCTGTCTCTTCTACTACCATTGCACCCTCAGCCTCCCACCCTTCTAGCTCACTTTTCCCCCTCTCACACTCACCATTCCCTCCTACCACACCCATCCTCAGTTCGCTCCCCAGGACGCAGTCATTGACTCCACAGACCCCTCCCTTGCACATTCGCCTGGACATCCACGTCCCCGCTTACTCCCTCCTCAACCCATACTTCCTCCTTCTTCCCCCAAACACCTTTCTCCCACCTCCAAACTCCTTCTGCCCTCCAAACTCATTCCCTCCTCTGAACTCCTCCCCTTACACTTCCCCCCCCCCACCCCCTTACACCTACCTGTCCACTTGCCTCATTCTCCAATGTTACACTCTCTTCCCCCTTCCCAACCTCAGCCCCCGGCACCTTTGTCCCCCCACAACCCCACACCCCTAACACCTTCATCCCTCTTCTCCCAACTTCACCCCCTGACACCTTCATCCCCCTTCTCCCAACTTCACCCCCTGACACCCTCATCCCCCTTCTCCCAACTTCACCCCCCCACAACACCTTCATCCCCCACCTCCCAACCTCACCCCCTGACACCTTCGACCCCCCCTCCACTAAACCTCAACCCCCAGGTACACCTTCCTCTCCCGGTAAAACCTAGACCTTCCTCTCCCACCAACCACCCGCCCCCCACACCGCAACCCCCCCCCCCCCCCCCGCCCCTCCCCCCACCTCACCCACATGTATACCTTCCTCTCCCACTCACAGCTGGACTTCCTCTCCCTGCCCCCCTCGCCGATCATCCGTAGCAGCCCATGGCCAAGACCATGATGTTCCGAAGCAGGCCCGAGACATCAACAGAGACCTCCCACCTTCCGTGCATTGCTTCACAGCGGAGCCATGTCCATGAGAATCCACGCAGAATTCGATGCATGTGTTCCTCCAGGGCCCAGTAGCTGTAGGGCTCCAGCATCTACTTCTCCTCAGATGTCTGCAATCTAAGCAAGGCCCGAATAGTAAGTCCCGACTTCTGCATGTCACGCTTGTCTAGACATGTTCTGGTCTGCTGCGTTTTCCCGCTGGCGTAATGGTAAATCTGGTGTGTGGGGACGATTCTGGTCAAGCCTTACTTTGCATCCAATAGAGGGATGCAAAGTGGGTTCATGCCAGCCTCCAACGGGATTGGCGTTCCGCCATGGCTGCTGTGATTTCATGCCGGCGTGAAACCGATTTTTTGCCTTCTCACCATATTGTTCCCCCGCCCACCCGTTCCCCGTCCCAAACCAATGGGGCCGGAAAGTTCCGGCTGTAGGGGTAGATTTTTGTTTTCACTGCCTGGGCAGTAATCTAACAGAGTAGATTGCCCACCCTTTGTTCAATTTCATTAAACGGAGCAAAAACTCTCAGCAAATTACAGACATAAATTACTAGACTTTGCATATTCTACATCATTTATGTTTAACAGTTTCTTTAAGCAGCAGTTTTAAATTTTGATGCTCATTACCATGTATGCAATATTTTCAACCTCTTCACCAGAAAATAACAATTTAAATAATCTGTATGAAGTATTCAATATATAAAAAACAGACAATTTTGTGGTTGCTTTCAGAACAAATGATAAAATCCCTGACTAATGCAAGAAAATGTGGAAGGTTACAGTGAAAGGGCATGTTGGAAAACACAGAGAAGATACTTGCATGTCAGGAAACTGTGTAGATTGGTCAATTTGAATGAAAAAGTTGAATTAAACATGCCAAATGATTGAACAATTCCATTCCACGTCCATCTGCACAAAGCCCTGTATCAAGTTGGAACTGGACTTCTCCATGGGCAGAATTTTACACCTCGCGGGTGGGTGCACGCCCGACCTGATAGGGCGTGACATCGCGCGAGATGACGTCGGGTAGCGTCCCAATCTTAAGGTTAGATGGGCAGGTCCTTTAATTGTTTAAATGATCCTGTTATTGACCACAATTGGCCATTGACAGGTTGGCGGGCCTGCAGCTGATTTGGCTGTGCCCCCGCCTTCCTGAAAATTTAAATAGGCTGGGATGACATCGGGGGTTCCGCCCCCTGCTCGCCGACGGCAAAATTCTGCCCGTTATATCTGAAGAAATGTTAACAGCCACCATTTTGTTCCTGAGGGATACAATCGATTTAGGCGAGAAGCACAGAAACTGCTTGCGAGGCTACAATTAACTCATTAGTGGGCCACATCACATGACCCCATGCGTCTAGCCTTTTGGATCATTTTTAATATTACATTTCTAACCTCACTGCCCAGTCTGCTGATTTAACACCAACCAGAAATATCTCCAGCAGGTTTCCTGCTGGACCAAGCAGCCAGCAACTATCTTTCGACACCTCAAAGCCTGTTTGATTTTAAAAGTCTCTGATCAATGCCTGCCAAGCAGACTAAGCACAAAATCCCAAAGTGCTGCATTGTCATTCGTTTCAAAGATTTTGTGGTGTTGTCTCTAACGAGAAACTCATTTGCCACAAAGGAAACATCCTCTGTACTTTGACTTCTCGGATTGTGGAAAAAACGTGAACTAATATTCATTTCTCTGGTTCTCTTACTGTTGTTGCCCATAGTTGTAAATCTTTCTCTTTTCTATCCCCTCTTGCTGTATAAGAGTGTGTGTTAGAGAGAGGTTTCCAACACTATTCCCCCCACCCACCACCACCGCCCCCCCACCACCACCACCGCCTCCGGGTTTCAATGTGAATAAACTAACCTTCTGAATTTATCTTAACGAAGTTTGCTGTGAGTTATTTTGAAATTGGATCACACAAACTGAGGGTTTGGGGAAACACGCCACAGCCTATTTTAAAAATAATTCAAAAACACCTCTACTGAGGCGAGGAAAAAGAAATTGTTTCTCTCTCTCCTGTCCATGTGTGGACGACGGAAGACCCCATCCAGGCCATGAATGTTGCCGTGTCTCAGACGTGTGCATGCATGGCTTCCTCCAATGAGAGCTCAGTGACCCGCATGGAAAGCCAGATCTAGCAGAGCGATGAGTGGATGCTACAAGTGCACACAGATCTGTATACTATCATATTGGCCATGAACTCAATGCAAGAGTGGCAAGGCAAAAGGGGGAGGAGGTGCCTGGGGTCTCCACCAGGTTCTCATCCTTCTCTGGTCAACAGGGAGATACAGGTGCCTTGCAAGGGAGGAGGAGGTTCCTTCTGCATCTTGGGGCTCCTCTCAGGGAGCTCTGAGTGTGGACAGCTGCTCCCCAGCCCCTCTGTCAGTCACCCCAGTGCCTCCAGTAGCTCTGGTGACTAAGTGGGGTGGAGGGATGGGGGCTGTCCTGCACCTGTGCAGGAGCCTGTCAGCATGCCAGGGCCCTCCATGCCTGAGGCAGACAGTAAAAGGCTGCCAAAATCATCCCAAGCCATGGAACAGTCCATTAAGCAACCTGCCTCCACTCCAGCTACAAGCACCATTACCTGGAGGTTCCCCTCCAAGCCACTCACCATCCTGACTTGGAAATACATCGCCGTTCCTTCACTGTCGCTGGATCAAAATCCTGGAACTCCCTTCCTAACAGCACTGTGGGTGTACCTACACCACAGGGACTGCAGCGGTTCAAGAAGGCAGCTCACCACCACCTTCTCAAGGGCAATCAGGGATGGGCAATAAATGCTGGCCCACATCCCGTGAATGAATTTAAAAAAAGGTGCAGGGATTACACCATATCAGAGGACAAGTGGGCACAAGAAAAAAACCCAAAAATATTTGGGGTTCACAGAGGTTTCAACTTTGCACTTGTTAAGGCCTGGTAGAGCCATGCCAGTAAATCTACGTCACAGTTACTGTTGGTAGTCATACGTGCATTTCCTGCTGCCATGTCAGATGCCACCTGCCCTCTTGCTCCCCCAGTGGACTCCCAGTGTAGGGATAGGCCAAGTGTGGTCAGCTTCTCTGTTGTGTCAGTGTGCTTGGGGAAGCTCGGTGCTAAGCAATGGTGTGTGGTATGAAGTAGGTGGTGATAGCTGGTCACGTGAAATTGAGTCTTTATTACACGTGCATTGAAAGGGCATTGTTGTTGCAGAAGGCAAGTGTGAATGAGATAGTCTTGAGCCTCCCTTGTGCGTCTCTTAATGCCTTTCGCCTCTGGTGCAAGGGGTTCCTCATCCTGCTCAGCAACCTCCTTCACATCCTCTTCGCAGGATGAAGAGTGGTGACCAACAATGTCCTCATTATTCAAAGACTCCCCCCTCTGCAGTGCTAGATTGTTCAAAGCACAACAGTATGGGAGACCCTCAATGCAGCATACAGCAGGGTTCCCCTGGATTGGTGGAGGCACTTGAATCTCAGGTAGAGCTGTGGCAGCTATAGTACCTCTCCTCTGCTGCAGTGTGAAGGTTGCTCAAAGGCGTCAGTAGACATCTCTTCAATGGATAGCCCTTGTCCCAAAGAATCTATACCTGAAGGCACATGGAGGACTGAAAAATCTGTGGCACCTGGAGCTGTTGAAATATGTAGGTGACATAACTGCTCCCAGGGGTCATGCATGGGCCTGTAGGATGTGCTTTCGAAGGTTGCAAACTAGTTGGATGTCGATGGAATGGAAGCCCATCCTGTTGATGAAGCCCACTGGCTGCACTGTCAGTGCCTTGATGGCCACATACACCTGGTCACTTGCACCTGGGGGAATCCAGCGATGGCCCCAAAGCTGATGGCCCTCACTGGCTGGCTGTCAGAGTCGGTCCAGTAGTGTACATAATCACTGTCCCTCTTAAACAAGGCATTGGTCAGCTCCATGGCAAAGCAATGGGCTGCTGTCTAGGAAACCCCACACATGTACCCAGTGGATCCCTGGAAAGAGCTGGATGTGAAAAAGTTGGGATTCTTGGTGATCTTCAAGGCCACGGGAATTGGGTATCTACTGGGGCCCACTGGCCTCAGCCTGGCCTGCAGCATTGTGCATAAGTCAGTGATGGTCTCTCTTGCTGAGCCGCAGTTTTCATTGACACCGTTGCTAAGACATTTTCAGGTAGTTGAGGTGAGTCCAGTGCGCTCTTTGCCACAGATACCTGGTCCTCCCTCCCTCTGCACCTCTCCTGCTCCTTATGGGGTGGGAGGTTGGGGGGCCATGAAGACAGGGTGTATCAGTCCTATGCCAGTTGACCTTTCTTCCTCTTATGCCCTATTCTTGGAGTCAACCTTCCCTGGAACATTCCACTTGTGTCTCCCCTCTCAACACGCACAAATGCCCCTCTGCACCCCTTGCAGAGAGCCCACCGCTACTATCAACTCACACTCTGGCAGAGAGACCACCACCCAAGCACCTCCTGCCTTTAAAGCTATTGCTGCAGACTGGCAAAGGCCTCTGCTCCCCACTCTTCCCTGGTGGCCTAACAATCAACCAATGAACACTCTGGCTGACTTCGAGAGGTGACACTGGGGCCACCTCAGCGCCACCGGCTTTAACCGGCTGGGGGTCTCAAGGCCTGTGATCCCTGTGCGGTGCCCATTAAATTCAAAGCTCCACGTACAATCATCGTCAGTTCCATGCAAATTAATCTTAACTATCATGTCAAGGAGTTTGATTGTAGTTCCTGCCACATAATGGACCAGCATCGCCTTGGAGCCTTCCTGCCACTGGCAAAATGCAGAACCGATGTGACAACGTCAGAGTTCTGGGCAAGCGCGTTCCCTCCTGATTTCCTAGTACCACTCCCGACTCCCTCACCTCTTACCATACTCTTTCAGGCCCTATAAAATTCAGCCCATCGCGTAAGGATCTCACCTCTAAGCTACCCTGTAAAGTGCGTACAGTGCCAGTATTTCAGCTGGTAACTGAGATTCAGATCGACTAGCAGTGTTTCTTCCTCCTCAGCTTATTCTTCTTCTAGGCTTTCAGCGTTGGGCAGCACTGGACGGTCAGGCAACAGTTTTTGTGTTTCTGAAAACATTAATATAAAAGGGCAGGGTTGGGATGAGGAAAGTGTGGGAAAAAGCAAGAGGTGTACTGTTGCACCAACTGCAACTTGTATATCATACCAGACTGCGGGATGAGGGTGAAGTGGCATTTTCTAAGGTTGATTAAGCAGAAAATGTACCATCATCCTCCATGGCTTTGATTATGCCACTGACCACGATCTCAGTGATGGCTGGTCCAATTATTCCCAGTGCCAACTCTTCCATGGGGGGTCAGCACAAACAGCCATGCCTGTCCCCACCATCCACACCTCACCCCTCCCCACCCAACCTCCCTGCCCTGCCCCGCCGGTCAGTTAGCTTTTCCATCCATTTTGGGCCACCTTGTCCTGGAAAAAAGAGGGAAGAGTGCCAGGGAGCTTTCCGTGTTTTCGAGATGTACCTGCCACAGTTGAATAGCCGGCAGTGTGTGCGAGCTGTGAGATGTGAGTGCGTGCCTTTCAGCAGTGGCAAGCATTTGGGAGTGAGGTGAGGCATTGAATATGAGGTTTGAGTCCTGGTTGACCATGATTGATGCTAGGCGAGTGAAGGGGCTGTGCTGATTTGAGCAGTGTGTGAGGCTAGTGGTACAGTTGGAAGGAAATAGCATGTAAGGATGTATTCGGCTTGACCAATGGTGTGAGGTCATTTAACTTCTTGTGGCACTGCATCCAGGTTCTTGCCATTAGACAGGTGGCATTGGCTGTCATGACCATAAGACCATAAGAAATAGGAGCAGGAGCAAACCATTCAGCTCTTTGAGTCCCCTCCGCCATTCAACAAAAGCATGGCTGATCTGAATCTGGCCATATCTCCACTTTCCTGCCTGTCCACCATAACCCTTGACTTTCTTGTTGATCAAAAACCTGTCTAGCTCAGCCTTGAATATATTCAATGACCCTGCCTCCATTGCTGTCTGTGGAACAGAATTCCAAAGACTAGCAACCCTCCGAGAAAATAAATTGCTCCTTATCTCTGTCTTAAATTGGAGACCCCTTATTTTTTTTTAAATCAGCTCTCACTGCTTTCTGAGCACTTGGCTGTAAGGCCTCCTGAGCCTGAGGGAACAGAACCTCTCTCCTCCTCTCCACTTCCTCCTATAATTGCTACCCAGTGAGTCACAAAGAACATTATTTTCCCTGCATGAGTCAGTTCAGTTATACTCAGAGAATGCCATCTTTCAGGAATGACTGTCCTTTATTTTTCTGCACAACATGACTCGAATCAAATATGGTGGGTCTGCTCCTGGACCTGGTAAAATCCATTGTGCACAGGACTAGGAAATGAAAATTGCTCAGAAGGTTCCCTGTGATTGCTTGCTATGCTCTGATCTCTGGTAAGAACTTAATGGATGTCCATGAAATAGAATTACACATTGTCCGCCAGTTTTCTCTAGTTGCTGCTCACTGTACAATATTGAATGTTTCACTGAGTCTAATTTCACACTTGTATAACAAGTTCCTGACACATGATTTTAGTTTGGATAAGTCGCCAGAGGAGAATCCTGCTCTATCATACCTGTACATGCAATTAACCGCTACAAAATACAACATCGACTGTAACTCCTTGTACAATTTACTGTCTTGATTTAGCAACAAACTCTACAACTTCCAGAATATTTTTTTGCTGACTGTAGAAGTACATTTTTCTTTTTCTTTTTTTTAATTTCATTAATGACCTGACACATTAAGTTATCATTATTTACAAAATTTGACATAATTTGATAAGGCAGCAACATTTAGAGAACAAATCTGTGGTGACAGTGGATTAGGCATGAAACTGATTTTATCATCTGTGCTTAAAGATTATTAACATGGATGAAAAACCCCAACTGCTTTAAAAAGCAGGATGGAAAAGGAAGAGAAGGTAGAGGAAGAGTTAAAAAAATCAATCGCCTTTCAGGAGGTTTCTGGAAAGGGGGAGAGTTATATCAAGATGGAAGAGCTGAGAGGGAGTGTCAGGGTGTGCTGGCCAATAACTCTGCCACTAGTAAAGGTGTGGAGGTGTTATAGAGGGACAAGGTGCCACCTCAGCCTTCTGCAGACTTCACTACAGCCATTGTTGATTTGTGACAACTGAGGCTGGACCTCCATCTGCCACACAACTGCCTCACTGACCGTGGCCAATTTTATGACCACAGGGTCATTTGCATATTAGAAGCAGGCTCACTGCCCCCTGCTGGGGAGCCCCACTCAAAAGAACGCAAAGTTCCGACGGGGCCTCTTGTAACATGCAGGTGCTGGCAGCTATTGTGCTGTCTGTGAATTGGAATATTTTAATTAAATAGTGAGCACCACCCCCCACTCCCCACCCCCCCCACCCCATCACCCCTTCAGCCTGTGCAAGGGCATGCTTTGTGAACCATTCCACACACCTTATCTCCCACGAAAATGTTTTCTCTCCCCCCCCCGTCAACTGTTGAACGCTAAATGCCTGGATGAAATAGATGGCCTGTGTGTTCAGCGTTCAAACAGCGGAAGTGTTGTCAAACATGGCAGTGGCCATATTTCCTTCATTAGCATAATACTTACAAAGGCCTGCTCAATTATTGTGTATTCTGATCCTTACAAAGCAGTCCTTAGGTAGTTTAGTTGGGAGGTGGGCGCTGGGTGAAGGGGAAGGCATGTGCACAGAGGTACGAAGAAGGCAGAGCATGCTCTGAGCAATTGCCCATTACAGATCTACCAAAAAAAAAACAGCAGTGGGTGGCAGCAGAAAGGTAGCAGGTCACAGTTGGCAAAATGGAGTTAGCAACCCAGAATTTAAGGCTGGATGATGTTGTAGAGATAGGGTAGAATCTGTTTTGGCATACCTCTTAATCAGCTAATCCTCAGCTTTGAGTCAAATCAGCTATTTTAAGTTGTTTACATCCTGAGACTTCATAGAGTTAGAATAGGTGTGGACATCACAGTTTGACTGGGACAGTGGGGAGCAGCAAGTCTAATAAGTAGCTAGGGTATTCCCTGGTCCTTTGATTCATGGAAACAATCATTATATCACAGCCTGGAGGTTTGCACAGAGGGAATCTCAGGAATCTCACTTTCTTACACATCTCTTAGCATCAGGTGACATAATGACAACAAGGGTAAAGATTTTGCACTTTAGTGGGAGGGATAAGTAAGGTTCCCCTACAACAGTGAGGGGTCTTCAGGGGAAGAGCACATAGGTAGTCACAAGCCCAGCCTACAGAAGCCAAGCCTGATCATCTTGGGCCTGCATGAAGCCAGGTGGTGTGAGTTCATTAGGTATTTGTAATAATAACTGTATTTTTGTGTCTGAATAAAAAAACTTGCTTTTGGGCAGCACGCTCAAGGCTGAACCATGAGGAATCATTTAACTAATCAAAGGACAATGAAGCAGCGAAAGGCTTTTGAAAAAAGAATGAGGATTTCTTGAAGTCATCTGTTAGGGCATAGTAAGCCAATGGAGGTCAACTGGGACAGGGCTAATAATGGGGTGAGATTTAGTGCACTATTGGATTGAGTTGCACATTTTAGGGTTCAGTAATTAAAAGAGATTACCAGAGATGCCTGATCATTTTACTACCAAGGAAATACTGCAGAACAAAGAAGTCAGATCAAAATACTGGAACTCCCTCCCTAACAGCACTGTAGGTGTACCTACACCACAGGGACTACAGTGGTTCCAAGAGGCGGCTCCACCACACTTTCAAGGGCAATTAGGGATGGGCAATAAAAATGCTGGTCTAGCCAGTGATGCCCACATCCCATGAAACAATAAAAAATATGTAAAAATACGTACTCATTAACATGTGTTCTTAACAACAACTTTTTAAAAATTCATGCATGGAATATGGGCATTGTGAGCAAAGCCAGCATTTATTATCCAATCCCAGTTACCCATGAGGAGGTAAGCTGCCTTCTTGAATGGCTATGTTTTATTTTATTAATTTACGGGATGTAGGCTTCGCTGGCTGGGCCAGCATTTATTGCCCATCCCTAGTTGCCCTTGAGAAGCTGGTGGTAAGCTGTCTTCTTGAACCGTTGCAGTCCATGTGGTGTAGGTACACCCACAGTGCTGTTAGGAAAGGAATTCTAGGATTTTGACTCAGCGACAGTGAAGGAACGGCAATATATTTCCAAATCAGGATAGTGAGTGACTTGGAGGGGAACTTCCAGATGGTGAAGTTCCCATCTATCTGCTGCCCTTGTCCTTCTAGATGGTAGGTGGTTGTGGGTTTGGAAGGTGCTGTCCAAGGAGCCTTGGTGAATTCCTGCAGTGCATCTTGTCGATGGTACACACTCATGCTACTGTGCATCGGTGGTGGAGGGAGTGAATGTTTGCAGATGTGGTGCCAATCAAGCAGGCTGCTTTGTCCTGGACAGTGTCAAGCTTCTTGGGTGTTGTGTGAGCTGCACTCATCCAGGCAAGTGGGAAGTATTCCATCACACTCCTGACTTGTGCCTTGTAGATAGTGGATAGGCTTTGGGGAGTCAGGAGGTGAGTTACACTCCGCAGGATTCCTAGTCTCTGACCTGCTCTTGTAGCCACAGTATTTATATGGCTAGTCCAGTTCAGTTTCTGGTCAGTGCTAACCCCCCGGATGTTGATAGTGGGGGATTCAGTGATGGTAATGCCATTGAACATCAACAGGTGATGGTTGGATTCTCTGTTGTTGGAGATGGTCATTGTCTGACACTTGTGTGGTGTGAATGTTACTTGCCACTTGTCAGCCCAAGCCTGGATATTGTCCAGGTCTTGCTGCATTTGGACATGGACTGCTTCAGTATCCAAGGAGTCGTGAATAGTGCTGAACATTGTGCAAACATCAGAGAACATCCCTTCTCCTGACCTTAAGATGGAAGGAAGGTCATTGATGAAGCAGCTGAATATGGTTGGGGCCAAGGACACTACCCTGAGGAACTCCTGCAGTGATGTTTTGGAGCTGAATTGACTAACTTCCTACAACCGCAATTATCTTCCTCTGTGCTATGTATGACTCCAACCAGCGAAGAGTTTTCCCCAATTCCCATTGACTCTGGTTTTGCTAGGGCTTCTTGGTGCCACACTCGGTCAAATGCTGCCTTGATGTCAAGGGCAGTCACTCTCACCTCACCTCGGGAGTTCAGCTCTTTTGTCCATGTTTGAATCAAAGCTGTAAATGAGATCAACCCAAACTGGTCATCAGTGAGCAGGTTATTGCTGAGCAAGGGCTGCTTGATAGCACTGTTGATGACCCCTACCATTATTTTACTGATGATGGAGAGTAGACTGATAGGGCGGTAATTGACCAGTCTGGATTTGTCCTGCTTTTTGTGTACAGGGCATACCTGGGCAATTTTCCACATAACCAGGTAGATGCCAATGTTGTAGCTGTACTGAAACAGCTTGGCTAGGGGCACGGCAAGTCCAGCGCACAAGTCTTCAGTACTACTGCCGGAATATTGACAGGTGCACTACCCAGTGCCTTCAGCCATTTCTTGATATCACGTGGAGCAAATCAAATTGGCTGAAGACAGACATCAGTGATGCTGGGGACTTACGGAGGAGGCCGAGATGGATCATCCATTCGGCACTTCTGGCTGAAGCTTGATGCAAATGCTTCAGCCTTACCTTTTGCACTGATGTGCTGGGCTCCATGCATTTCGTGTTCCTTGAGGTGAAGATTGTCCTCCAGTACTGATAGGATATCCAGGATTTTGTCCCAGTAATGATGAAGGAACAGTGATATATGTCCAAGTTAAGATGGTGTGTTTGGAGCTTGGAGATGACGATGCTGCTATGTACCTGTTGGTCTTGTCCTTCTAGGTGATGGAGGCTAAGGTTTGGCAGGGGCTGCTGAAGAAGCCTTGTTGATTTGTGGCAACACATTATGTAGATATTTCACAGTGCAGCCAATGTGTGTCTATGGTGGAGGGAGTGGTGTTTAAGGCAGCATTCATTTGACTAGCAACTTATGGCAAGATTTTAGCTCATTCAAAACCCGTCCACTTTCACTGGGTTAAAATCAGGCCCTTATTTCCTTGCAACCTCCGTTCCACAGGAACTTTACTGGTTGATTCAGCGAACAGTCGGGAGTTATGTGAAAGTGCAGAAACAATCTCTTTGTTCAAAACATTTCATGATGGATCATGAGAAAACTGTCTACCTATACCATAGCACTTCATGTACAACATGCATGGCTCTACCATTCTGTTCCTAGGTTAAAATACACTAACTGCACTAAACTGGGATCTTATTTAGATGACCAGACTGGTATGGCAAAGTGGAAAGATAATGCACTGATTCAGTTGGGGTGATATTCTGGGGTTTAGGTTATGGCCTATTGTTAGACTGAATAAAGTGAACTTTTACTGGTCATTCATTAACCTCTCACATGGGAGGACAATGGGTGGCTGAAATGGAAAGTGTTCCAGTCCCCACCACCAATAAGTCTCATGTTGATGGACACAAAAATCACAATTGTGCTGCTATTGCTATAAGTTTCTGAAGCAAATATACCATGGAACTAAGGGGAATCTGTATTTTGCCTTAAACTTCAATAAATCTATCTCACTTGGAGTGATTTCCCAGATCAGACACTGTTCTATATCAAGTAACTTCTGTTGTTTTATATCTTTAAGGCTTAAATGCTCATTATCATTGTAGTATAATACTCTGCAGGTCCTGAGGCAAGGTGTCAGTGCTATTGTTTGTAATTAGTTTTACACTTATGTCATGACCAGTTAAGACATGTAATATTATGAACTTTCAGTCAATACTTTTAAAAATTGGACACAATCAAGCTGTTAATTTGGCTGCTGCAAATCATGTGACTTTTGGCATTTGGACAATAGACAGTATCAAGTCTCTGGAGTACATCTGATTAAATATGGACACAGGTGAGGATACTTCACAGCCATTGGTGGAATTCACACATCTCATTGTTTAAGGATTTGCTAACACCTAAAGACTATGGAGTTTCCAAACTGTCTGTTTCCATGTTTCATACTGGACATATGGGAAGATTGAAACTCAAAGGCTATTATCAACTTCCTATTTTATCATGATGGTCACCCCATCTAAACTAGACTGGGTGGGCCGCAGAAGTGTTAACTCAGTGGTCATGTGATTCAAACTGGTTTCAGGGACTGCAGACAGGACTGAGTAAGTCTATCAGTCGTCAACCAGTCTGAGAACCAAATTCTGAAACTAGCTGCAAGTCATCAAGCAGCCTAAGTACTTAACATGTTCCAGTTTCAAAGTTCACCTGAGAACCAACCTCCTAGATAGTTGACCAGAAGAAATCTTGCAAGCTGCTACAAACCCTTCACTTTACAAGGCCCTCACTTCAACTTTAAATAATCAAATCCATTCAAGAAACCACAGGCCTGACACATGAAAGACCTGAAATCATAAATCAGAGGCCAAATTAACTGTAATATGTAAAATACAATATCCTTATTTATATCCAATCTTTGTGTTTACAGGTGTGAGACCGAGTGTATGATGTTGCGTTAAATCAGGGCAAGTATGTGAGAGTAAATAACCTTCTTTATTTTAAACTCATGAAAGCTTGCTGCTGAATTATTTAATTGGAGTGCAAACTCCAAGGGTAAGAAAAGACACACCACTTTCCATACAAACCATATTGATTACGGGCAGTAAGGGAGGACATGCATTCTGTCCGTGACACTTTAGTAAAGTTGCAGGTAGTAACCATTGGCATTGTCCTGATCAAAATCTGTACAAATAATAAAACTATACAACTAATCTGGCACACTTCTCTCTGGGAAATGAAAAAGTTAACATGAACACCTGCAGCAAGAAATCTTGTAAGCATAATTAAATTGAAGTGAATGAATTAATGATCAGCACCAAAATTACATTAATAGAAATAACATAATTCAAATAGCAAAAAGTTCTAGGAGCATTTCAATTAATACACTGGTAATGCTCCTTCAGCAGGGTTAAATATAAAGCTCTAATGGAATCCATGAATTTTAAAATGCCTATTATCAAAAATGAAAGACTGGTGCTTGCAGTTGGGGTTGGCTACACTGTAAGGCAATACTGTAATGATTCTGGCCCTTCTATTGTCACCTAGCTGTTCTGCCTTTCAGTTTAAAGACCTTGCAAGATCCTTTTTTTTCAGAAACATGAAAGCTTGACAGTAATCCTGTTAGGATTTAGATACAAAGATACAACCTGCAGGAAACAGAATTACAGTGCCATAAATGGATGGGAGAATGAAACCTTGCAGTCACGCTCCTATAAGTACAGAGTTGAGGTGCAACATTTTTATATGCACTGTATTACAGAAAGCAATTTTTCATTGTTTCAACCCAAACAGAGAAGGTTGTTTCATTTATACGAAATATTGCTGCTGGCAATACAAATGTGAAAATCGCGCATATATTGCAAGCAAAATGAATCACAGATGAACATCGCCAAACCTTTGCTGCTGATATTATTACTAGCTTATGATTTGAAATTGATTAATGATAAACTTTTCTTTTTTCATGTGTACTTTCCACATTCCACAGAAAAGCTGCATTGGTTTAAAGACAGTTTTCATCCACACCAACAGATTTAAGGGGATAATTTGAACTGTTCATCGAGCCCACAAATCAGACTTGGGCAAAATTCTTGGTTGCAGTCTTTCTTTTCCTAGTAGATATAGCTGAAAAGGGCTAACATGGATGACATGAAGGGGACAAAACCTGAGAATATCAAATCTGCGCCAGGCCATTGTATGATTTTCAGAGACCAGGTGCTTCATTAACTGCTGGAGAAGATTGTAATGCAAGTTGGTATCTGGTCTTCAGAAATCATGTCTTTGCAGCAGTGGAAAAATGGATTTCTACTTTGAAAGAGATTTCAAAGGCAGGATTTTCCTCTGTAATTCCTGGTTCAAATCATGTGAGATAGTGACAGAAACAGTGGAAAAATAGGGGTGGGGGTGGTGTGGTCTTCCTGTGCTTATCAAGATTTCTTTCTATTCCCACTGGAAGCACAACAGTACATGCCTTCTCTACTTCTCATGTGTAAACTCCAGTTGCAGGTCAGTGTGCAATCTTCTGGCCCACCCACCCCATACACTGCCACTCCTTGCCTGCTAGACCATGATAGTGGTGTGAATGGCCTTGTTTTCCACAAATGGACTGAACTTAGAGGTCTCCTTGTTCACCAGTTTTGCCATCAGCACTTACCTATATAGTCCTCTACTACCTTCTTTCTTCTTTAGGGCTCTGCTACACCTTTTAATGTCCCATGCCACTTCTTCAGGTGCTACAGTGCCATTCCTACTGCAGCACAGTCCCAGTGGATTCCCGCTTGGATGTGGGAGCCCACCCTGCATGGACAATAAACTCTGAGCCAGGAAGTTGGTAAGGGTTAGAAAGGTGAAAACATTTTTATTGGCGAGATTTGAGATGGTATTTTTGACCTCCTGGGCCAGCTCTTTGGTTTTCCATGAATTCTCTGACATAAAACAAAAGTCTGATTCCAGAAGTTGTGTTTCAATCATTCAATGGCATGCCACATACATGTACAAATACAAAATGAATCTATGTTTTCGGCATGCCACAGGTTGAGGATTTTCTTAAAATAATATTGAAAGAGATATATTTCCACAGTAGCTTTGTTTCTTTTCCAGTTTTATTTTTTTCATACATTACCCAAACGCCTGCAGTGAACAAAAATCATTATATCCAAAATGAATGTAATGCATCTTCAGCTAGCACCGCAGCAACGTAATATATTCCAACCCTATTAACTATTCGCGTTAGATAACTTATTGTAAAGCTGCACCCTTGTAGTTCAGCGTTTGTGGTGAGATTTTGAAACAAACAGATACATACACCACAACAATAGATGTGTCACATCTGAGAACAGTGGAATCCCGCTTTCTTTCAGATTGGTCAAACTTCAAAATAAGAATCAGAAAGTAGCCATGAACTTACTCGTGTGGAGATCAATAGTCAAGCACACGCAAGACTACAGTACCAGGGACAAACATCAAGCCCAGTCATGGACTGCTTGTGAGCAATGCCATAGAGAATCTAACATATAAAAACCCCAAGCAATTAGAATTTAAGTACATTGCAAGATCAATCTTTTCTAGTTACAAAAGTATCCAATATGAATTGAATCAATTCAATTTTTAAAAAAATCAACTGAGACTGTGACTGAAATTCTCCTTATGCATTACTTGGAAGGTTCTGAATTACTGATTTCCTACCTAATGTCCAGGTTTACTTCAAATGTTATATTGTGCTGACAATAACAGAAGAAGGAGTTTGATAACTGTATAATGATGCAATATGGAGTGACAGTATGGAGGATCAGAGTGAATGTGTAAAGATTATTGGTGAAGTATGGAAATTAAACAACAGATTACCTCTAACTGGAATAACTGGAAGAATTCCAGTGGAGTGTTATGTGATAGGAAAGTATCACTGAAACTGAGAGGAAGAATCTACAAGACAGGTGTGAGACCAGTCTTGTTGTATAGTGCAGAAACTTGGGCAACATCAAGAAGAGAGGAATAACGACTGGATAAGGTGCGAACACAAAGGTAGATGTGCAGAGTAACAAGAGAGGACAAAAATCAGGAACCAGCAGATCATTGGGTCCATGAAAATTGTGGGAGCATCGATGAAAGTATCCAAGAAGGGATTGAAATGAAATGGTGATCTGTTGTGGAGGGGGAGAGGAAATGTGGTGAGGTGAGTGATGGAGATGGGACTGCCAGGAAGAAGGAGATGAGCAAGGCTTAAAACCAGGCGGAAAGATGCAGTGGCGAGAGAAGTAAACATAGTGGGAGTGGAAGAGGAATGGATGAATGTGAGGAGATGGGTGATCGACCAGCATTGTGGCGAACCCAGATAAAATGGAGAAGCAAGAGGAAGAAAAGATGATGCAGTATGAAGTGACAAGGCTTGGGAAAATGCTTCTGACTCTCTACACATTGAGATCCATATCCCAGCAGTTCCATGGGGAGCTGCAGGAAAGGTATGCTCCTTGCAATGTAATTGGGTTTATCTCCTAATGCCTAGTTACAATGGAGCATGAGCTGAGGCCTGCCTGATCTCTACAGCTGGGACATGGCATAGAAAGAGCTCCAGTCAAAAAAAAAAGATTCTTTTTAAGTTGATGATCAAAGAACTTTCATCTGCCTGATCAGCAAGTGTTTGACCTTTGATTGTGTTTGTGGAACAACATCGTGCTAGTACTTCAGTAGATGATTGAAAAGCCAACATCATGGAGGACTGCAATGTACAGTAGCAATGTAACACACTACTTCAGAGGGCTGGAGCAAATTAGAACTGGAGCATACAAGCCTTTTTTATGCTCGTAATTCCGAAAATACTGATTCCTACAGAGATTCAATTTTTGAGATTCAAGTGATTTTATTCAGCTTTCTAAAAATATATTCAGCATGGAGCATAACTCAGCAGCATCAAGAAAAGGTTCAGATTATTTTTTGTACTGTGTTTTCATTTCCGTGGGTCTGATATCGGGCGGGAAAATTGGTGTGTGACCCATTAGTGTCAATGCTGGCTTTTTCCACCGTATCGTGTGCCATTTTGTTTCAAAAATTGAGAGGCATGGGTTTTATGTCAGGCCTCTGATTCCCCCGCCCTACCGTGACTTCAGGCCTTTAATGCACTAGGCGCCATATTTAAAGGCCGCCCCTGCACAGAGCTAACACTCTTCAAAGGATAGGAAGCTGCTGGGAACTGATGGTTTGCCAAAAAGAGGAAACATGCTTCCCCCAAATTTAGCGACTCTTCCCTCGAGCACCTACTAGACGCAGTGGAGGCTCACTGCAATGTCCTCCAGCCCGCATAATGGGGTAAGAAACTCATCCAGCATGGGAGGTAGTGGCAGGGGCGGTCAGTGCCAATGCCCTGCAAAAGAGGACAGCCAGCATTGAAAGAGGATGAATGATCTCCTCTGTTCCACCAGGATAAGTAACTCTTCCCATCACTCAACTTACACACTCACAAACCCATCACACATCCACAGGGAACTCACTCACTGCCAGCTCAAGGAACATCACCATTCACTCTCACACACACACCTTCATCTGCCCTGTGGATCATGTCCTCATCCCATCCATGGCACCAATCACCACCCACACGTGCCAGGCATCCTTCTCATCTGGCCTGGCAGGCGTCCTGCTTACACTCTCTCCATCTGTATTCATGCAGGACAAGCTGGCACACAACAAAAGGGAGAGGTCGCAGACTGCTGGAGGAATGCCCGACATCAAGGTCCTCACAGACTTTTAAAATAGAGCCATCCATCAGGCTGGTGACGATGTGGACTGTTCCTGTTCTGACAGTGAGGTTGATGCTCAACCAAGTGAGGATCCAGCAGTGCAACATCCTTCAGATAACCATGCTGTGGGTGAGTTCCCCTGTCCCGCAGTCCCGCGCCATGCACTAATTATCTCTCCTTGCTTTCGCAGGCACTTCTGGGAAGCAACCGAGAGGGTCCAGCCCCGAGGACACCACAGAAGAGGAATCTGCAGACAGCAGCAGAACTCACCCACACCCTCCACCAGTGCAGACACACACCTCACTGGGACCTAGTTCTAGAGTAGCCTCAGGGTCACAATCTGGTGAGCGCATTGCACTGTATGATCCACAGCAGGTGGCAGCAGGGACTCTTTAGATTTCCCACACTTGGAGAACTGCTGGAGGGCAGAAATCTGCTGAGTCCGAGTCAGATGACGAGTCTCTGGACTCAGTCATACCTCAGTTCCTGGAGCTGCAAAGACAAGCTCAGGAACATCAGGAAGGGATGTCCGCTGCACTCCTCAGATGGCAAGGCAGGATGGAGGAGTCCATCCGCCTTCAGTCTGAGCTGATAGCGCCACATGCTAAGGCACCGAGGTCAGCACTCATAGGGTGGAGGCCGCCATGGAGACCTTGGTCCAGGACATAGGCCCTGCACTGCTGCAGGAACTGCACTCCATCACTGAGGTACTTGTTGGCATCCATCAGTCTCAGCACGAGAAGGGGGCGAGGCATCTCAAGCTCACTCCAGCTGGCCCTTCCTTTCAAGGAATCAGCCAGGGGCCATTGGACACCCATAGGGAGGAGGATCAGCAGGTGCACAGCTCGGGGCCCATCCACCCAGGTGACTCCGGGAGTGCCTGGTCTATCCGACTCCCCTCTTCCTGTGACCCCAGCAGCTCTAGTTCCACAGGCCAAGGAGGGTGCCACTGCCACACAGCAGGACCCTGAAAGCAGGACGGGGCCCTCCAGGTCTCAGCCCTGCAGAGGATGCCCACAAAAGTAATCACAGACAACAGGGTGTAGTAGTCAGCAGGCTGCCTCCACGTCAGCTGTGGATGTCGGGGGAGCACCAATACGTAGCGGTAGGATTAAGAAGGTCAAGAAGATGTGATTGCATAATGTGGGCCCAGGCGTTAATCACTTGTAGAGTCAGAGGGCTGAATCTTCTGGCTGGCGTGCGGGTGGCGGAGTCCGCACACCAGCACTTAAAATGTCGCGCAGCGTCCTGACGTCAGCACGTGGCATCGCGATATTTAGGTCGGCGGGCGTGCTATGCAGCGGGATGTGTGCCCGCCATTAATTAAAGGCCTCATTAAGGCCCTTAACTTGCCAATCATCGATGATTTTGAGGGGCCCGTGAGAACCTTGGCTCGGCGCACGGGCCCAGTGGGCAGGCGGGCAGGTGATTTTTTTACAAACCTCATTCAGTGGCGGCATGAGATTTGATAGCGGTTTTAAGAACGTTTAATAAAGTTTTTCTTTATTTCATTAACATGTCCCATCTCGTGTGACATTTTCACATGAGGGGGACATGTTAATGAATTTTTTATTGCTCTATTTTTTATATTTGCCAGTCTTTCAGAGATCTCCCTGAGGCAGCACTTTGCCCCAGGGAGATGTGCGCTCTTTTACATGCATGCGCAAAAGAGCGCACTCTGGCAATTGGGGAATCCCCCCACCCCGCACAGGAAGCGCATAGCGCTTCCCGTCGGGCGACACGCTGGGCAGGCCTTAATTGGCCCGCCCACTTAAAATGGCAGCGGGGCCTGTTTCAGTGGCAGTGATTGGCTGCCCGCCCACCGCCGAGTCGGTCGGGCCCGCCCACTCATCAAGGGCAAAATTCTGCCCATAGAGTTTTACAGCATGGAAAGAGGCCCTTCAGCCCATCATTACACACCGGTCATCAAGCCCCTATCTACTCTAATCCCACTTTCCAGCACTCTGCCCGTAGCCCTGCATGCTATGGCGTTTCAAGTGTTCATCTAAATACTTCTTAAATACTGTGAGGGTTCCTGCCTCTACCTCTCAGTCAGTGAGTTCCAGATACCCCCCATCCTCTGGGTGAAAAAATATTTCCTCAAAACCCCTCTAAACCTCCTGCCCCTTACCTCTTAAATCTACGCCTCCTGGTTATTGACCCCTCCACTAAGGGGAAAAGTTTATTCCTATCTACCGAAGTTCCCGATGCCCGATGATGGGAAACGCAGCCCGCCATTGACTGGCAGAGCGAGGGGTGGTTTCAAACTGGTTTCATGACATAATGAAACCGATTTTTGGCTTCTCGCCACTTCAGGTCCTCATCCTACTGCCACTGGTATTAACCCAGTGGGGGGGCATGGCACTGCATGTGGAGAGCTCCAGACACAAACCCCATCGGGGTTACTTACATTCTCTCTGAGGTGTCCCTCATTCAAAGGCACTCAGTGCTTGATTGAGGGTCAGAGAATTGGGAAGGGCGGCCCACTGAGAGCCACCCACCTTCCCTTGCTGCCAAACCCCCTCACCCCGAGACCCCTACTCTGCAAATCTGCTCCTGCCATCACTCACCTGTGCCTTGATCCATCAGCAATCCTAGCCCTTGGGTGGGTGTAGTTAATGTACTGCAGCTACTGCCTCCCCTGTGGTGCTGCGAGCAGTGATGAGTTGCTGACCCCTGATTGGCTGGTAGCCCCAAGCCAGTGGGACTTCTGCCCACAGGGTCTTTGATCCCAGGGAAGGCCCCTCGCTGTCCAGTTAAGTGCCTGATTGGTACTTAATTCAGCGGGCATGTCTGAAAAGAAGTGTCGCAGGGCGCTTGTTAGTGGGTGGGACCCTGTCGCTTCAATTGAACACCGCACCGCACACACTGTAAAGTATGTTTATGCCCAACCTGAGAGTTTATGATTTTTGGCTTTTCTCAATTTCAGTGCCAAATATCAAATGGACAAAAGCATTTTACTTTTTCGAAATAGGTAAAGTAAAATTGCATTTATTTCATCATCACGCTAAGCCGCTTAAGTTTTGTGAGCAGTAAATTGAACTATTATCTGACCCCAGATCATCCAATGAACTGTAATTTTTGTGAATGACGCAGAACACGAATTTCCTGTCCTGCATAAAGGTACTTGAATTTCTGTTTACATAGATAGGGGGGTGAATGAGTGAAGAAATAGCCTGTATGATCTCTACTTTAGTGCTATTCAGGAGTGTATTTACATAATATTATTCATGAATATATTGTATTCAATTCGCTCAAGCCGTGCAAGAAATATATTATTCAATCGATTAACTTTATCTAAGTTGAGGATCCTGGTGCGTTTTGCTTCAATGCAAACTAAAATGGCCTCCCATCTCAATCTGGGACCAATTGTTGATGACCGGCTAATACATGGTATTGATTTAATGGAAACATTCAGTTCTGTTTCTTATGATTGTGCCAAAGCTATATTAAATGAACTGCTGCCAAAAAAGATCAATTTCATGAATTTTAATTGTGACAATTTTTCCTCCTCCTAATTTCCAAGACTGATGGACACTTCTGAATTTAAGCACTGAAAATAGATAGATAATTCTTAAAACTCAACAGTGAATAAATGAAAGAACATATGAAAATCTGTAGGGGATGTAAATTGAGTATTAAAGTTTGAGTGCTTTAGGACAGATTAAGATAGGCCAGATGCAAAACTCAACAGGGGGTAGATTCAAACTCCAAGTCATAAAAGAATACAACTGGTTTATTGGGTAATTATTTTCAGCATTTGATTTCTCTTCAGAATCTGCATAAGACCACCATATGCCCGGAGGAAGGTAGCTATGTGACTTCACTCTCAAAGCACCAGTACTTGAAAAAGCCTGATTCCTGGCAATAAGTGGTCCGTCTCTCATTGAAAACTTGACAGGATCCTTTTTATGTAGAAAGCTGTTTTAGCTAGGTTTGCCCTAAGTATGATTTGGAAATTCATTCTATGTTATAAATGATTAATTTATGGTAATGTTGCAATTTGAAGCAGTACAATGAAGAAAAACCTACCTGTGCAATAATGAAAAGCTATTTACAGTGGAATTCTGATGGCATTTGCTTATTTTAATTGTTTGCCTTTAAGACTCTGGTTGTTCACTATCTTTCTGTTGACTATAGTCCCAAGTGAAAATGGATGCAGTTGAAATAATTTTAAAGAACAAGTAGCATTCCTCGCAGTCTTTTTGTAATCTGACGAGTGCTTTACTTATGTAGGTGATAGGCAAGTGTTTGTGTCAGGAAAATTGTATTTCTCATATATAAAGGAGCTGAATCTGAAGGATTATAAAGCAAAAGATTTATGTATGTTAATTTAATACTATAATATTTACAGAAATTAGCAGAAATTTGAAAAAAAAAAAGTTCATTAAATAGGTTTGCCGTGGAATTGAAAGGAGTGCAAGATACTCTGCATGATATTTAAGGTACTTTTATTTCACTACTTGTTTTGATCAGTTACCAGGACACTAAGGGCAGAATCTTCAGTTTGGCGAACAGGGGCAGGGCCCACTCACCGACATGTAAAATGACGCGTGGTGACGTCGAGCGTGTGTCCCGACGTCACCGCGCATCATTCAGACCTTGAGTTCGGCGGGTGCGCACCGGAGGCGGCTGCCTGCCCGCCAGACTTTCAAAGGCCTATTAAGTTCCATTCGAAATAATTAACATAGCTGCCCATCCAACCTTAAGGTTGGCAGCAGGCGACGAGCCCAGGCGGCCTTTGCATTTATCATGGAACCTCAGCCACGGGCGGGATGAGGTTTCATGAGGGTATTTAAACTTTAATAACATTTTTCAAAAAAAATTCATGGACATGTCCTAGCTCATGTGATGCTGTCACATGAGGGGACGTCTTAAGAATTTTTTTCTTCCTTCACTTAAATTTTTACATATCAAACTGACCTCCCTGAGGCAGCTCTGTGCCTCAGGGAGATTTCTGCACCCGCGCCCACTCTCGCCCAGCCCCCACCCCCCGACAGGGAGAAAATTCTCCCTGAAGAGTGGTACAGCCGCCTTCAGTCTTAATGGTGCAGACCCTTCTCTTGGACAATATTCTGCTGCCTTGTCGAGAGAGTATGGGATATTTTATGTCCAACTGAGAGGGCATACAGGGTCCTGGTTCAAAGTATCACCTGAAGGGCAGCACCTCCAACAGTCAGCATTATTCCTTTATTCCTTAAAATGCTGTGCCTGATCGCTCAAATTATTTGTCAAGTGTGTAAATACATAGACAAGTCTGGCCGCATCTGGCTTTGAGGAAGGATCTGCACCTGGGCTTTTTTTGACTTTTCCTTTTGGCAGACCTGCTGCACATTTCCAACGTTTTCTATTATTTCTACATGGGCCAGAATTTTGCACTTGTCGGGCAGGCTCAGCGGGGGCAGGCAGGAAGCTGACCGTTGCCCATGATCGGGGCCGGGCTGCGGTTTCACGCTGGGCGTGCCAATTAAGACCCGCCCGGTGTGAATCGCGTGCTGCAGCGCTTAGTGCTGCCTGTGCAGGGCGTGGGAGGGGGGGGGGAGAGGAGGGTGAGCACGAACTTCGCCAGTGCGTGCTGGAAAAGCTCCCCGATGCACAGAGCTGCCTCAGGAAGCTGAGCAGTTTTCAAACTAAAAAAATAAAGAATTTTAAGGTGTTAAAAAAAAATGTCAGCTCATGTGATTCTGTCACATGGGCTGGGGCATGTTAGAAATTAGGACGAAATTCTCTTTTTTATTTTTTAGTCGTGGATCGAAACCCCGTCCCACCCGTGGATGAGGTTTCGCAAAAAATGCAAAGGCCGCCTGGCCTTTTCGCCTGCCCGCCAACCGTAAGGTAGCTGCCAACTCCCGCGCGTGTCCGCCAACCAAAATATCACACGAGTGCGCGATGACGTCAGGACACTCGCCCAACGTCATCCCGCGTCATTTTATGTTTGAGCGGGTCGGGCGCCTGCCTGCTCAGCAAAAAACCCTGGCCCATGTATTTAATTCTAAATGAATGCACCCCTAATCCAACAACCTAGAATTCCACCATACTCAGGTAGAATTGGTATTTTTTAGCATAAGGTGCAAAGCATACCAAATTAGCGTGCGGTCCACACAGGCTTAGGTCCCGTAGCTAAGTTTATGGGTCTTTAATTTAGGAAAACCAGGCGGATGCCTAAGCACAGGTTGGGTCCTTAAATATGTAATGACTTAGCTGGAATTAGTCAATAGTGAGCTCAGGATTCTCCTGAGGCCCCATGGCCACAAACAAAAGGGAAGTTTCAGCTCTTTCTGCTTTCCTTTTTCTCTTACGTCCATATACACTTGCTTTTTTCTAGGTCTGTGAGTTTTTTTCTCACTCTTCCCATTTCCTATTCCTAAAACCTTTCCATCCTTCTGTCTCTCTCTTTGCTGCAGATTTCCCATTCCTCATCATTCTCCCACTCCCTTTCTCTCTATGTCTATCACACTCTCCTTTTCCTTTCACCATCCATTGAGACAGGGATGCAGACCTGGGCCTCTCGCCAGTCGACAACTGCAAAAATGAACTTATTCCTTGGAAGAATGAAGGGAGTTGGATGAGAGCCTGGCCTGGGAGCTCTGGCTTGGTGAAAAGGAACTTGCATTTATGTAGCACTTTTCACAAATACAGGACAGCCTGATGTGCTTTACGGCTGATGAAGTGATTTTGAAATGTAGTCACTGTCCTAACGTTGGTCAGTAGGTCAAGAGGGCAGCTGCCACATCCTGGCACTTAACTGCAGTCCAAATATCTCCGCACTGGAGTTGACTGGACAGAGGTGCAGTGGGGTGGGGAGAAGATCGGCAGGAGGAACTAGTACTGAGAGTTCAGCTCTGAGATTACCATGTGGGAGACACTGGACTGGATTTTACTCTTGGCTTCATGACATTGACATTGTAACCAACTGGGGGTCTCAGGCCTGCACTTACTGGAAGCACACCTGCTGGTGCAGTCTTCCCGGAGGCAGACACCTTACTGACCACCTCCGTCTTCACCATCTTATTTGAGTTTTTTGATAGGTAACAGAGAGAGTTGATGTGGTGTACATGACATTTGATAAAATACCACATAACAGGATGTCAGAACACATGCAATAAAAAGGATAGCAGCAGCATGCATACGAAATTGGCTGAATGACAGGGAACAGAGAGCAATGGTGAACAGTTATTTATCAGACTGGAGGAAGGTTTATAGTGGGATTCCCCACTAGTCTGTGTTTGGACCCCTGCTTTTCTTGATATATATTAATGATCTAGACTTGGCTGTACAGGACGCAATTTCAAAATTTGCAGATTACACAAAACTTGGAATTATTGGGAACTGTGAGGACGATAGTGATGGGCTTCAAGATGACATAGACAGGATGGTGCAATGGACGGACACGTGGCAGATGAAATCTAATGCAGAGAAGTGTAAAGTGATTCACTTTGGGTAGGAAGAATGAGGAGGGGCAATATAAAATAAAGGATACAATTCTAAAGTGGGTGCAGGAGCCAAGGGACCTGGGTGTATGTGTGCACATACCATTGAAGGTGGTAGGGTAGATTGAGAAAGCGGTTAATAAAGTTTATGGGATCAAGGGCTTTACAAATAGGGGCATACAGTACAAAAGCAAGGAAGTTATGATAAACCTTTATAAAACACAGATTCAGCCTCAACAGGAATCTTGTGTCCAGGGCGCCACAATACAGGAAGGATGTGAGGGTATTAGAAAGTATGCAGAAAAGATTCAATAGAATGGTTCCATAGTTACTTGGAGAGATTGGAGAAGCTGGGGCTATTCTCCTTGGAGCAAAGAAGGTTAAAGTTATATTTGACAGAGGGGTTCGAAATCATGAAAAGTGTGGGACAGAGTAAGTAGGGAGAAACTTTTTCCCTTGACAGAAGAATTGAGAATCAGAGGACACTGAAGGTAACTGGAAAAAGGAGAAATGGCAACATGAGAAAAAACATTTTTCACTCAGCGAGTGGTTAGGATCTAGAATGCATTACCTGAGAATGTGATGGAGGTGGATTCAATCAAGGCCTTCAAAAGAGAATTTGATCATTATCTGAAGAGAAAGATTTTGCAGGACTATGGGGATATTGGGACCAGGTGAGTTGCTCTTGCAGCATGGGCCAAATGGCTTCCTTCTGCACTGTAACCATTCTATAATTCTAGGACTTGCCATTCTTGTCTCAAATTTGTAAACACCATTTTAACATAATTCCAGTGGAAGCAACATTTCTTGCTCAATCCGGGAAAGCTCATACTTAGTTTAAAAACACACAAAAAAAGTCAAGCAAATCTTTGCATTATGATTTATTTCAAGAAGAATAGAATTGAAAAGTAGAGAAGTTAAGCTAAACTTATAACGAACTTTGTTTAGACCACACTGTGTACAGTTTGGCCACCATATTATAAAAAGGATATATAGTGCATGGAGACAGTGCAGAAAAGATTTACAAGGACGGCACCAGAAAGGTGAGGTTATAACAATCAGGAAACAATGAACTGACTGTGTCCCTATTCTCTGGAATTCTCTCCCTAAACCTGTTTGCTTCTCTACCTGTCTTTTGTCCTTCTAAAAAGCTCATTAAACCCTATCTCTTTGATCATGCATTTGGTCATTTGCCCCAATATGTTAATATTGCAATTCCGTCACAATGAAATGCACGCTCTAGTTGGAAGTGTGAGCTGTTACTAACTGCGGAAAGATTAGGGCATTATTCTCAAGTGTATATAAGAATTGGTTTCCACCTGTGGAGGCAAAGGAAAAGGAAGTCTGTGCCTATGATCTCTGGGTTGTGTAAATAAACCTATGTTAAGGACAGGTCCCACCTTCACTCAGTGAATGAGGGCCACATTATTACATAATATCTCATTATATAGTTCACTTTTTGTTTGACTAAAAACACCAGTGAAGCACCTTCGGACATTTTATTACATTAAAGGCAGTATATGAGCGCAAATTGATGTTATTGTAAGCCCGTACTGAAAGTTTATTAACACCTTCTTGTAATTTGTTGCAGCTCTCCTCAATATTGACTTCCCCGCTCCCCAATCTGGTGCCGTCTGCAAATTTAGAAATTGTGACTGGGATTTTACTGGGCCCAGGAATTTTCCCTGGGGCAGGAATGGCATTCGCTCAACTGCTCACCGACCAGAGGTGGACGGTCAATTTGAATAACCAAAGGCCCGATGAAGGGGATTTTGCTGGTTCTGGAGTAGCCTCCCAGCAGCTTCCTGGCATGTGTGGGGAGGGCATCAGAGCCCCAGGTTACCTGGTTCAAGGAGGGGGCAGTCAGAAGCAAAGGCCGCCCTGCAGTCACGCTGCCACCGCTGGAGTGGTTTCCATCCAATTAGCAGGGTCTGCTTGCTTGGTCCCTGCAAAAAAATCAAATCCCTGCCACCCCTGCGAGGACACCTCGAAATGGAGGCACATTCACGTCCTTTGCTGCCTCAGTGGCGGTCACCTCCCTCTGTGGTGCCGAGGCTGTGACCCCCTGAGCCACCTTCCTTAATTGGTCCACCTTCCCCACCTGCCTGTCATTAATTGGACAGGCCTGAATTTTCCCAAAGATGGAGAGGGTCTCAGGCTTAGCCAAAATGGCACCAGAGCCCCGATTCTGGAAGTCCCACCCCCAAACCCGGCACCCACCATTTTTTCCATGGGGGAATGGGGGTGGATTGCAGTTTGGTTCATGGATGACTATGCACAATAAAATGCAGCTGCATTCAAACGGATCTCATTTTCATTAGCGGAATGTCCAAAACACAACATGTGGGCTTTACACTTTCCAAGAGAAGGTTTAAACTTACCAGAGTTCTTTGAAGACATAGGGTACCCTTTTGGGGAGGTAAGGGAACCTTTTGGAGTGATCCAGGGACACCTTTTGGAGAGGTAAGGTGCCCTCTGGGAGAGGTAAGGAGTCCTTTGGGGAAGGCTGAGTGCTCTTTGGGATTGTTGAAAATAGACATTAATGTTTATAAAAAGTGGATAAACTCACTGGAAGTGTCAAGCTGTCAAGAGAACTGTCAAGCTGCCAAGATATTCAAAGCTCATGTCCTTTAAATTAAAAAAGTCTGTAGTTTTTAAAAAATCAGTTTTTGCTATTTCACTCTGTCTGTTGACATAAATCTGAGTATCATTATAGGATTTATGTTGCATGCCTGATTTCACAACCTATCATTATTACAGTAGGGTGCCTGTCAGTTCACAGTTTGATTGACAGCTCCAAGCAGTTATAAAGTCTTTGATGTGGGGCTATGAATACAAATGTGTGTTTTTGTAAGGGATGAAATTGTTGAAGCTTTTAAATGTAGCAAATTTTTAAAAACTAATGAGTGTTTTTCTTAACACAGTGAAATCATCAATTACACTTAGGCTGGATTTTGCTGGCAGCTCCCACTGGCGTCTCCACACCGTAACGTAGGTGTCCTAAGGCGAGCTCAGGGAGTACAGAAACCTCCTGTGGAGCAGAAGGGCAAAAGCTCGCTTGATCTTGGCGTTTCCAGTCCTGCCAAAGCCAACAGACATTTGAACGGCTCGCCGCATCTGCCACAGGGGGAACCTGTCACTGCGGGACCGGAAAATCCCAATCTTGGAATTTTATTGAAGTCGTGGAGTGCAGAACCTGCTGCAACATCCCTATCCTCTGACATGTTCTTGCAGCCACAGTATTTATATGGCTGGTCTAGTTAAGTTTCCGGTCAACAGTCATCCCCAGGACTTTGATGACAGGGGATTCGGCAATGATAATGCTGTTGAATATCAAGGGGAGGTAGTCGTATTTCGTCTTCTTGGAAATGGTCATTGCTTGGCACGATGTTGCTTTCTGCTTATCAGCCTAAGCTTGAATGTTGCCCAGGTCTTGCTGCACGCTGGCATGGACTGCTTCAGTATCGGAGGAGTTGTGAATGGAACTGAACACTGTGCAATCGTCAACAAACATCCCCGAACTGTGGAATTTTGAGTTGCTCTAATCTTCCCTCACAACTCATTCCTTTAAGGTGAGATGATACTTGTTGTTCTTCCCCCAGCCTTTCCTAGAACAGGCATGTCACATTTGAAGCCTGGGGACCAGAACTGCACACAGTGAGGAAGATTTTAATGGGCTTTAAGGTCCCATGTGGGTGAAATAACTGAACATTCACAAGATAGTAAAGCCCGGCTTCATTTTAATGTTTCAAATCACTCTCCCACATGAAGCTGGAGCCCCCGAGGATCCTCATGATGAATTTCATGGTCTCTTCCTTGCTTTTGCTAGGGTTCTCTGGAGAATTTGAACTGCTGGCCTCCCACAAGACATGTTGCAACATCAATAATGTAATTGGGCCTTGACATTTTGATTTAAATTAAGCTTCCACCTGCTGCTGTCGGAGACTCAGTCAACTTCAAAGTCGATAAAGAAATTGGCTGGGAGCAGCACGATCTCGAACCACCCGGCACTGATTTTGATCCATCCCATGGACCATTGCCATAACTTACCCCAATATTCTATGCAAGGTCAGGCAAGTTCATTATAAAGCTTCACCATAACCTCCGCAGAATTAGACAATGCTATTCAGCCACAAACCTTTTTCTTACAAAATGGCTGGCATGACATCAATCATATGTGTAAGCAGGTGGTGACAAAGAAAATTGTTATAAAAGTAACAACTGTGCTTGCCTGTCAATTTTACAATCTTTTAAACTATTAAAAGATTGTCATAAAAATGATAAGACTTCAAGAGTGTTGCACATTGAATCTCTCATTTTCTCAGTGTACGTTACATTTTGCCATTTTTTTTGTTTCTATGACAAACTATTTACTTAAGGTTTCAGAACCAATGCATCCTTTGCTATTTCAGCCACTGAAGCTCCTATGTAGTGGTCAGGCTAAATTTGTTTTGAGTATCATACCTAAATATAAAGCTTCTACAGTTAAGTGGAGGGAAAAAGCTAATTAAAGCACAGGACGATATGACTGTTCCAATGTTGTTCTCAACTGTTTTTAGCTACATAGAAACGGTGAAGGTACTGGGAACTTTGGCTGGCCTTTGTCCTCTATTTCACCACAGTTTTTTCCTTCATTAAACTTGCATATTTATCTTGTTTAGTGCTGCAAGATTCACAGCAGCATTACATCTCTGAGAACAATCTGCAGACCTATCTATAGGACCTGTCTTCCCACATTGCCAACATAGAGACGATATGCTTTCACAGAATGATTGGGCGGTGGCGGTGGTGGTTGGGGGGAGGTGGGGGGAGGTGGTGTGGTAGGGGGCTTTAGAAACTTCACCTCAGCAGGATTTTACAGATGAAGGCCGCATAAAAATCACCCAGATGGTCAACCTTGTGGTCCTGAAATAGATTCTGAGTGAAGTATGATCTTGAGCCAAAGCTGTTACAATGGAATTGAAAACACACTACCTATGGGAGGGTACCTCTTCCCACTCACCGGTATAGCTGTCAGGTTATTGTGCTTCAGGGCAGCCCCAGCTTTAGAACTGGACACTGATCCAGGAATTTCCAAGATGAAAGAGCAGCTCCAATAGAAAAATTACCTCCTTTAATCCACTTTTACCACTCTTGATCATCCTGTGTTAAATGGTAACTCCTATTTACCAAGCCAAAGCAAGGCTTGAATTGCTGCCATCCCTCTGCAGGTATTTGTCAAAGAATAGACAATGCCAGGAAGGTATGTGCTTTTCCAAGTCATGCAGCTCCATTAGTCACAGGGACCAGCAGCAGTAACTACATTCTGTTTAGGTTGCTCGCCAACTCAGAACTGTTGGAGGAAAATTCAACTTTTTGTTGTCGGCAGGTGTACTGATTTTTTTTTTATTGCCCCATTGCACCAATGCACACACTCACTGTAGATTTTTCTTTGGTGGGGGGTGGGACGCTATAATTTTCATGGCTTTGCAGGGCTCTGCTGCTGATTAACAAAATATTTATGAATCTCAGCCAAATTGTGACTACATTTACATGTGAAATGAAAACCAGTGTGGCATAATGCCAACTTAATTTTGATCTAGCTTACCTTAATGCATTACAGGCCAAAATTAATGTAAAAAGATAGGCTGCTAATTCCTTAAAAATATTCTTTTTAATAAATCATCTCACTTTTATGAATTGATTTGCAAATTATATATCCAAGTCAAAAGTCATATAAGCATTAGTTTTAATACACAATATTATATCTTGGATTAAATCTTAGTTGATTTATCCACCACAATATAAGCCCACTGAACATGTTTATTATTTTTTGTGTTCTTAGCTAATTAGAAGCCTCGTTTATGAATATCCATAAGGCCATGCATTTTAAATTAATAATGATGTTGGCTGATTCAGTGGTGAGTTGTTGATGTAATAAACATTAACATTTTTTGAAATGTACCTAAGCTGGTAATCTTTTCTGTTAGTGCTTAAACTGCCTAAAATAAAATAAAAAAATAAGCACCAACGTCAGAGTTACAAAATTGGTTCAGAAACTAAAATTGAATTCAGAAATGCAAGACTAGCTATCAGCCTTGGCACATGAAAACCTGACATCAAAGTTCTAATTAACATACTGGTTTAATCACAGCACTCTGCATGTAAGGGTAATTTTTCATCATTCATTTTCTATGTGTAATCTCTGAAGTGACAACAACAGCAAAGAAATGGCCTATAAATCCAGGCTAATTTGTTTCTTTAATATTCATCTTCGCTATACTACAGCTGCTTATGGATGCAGTCCATTACAATGTGTGCAGCAGCCTCAATAAAAAATATTATGAAAGCCGAGCTATGTTTCTTCACTTCTGTATTGCTGACATTATTTAGAAAGACAATAAATGAGGTACAGATTGTCTAGTCTACATGCTGCTAGCAGGGCAATTTGTGATTAATTACCCCTCCGCAAATTGACATGGTGCAGTGAAATTGACATAGCCCTCATTAATTAACTTTCTGTGCATGCTGGTTACCAACAGAACGTCACATGTTGCAAATGAATTTGAAATCCCAACACAGAAAATCCTACAACAAAGGCTGTTAAGACACAAAGCTTACTCTCTTAACCCTTTGCCAAGTGACTCCTGAATCTTCATTCATATCAATGGTGCCTGTACCGGAGGTTAAAGAATGCAGAGCTAACAGCTAGGATGGCAAGGTTGGTACTCCTAAATAGTGCCTCTATAAAAATAAAGCTTTTTCTGCATCTAATTAACAAAAATGTGGTCTCAAAAAGCAACATTCACTTTGCTTGAAATATTGAGTTGTTTATTTTCTTTGTTTGAGGTTTGATTCTATTTCTGCATCCTTATTTTGCCCTGGTAACCTCTCCTTCATGATTCCCTAGTATCTACCCAGTGTCCTTCATGACGGAACATTAGGCAAGTGGGCCGTTGACTTCTCTGTGGTTTTGGAAATCTCCTTAGAGAGTTCAACAAAATTGCATGTACAGTTAGATGATGCCCCTCTCATGTTGACACCAAGTCCATTTCCATTCAGGTTGTGCAGTCCCAATGTGGGACAGACTGCCGTAATGCCCAAGTTATACATAAGTAAATGGATCCAGGCTTTCATATACAGCTCTCAGCTGTCCCTATGATATCTTTTTTTTACCTTATCTTCACGCACTTACTCAGGTAAGGAGCCCTTCTAAAATTACAGGCCCTTCACTATTTTTCTCAAACTGGAGAAAGTGGAATGCAAAAATGGAGCATCACACCTGACAGTCAAGTTAGCCTATCCTAAGTATTTCTTCTCTCTCCTTTTGGACATTTCACCTCCACAGACCTGCAGTTTAGGGAAATCACCAAACTGAGCAGTGGATGGCTGAACAAATGGTAATTCTTGGGGTTTGCCAGTGAAGCCTCGATCCATTCAGACACAAGGTAGATGGACTTCACGTCCAGTGGGAGGTTAATTATTTGTATGATAGATATGGTGTGTTGGCCTCTACTGACACTTCAATCTGTGAGCTGAAAATGAAAAGTGGTCATGACTTATTTTGTCATTGAATGACTTCTTCTTCCTGGAACAATGTGGATCATGTCAATAACAGCAAAAAGTCAGTTTCTGTGGGAATATTTTTCTCTCAAAACAACCCCCATCAAAATACTTACAACCTGTCTGCCTTGCTTTGCCATTACTGTACAGTTAATAATAATTTAATCATAACATCTTCTCATGATAATATGATTTATCATTTTAATATTTCTCCACAAACTTACAGCAACCCCATGTGTCTCTTTATCTGTCAGAGAAACATACTACAGTAATTTCCAAAAGGCAGAATTGTCTGGGGTGACTCAGGAGTGAAGCGTCTGCCTATATTCCATCAAGTTGGCTGTGGCTTTGAGCCATAGAACTGCTGCTCACTTCAATCCACTGGTCACTATTGAAAGCGAGTTAATTTTCTCCACCATGCAGTGCCCTCAGCTGTCAAACTAAAGAGAAAACAAAATTGCAAAGATCTCTACCATTTCAGCACCCCTCGTAGCTAAATGCACCTTTGCAATGACAGGGGGCATGGAAAGGTTTTCAGAACAGCCGACTCTACCATCTTAAGAAAGGAACAAGGCATAGCAGGATGAATTAAGGTGGATAAGCAGCAGGCAAAAGTGAGGGGGAGGTATGTATGACTTCCTTAAATTTTCAATGAAACGCAGAGGGGCAGAGATTACTCACTCACACTTGGAGCACATTTTAAAAATCAGTATTTGCAATGCAGAGCTGAGTATGATAAAATCATACATCAGGATTTCTGATGTGGAGGTCAGTGCCAAGATGATTTCCCATCCATTAAAATGGATAAACAATAACTTTGCGGGGTACACTGTTGGCTATGTCCATTCCTATCGCATCAAGCTTTACAAGGAGGCTCTAGTTCATAAAATCTATCCCTATCTATGTTCTCAGGCTACATCCACAGGAAGATAATTTATCTTTCTCGATAGTGCATCTATATATCATGGTTCCATATATCAAACCCACATGCACTTATGAATAAAGTACTGAATTTCATCCAAGTTGTTAATATGTTGTGCTTTTTTAAAAAATCAGTATTAGGACCAACGTAAGCCGCACAGATACATGGGGCAGGATTTTTCAGTCGGTGTGCAGGGTGGGCCCGACACGTAAAATGACGTGTGATGTTTCGTTTGGCCAAAGTCGGCTGTGCGCCCGCCGATGTGTAAACGGCCTATTAAGGCCATTAAGGAAATGATTAAGGTCATTGTTAACGCTGCCCGTCCAACCTTAAGGTTAGCAGGCAGGCGAAAAGACCAAGCGGCCTTCGTGTTTTTTAGGAAGCCTCATTCACCAGCGGGATGAGGTTTCCTAAAGCTTTTATTAATTACATTTTAAAAATGTCATAAATATAAAAGCATGTCCCATCTCATGTGACACAGTTAATGAGGGGACATGTTTAAATAAGTTTTTAAACTTTTTATTCATTATTTCCAATAGCGATTCAATCTCCCTGAGGTAGCTCCGTGCCTCAGGGAGATTAAAGCGCTCCTTTGCGCACATGTGCGAAAGAGCGCTAGCCCCGACTCTCTCTCCTCCCTCCGCCCACACAGGTAGCACTGAGTGTCTTAATTGGCCCGCCCGCGTAAAATGGCGGCGGGGAGCCGATCGCGGGCGGCGATGGGCTCCGCGACTGCCCTCGCCTGCTCCCGCCGAGCCTGCCCGCCACCTGGAAAATTCAGGCCATGGATAAGGATCATTATTGCAGCAAACCATTTCAGTCTCACTGAAAAGCAGAATCAATATTACAACAGGTCACTTTGTTCAATAAAGATGGAAGGGCTGATTTTAACTAGGAATGAGAATTGGGTGTGTGGGGGCTAAAACAGGGTCAGCAAGTCTGCAGAGAGGGGAGGGAGATACAAGATGTCCTTGGGAGGCCAGAAGTGTTTTTGCCCCTACCAACCCAGAGGAAAACTTTAAAATAAGATACAATACCCTGGGCCTCCTGTGGCCATTCTATTTGCATTTCGGCCTAAATGTTTTTAAATTTTAAGTTATTTATTTCTAGTCCCAACTTCAAATGATATTCCAGCAGTTCTTCTGAGCTAGCCAATGGTCCCAGTTAATTTTCCGATTACAGATTCAGAAATTATCAAAGTAGTATTACTCAGTTGTGTATAATTTCACAGCAAAAAATGATTTACCAATGACCTCTTAGCTCGCAATTTGTTCAGCAACACCTCCATTTTAAAACTCTCATCCTTATTTTCAAATCTCTCCATGGCCTCTGCCCCCCCTCTAAGTCTGTAACTTCCCCCAGCCCTAGAACTCTCTGAGATCATTACATTCTTCCAAGTCCAACCCATCCAACGTTCCACCATTTGCAGTTGTCCTTTAGCTGCATAGGCCCTATGTTCTGGGGTTCACCCCCTGTACCTCTCGGCCTCTCTACATCACTCTCCTGCTTTAAAATGCTCTTTGGAAGCTATCTCTTTGACAAAGTTTCTGTGGTTCTTAATTGGTCCACAGTTAAAATGGTGTGAGCATGTCAAAGGATTCAACACCAGCCTTTAAATGTGCCACTTTCTCGTGCTAGGATTCAAGAAAATAAAAATTGTGGAGGCTGTTCAAACGGCCCCCACCACCACCACCCCACCACCACCCCCCCCCACCATCTTCACCTTTCACTGTTACCAGTTCTGCCAGGCAGGGAAGAGGGGGCTTAAATTGGCCCTTAAATTTGTAACTCCTACACAACAACAGGAACTTGTATTTATAAATCACGTTTAACATAGCAAAATTTCCCAAGATGCTTCATAGGAGTGTATCAAATAAAACTTAATACTGAGCCATATAAGGGGATATTAGAACAAAAATAAAAATACCTGGAAAAACTCAGCAGGTCTGACAGCATCTGCGGAGAGGAACACAGTTAACGTTTCGAGTCCGTATGACTCTTCAACAGAACTAAGGAAAAATAGAAAAGAGGTGAAATATAAGCTGGTTTAAGGGGGGGTGGGACAGGTAGAGCTGGATAGAAGGCCAGTGATAGGTGGAGACAGCCAAAAGATGTCATAGGCAAAAGGACAAAGAGGTGTTGAAGGGGGTGATATTATCTAAGGAATGTGCTAATAGGTGACTTTAAGGGTAGAAAGCAGGACGAGCAAGGTACAGATAGCCCTAGTGGGGGTGGGGTGGGGGGAAGGGATCGAAATAGGCTAAAAGGTAGAGATAAAACAATGGATGGAAATGCATTTAAAAATAATGGAAATGGGTGGGAAAAGAAAAATCTATATACATTATTGGAAAAAAGGGGGATCAGAAAAGGGGTGAGGACGGAGGAGAGAGTTCATGATCTAAAATTGTTGAACTCTATATTCAGTCTGGAAGGGGATATCAGGGTGGTTGACCAACAGCTTGGTCAAGGAGATAGGCTTTAAGGAGCAGTTTAAAGTAGGAGAGTGAAGTAGAGAGACAAAGGGATGTAGAGAGGGAATTTCAGAGTTTAGGGCCTAGGCAGTTGAAGGCATGGCTGTTGTAATAGCACCATCTTGTGGCCATTTGTGTATGTATGTATATAGGCAAATCAGAATACACCAGTTTCAGTTAGGTACTTGAGCTCCATGTGCATGCATCAGTCTCTCTTTGTCCTGAAAGGTATCACGGTCTGGTGATGTGGGTAGGATTAAGGGTTCCCTAGCTGAATAAATTTGATTGATGTGAGGTTTTTTTTTTGCTGAGAAATAGGCTTAAAAATTCAGTCTTGGAGAAAAGTCTGTTTGTACATGTGGGTGGGCTGACTTTCGAAAATGGCTGCATCAATAGGTATTATTGGGTGACTGGAGGAGTATAGTTGTGAATGAGTGTCTTTCAGTGCATATGTAGAGTGGCTCAAGATGTTTTTCACTGCTAATAATATCCTCAAAGGCCCCGATAAATCGGCTGTTAATCAGGCAATGGAGGAAAGAAAAGAGTGATATTTTTAACAGAAGCAGGCCCAGAAGTGTATGAAATGCTGAAGAATTTGCTTACCTTGCTAAGCCAAAAGGCACGCCACTGTCAGACATTTTGTGTAAACTTGAGTAGCAATACAGACCCAAGGCCATCGGAGATTGCTGAAAGCTATCGGATTGGAACAAGAAATCAGTTGCCCAGCGAAGACATTGGAGGGTTTATCGTGGCTTTGAAAAAGCTGTCCAATCATTGTAGCTTTCAAGAATTTCAAGAAAGCATTGTGGGACAGATTCGTGTGCAGTTTAAAAAATGAGCACGTTTGCAGTAAGTTACTGACATTGCCAAATATAGCTTTCAACAATGCCGAACAACATTGCCCATGGACATGGTGGAACGTGACTCGAGAGAAGTCAGAGTTAACAACCGCCTGCCATCCGCTAAAGTAAATAAGCTGCAGCTGAGTAAGCAGGAGGCTCCAGCGACAGCAATTAGTAGCAGCAGAGGTACGACCAAGTTCTGTCACTGGTGCGTAGGCCAACATTGGGCACAGAATTGTCTGTTTGTGAAGGCAGAGTGCTCCAGCTGCAAGAAGAAGGGTCATCTTGCCAAGGCATGTCGCAAGGATGTAAACAGAGAAAACGCTGGCTGGAGGAAATGGCAGTAATTGCATACAGTTGAGGAACAGCACCAAGTCGACAAGGGGTCAGTTGAGACCCATATGATCTGAAGCACAAGAATGTCCAATAGAAATTCTCAGGGCACTGCAGTTCAAATAGCATTAGATGGATCTCCGGTAAACATTAAGGTTGACTTGGGTGGGTAGGTTAATGTGATCCCTAAATCGCTATACTGTCAAAAGTTGAATCAACATCAACTGGAGAAATCATGCATAGATTTACAAAATTATGGAGAAGAGAAAATTCCCATAATGGGAAGTGTGTCTGTTCCAGTCACACACAAGGAGCAATGTGCAAAATTGCCCATCATTGTGGTGAAGGGTGAAAATCCAGCTTGTTAGGAAGAAACCGGTTAACAGCACTTTAGTGAAGTTGGAGCAAGCATTTTTGCGCAGCACTGAAATTCACAACGCCAGACAACATGATCGCCAAGCACCCGCAGGTATTTAGTGAAACTGGCAAGCTGATTCTAGGATATAAGATCAACATGTGGGTTTAGAGGAACACAAGAGCAGTTTACTGGAGGCCTCATCCAATAACCTAAGCTCTAAGGGAGAAAGTAGAGCAAGAATTGAAAAGACTTGAGACTGAGAACATTATTTCTAGCCTAGAACAAAGTAATTGGGCTACTCCCATAAAGGCAGCACCAAATTTAGATGGTAGCGTAAGAGTATGTGGGGGTTATAAGGTAAATGTGAATCAAGTACTAGAATGTAATCCACCCGATACTGTTCTAAAGGTAAAGGAACTGTTCTCAATGTTGCCAGGGGACCAGATTTTTTCAAAGTTTGATTTGACAAATGTCTTTCTGCAACTTGAGTTAGAAGGTAAGAGAAAGTCGTGTTTGACTATTTATACACACATGTGCAAGATTTCCCCTTGTCACGTGGGCCCGGGAGCAGCCGCGAGACTGACTGCTGCCCGCGATCGGGCTCTGACCGTGATTTCACGCTGGTTGGCCAATTAACAGCCAGCCAGCATAAAACACGTGCTAAGAGCCTCAGCGCTGCCGGGATGGGTACGGGAGGGCCGCGAGAGTTGAAGTTTGCGCATGTGTGGGGGAACGCGTGCTGAAAGCTCCCTGAAGACACAGAGCTGCCTCAGGGAGCAGGAGAATTTTAAAATGAATGATGAACTTTTTACAAGTAATATAAACATGTCCCCACTTGTGACTCAGTCACATGGAGAGGGAAACGTAAAAATGATTATAAAAAATAATATTCTTTTTCAGTAACTGTTGAGGACCTCATCCTGCCCGTGGATGAGGTTTTGCGAAAAATGCAAAGGCCGCCTGGCCTATTCACCCGCCCACCAACCAAACGGGCGAGCGGGCAGCGAAAAATGAAACTTAATTAATTGCTTAAGGGCCTTAATAAGCCTCTTAATTGTCGGCGGGCGCGCTGTTGCCTTTTGTGCGCACCCACTGACCGAAAGGTCACGAGAGTGCGCGATGACATCGGGACGCTCGGCTGACGTCATCATGCACTATCTCACTCCCATTCGGGTCGAGCGCGCACCCGCCCGCAGGATGAAAAACTCGGCCCCATGGGTCTTTTTTCAGTTTCATAGGCTGCCACCTGGTGTTTCTTCAGACAAAGGGCGATGAACCAAATTTTGCAAGGAATTTAGGGTGTAGTGTACTATTTGGATGAAATCCTTATTCCAGCTCCAAACAGATGACATGATGATACGTTGAATAATATTCTCTAACATTTGGAAAAGCATGGAGTGTGGGCGAAGGCACACAAATGTGAAATGTTTAAAATCTCTGTAGGGTTTTTGGGTCACAGGTGGACAGGATGGGTCACATTCTACCAAGAGTCAAGGTTCAAGCAATAAGAAATGCGCCATGCCCTCAGGATATCCCTGAGCTCAGGTCTTTTTTTGGGCCGAGTGAATTACTACAGTAAATTCATACCAAATTACATCCATTGAATAAACTCTTGAGGAAGGGTGTTCAATGGAATTGGACAAGGGAATGTGACAAGGTATTCCAGATGTGTAAAAGCCAGCTGGTAGACAGTACAAATTACCATGTGTCCAAAAAGGTTAAGCTAGCACATGATCTCTCATGTGTTGGGTAATGGTGAGGTGGGACCTATTGCATTTACGTCACACACCCTCAGCGCCAGTGCTCAGACAAAATGTGAAGCATTGTCTGTGATTTTTGGAGTAAGATTTTTTTTTTTTGCAAAAATATACTTTATTCATAAAATATCTTCAATCACATTCCAAACCATTTCAAAAACACCATTACAAGGGTACAATCCAGGTTAAACTTTTACAAAATGTATCACCAGGTGCATCAGTACAAACAATATTACAATCATTTACAGCCTTTCATTTTGAGCTGTACAGCCCGAGGGGCTCTAAACAGTTCCCAGTCTCTCGGTGCGCTGTGGCAGAAAGGTCTTAGACAGCGACCCTTCCCCATTGCGCCTTTGCGGCAGCTGCCCCAAGCTTTAGTGCGTCCCTCAGCACGTAGTCCTGGACTTTGGATTGTGCCAGTCCACAACAATCGGTCGGGGACAACTCTTTGTGCTGGAAGACCAACAAGTTTCGGGCAGACCAAAGTGCGTCTTTCACCGAGTTGATGATCCTCCAGCTGCAGTTGATGTTTGTCTCGGTGTGTGTCCCTGGGAACAGCCCGTAGAGCACAGAGTCCTGTGTCACAGAACTGCTCGGGATGAACCTCGACAGCAACCACTGCATCTCTCTCCAGACTTTCTTTGCAAAGGCACAATCCACAAGGAGGTGAACAATGGACTCTTCCCCACCACAGCCACCTCGAGGGCAACGAAGTAAGATTTTTTTTTTTTTTTTTTTTGTAAAAATATACTTTATTCATAAAAATCTTCAATCACATTCAAAACCATTTCAAAAACAACATTACAAGGGTACAATCCAGGTTAAACTTTTACAAAATGTATCACCAGGTGCATCAGTACAAACAATATTACAGTCATTTACAGCCTTTCATTTTGATCTGTACAGCCCGAGGGGCTCTAAACAGTTCCCAGTCTCTCGGTGCGCTGTGGTAGAAAGGTCTTAGACAGCGACCCTTCCCCATTGCGCCTTTGCGGCAGCTGCCCCAAGCTTTAGTGCGTCCCTCAGCACGTAGTCCTGGACTTTGGATTGTGCCAGTCCGCAACAATCGGTCGGGGACAACTCTTTGTGCTGGAAGACCAACAAGTTTCGGGCAGACCAAAGCGCGTCTTTCACCGAGTTGATGATCCTCCAGCTGCAGTTGATGTTTGTCTCGGTGTGTGTCCCTGGGAACAGCCCGTAGAGCACAGAGTCCTGTGTCACAGAACTGCTCGGGATGAACCTCGACAGCAACCACTGCGTCTCTCTCCAGACTTTCTTTGCAAAGGCACAATCCACAAGGAGGTGAACAACGGTCTCTTCCCCACCACAGCCACCTCGAGGGCATCGTGCAGAGGGGGTGAGACTCCTGGCGTGTAGGAAGGATCTGACGGGGAGGGCCTTTCTCACCACCAGCCAAGCTACGTCTTGGTGCTTGTTGGAAAGTTCTGGCGATGAGGCATTCTGCCAAATGACTTTAACAGTCTGCTCGGGGAACCATCCCACAGGGTCCACCCTCTCCTTATCCCTCAGGGCCTCTAGGACGTTACGTGCTGACCACTGCCTGATGGACTTGTGGTCAAAGGTGTTTTTCTGCATAAATTTTTCCACCAGGGACAGGTGGTACGGCACGGTCCAACTACTTGGAGCGTTCCGCGGCAGCGTGGCCAGACCCATCCTTCGCAACACCGGGGACAGGTAGAACCTCAGCACGTAGTGACACTTGGTGTTTGCGTACTGAGGGTCTACGCACCGCTTGATGCAGCCGCACACAAAGGTGGCCATCAGTATGAGGGCGATGTTGGGCACGTTTTTTCCCCCTTTATCTAGAGGCTTGTACATCGCGTCCCTGCAGACACGATCCATTTTCGACCTCCAGATAAAGCGGAAGATGGCTCGAGTGATCGCCATCGCGCAGGAGTGTGGAATGGGCCAGACCTGCGCCACGTACAGCAACAGCGAGAGTACCTCACACCTGATGACCAGGTTCTTACCCGCAATGGAGAGGGAGCGTCGCTCCCACATGCCCAGTTTCCTTTTCACCATAGCCACTCGCTCCTTCCAGTTTCTAACGCATGCCCCGGTCCCTCCGAACCATATCCCCAGCACCTTCAGGCCGTCAGCCCTGACAGTGAAGGGGACAAAGGATCGGTCAGCCCAGTTCCCAAAGAACATGGCCTCGCTCTTCCCACGATTTACCTTCATCAATACCTTTCATCAATATTAAGTTCAAGATCAAAACTTATTGTAAGCCACTCATGGCTATTTTGAAACCAAAGTCTTCAGTACCCACTTTAAGTGCAGCCCAAATGCAGAGATGGGCTTTGATTTTGTCTGCTTATCAGTACAACATTAATTACAGACAATCGGAAGATCATTGTAATGCCGATGCAATGTCTAGGTTACCAGCCCCATCAGTGGTAGAGGCCAACAGGGAAGATGTGTTTTTCTTTTTGTATGCAAATGAGTTGTCAGTCACAGCAGATGACATTGGTGGAACAATTCGTTGGGACCCTATATTGGCAAGGGTATATGACTATATTGCAAATGGGTGGCCAACACAGATACTGGATTTAGAAATCATGTTTTTCTTTAATGCCAGCATGATTGTCAATTGCTAAAGCTTGTGCTATGTGGGAGGCAGAGTGGTTATTCCTGAAAGCTAGAGATTGCAGTTGCTATGTGATCTTCATGATCAATGCTTAGGGATGAGCTTGATAAAGAGTCTAGCAAGAAGCTATCTTTGGTGCCCAGAGTTAGATAAGGTCAGAGCAGACACACTGAATCAATGCAGAGTATGTCAAGGAGCAGAAAAAAGCCACCAGCAACCAGCAAAACCCTTGATATTTTGCATAGTTTGTTTTCTGCTTATGGGTTTCCAGAGGAAATTGTGTCCAACAACAGACCTCAGTTTTGTTTCAAAGAATTTATAAAATTCATGAGAATGAACATTGTAAAACACACTAGAGTTCCAACACGTCATCCTGCTTCAAATGGAGCAGCAGAGTGCACAGTACAAATTGTTAAGCATGCTCTTGTTAAACAAATGCTAGATACAAACTGGAAGAACCATCAGTTGTCATTGAATCACAAACTGGTGAATTTTTTGTTTATTTATCAGGCCCAGGTGGGTCTGAAAGTTTGGGTCAAGAAAGGAGGTATCCACTTAGGAATAGGAAACCAGTGGTGAAGTTAGATTTGTAAATAAATGCAAAGCAAGAAATGTGCATAGGTTGTATGGAATTTGGACCTTGTGTAACTTTTTCCTTAAGGAGGGAGGAATGTAATAGCACCTTTTTGTGGTGATGTGTGTATGTATGTATATAAGAAAACCAAGATAAACCAGTTTCAGTTGGGTTCTTGAACTCCATGTGCATGCACCAGTCTCTTTGTCTCGCAAGATAACATAGCTGCCAATGTTGGAACAATGAAAATGGTGCATGCTTAAGAGGCCAGAATTGGAGGAATGTAAAGGTCTCAGAGGGTTGTAGGGCTGGAGGAGGTTACAAAGTTAGGAAATGGGGAGGCCATGGAGGGATTTGAAAATATGGTTGATTATTTTAAAATTGAGGAGTATGCTAGATTGGAAGCCAATGTAACTCAGCGAGCACAGCAATAATGGGTAATTTTTCTTTTGCTGTGAAATTATGCACAGCTGAATAATGCGACTTTGATAATTTTCTAACTGCTGATTCAGAAATTAAGTGGAACCATTAGCTATCTCAGAAGAACTGCCGGAATATCATTTGAAGTTGGGACTAGAAAGAAGCCACTTATAATTTGTAAACATTTTGGCAGAGATTCCAATATAATTCAATCACTGTGTATCAAATGGCACAGCAACGTTAAAGCTTATTTCACAATCTTCGAGCTGGAGGAATGAATCTCCAGACTGCCTCATTTGTTCTCATTATTCTCAGCCCAGAAGGAAGAAATCAAGAAACATTTCCAGTTCTGTCCCATTTTAAGCCTTTTCCTGTGAGCCATCAGTTACAGTGCAGCATGAATTCTATTGAAGTCCACAGTTGAAACTACCTTTCCAACATGGGCTATAGGTGAGTTCTGATGCAAAATCCCGATAAACAAACTTTAAGCTTCACTTTTGAATATACTTTACTGTATGAAATAGCCATCTTAAAATATTTGATTCAAATATTACTCCCAATACAGGCTCCAGCAATACTGGCCTTAAGAATAAAGTACTTTGGAAAGGGTGCATCGTGATGCAGCCTTGAGGCAGTATTATATCACAGCCAGTGTTATACTTTGAAATTAAACTGTAGTGTGTTTAGTCAGAAGCCATTCCAGTCTTTCCAACAGGCACATCTATGATCTCTAGTATATTCAGAACGTGTTCCATAATAGATGCAGTCAACCAGGCGATAGGAAGGAATATAACGTATGGGAGTTACATTGGTAAGGAAGAATGTATAGCGGACAGCATGCACAATTTCTGTGAATCATAGGAACAAAGGAGCAGGAATGGGCCATTCAGCCCAATGAGCCTGCTCCTCTATTCAATACGATCATGGCTGATCATCCACTTCAATGCCTTTTCTCCACATTATCCTCATATCCCTTTGCATCATTGGCATTTAGATATCTGTCAATCTCTGCTGTAAACATGCTTAATGACTGAGCTTCCACTATACTCTGGGGTAGGGAATTTCAAAGATTCACAGCCCTCTGAGTAAAAAAAATTCTCCTCATCTTGTTCCCCAAGTGGCTTCCCCCTTATTTTGAAATTGTGTCCCCTGGTTCCAAACTCCCCAACCAGGGGAAACATCTAACCTGCATCTACACTGTCTATCCCTTTAACTATTTTGTAGGTTTCAATGAGATCACCTCTCATTCTTCGAAACTCTAGAGAATACAGGCCCAGTTTCCCCAACGTCTCTTCATAGGACAGTCCTGCCATCCCGGGAACAAGTCTGGTGAACCTTCATTGCATCCCCTCTAAGGCAATAATATCCTTTCTGAGGTAAGGGGACCAAAACTGCATATAGTACTGCAGGTGCAGTCGAACCAAGCTTCTATGCAATTTAAGCAAGACTTCACTGCTCTTGTACTCAAATCCTCTTGCGATAGAGGCCAACATTCCATTAGCCTTTCTAATTGCCTGCTGCACCTGCATGTTAGCTTTCAGTGACTTATGGACAAGGACACCCAGGTCCTTTTGTACATCTACACTTTCTAATCTCTTACCATTTAAGAAATACTCTGCCAAAGTGGATAACCTCACACTTTTAAACATTATATTCCATTTACCATGTTCTTGCCCACTCACTAAGTCTGTCTTGAAGCCGTTTTGCATCTTCCTCACAACACATGTACCCACCTAGCTTTGTGTCATCTGTGAATTTGGAAATATTACGTTTGGTCTCCACATTCAAATCATTGATATATATTGTGAACAGCTGGGGCCCAAGTTCTGATCCCTGCGATACCCCACTAGCCACAGCCTGCCAACGTGAGAATGACCCGTTTAACCTACTCTTTGTTTTCTGCCTGTTAACCAATCCTTAACCCATGCCAATAAATTACCTCCTATCCCATGTGCTTTAATTTTGCAGACCAATCACTTTGAACGCATGTATTTCCTGCCTACTTCATTCACTACGACATTTTACACTCTGCTCGAGTTTTTTTTCCTTTGAATTCAAATCAGGCAACATATAAAACTCTGCCAATTTACTATTGCCCATTTTGCAAGACCCTCCAAAACTAAGTTCAACCCAATATTTTGTTTTTTTCAAGACATTTAGTAATTATTAATTCTTTTATCAAAGTGGATGCAGGATGATGTTTATATTCTATATGGGCAGGATTTTACATCCTGCGGGCGCGTGCGCACCCAACCTCATTGGGCATAAAATAGAGCGGGTGAGCGTCCCGACTTCATCGCACACTCGCACATTATTTCAGTCGGCAGGCGCGCACAAGGGTTGGCAGTGTGTCCGCCAACAATTAAGAGGCTTATTAAGGCTGCTAATCAATTAATTAAAAGCTCTTTTTCGCTGCCCATCCATCCTTATGGTTGACCACGCGGCCTTTGGATTTTTTAGGAAACCTCATCCACGGGCGGGATGAGGTTTCCAACATTAATTTAAAAGAAAAACATTGTTTCAACGCAATTTTTATTACATTTATGTTCATGTGAGTGAGTCCTAGGTGGGGGCACTTTTTTTCATATTTTAAAAATCTTTATTTTTGTTTTTACAATTCTTCAGCTCCCCGGGGCAGCTCCCTGCATTGCCTGTCCGCTGCATTATATCCTTATCAATTAAACAAAAATGCATACACAGCTGTCATCTTTATAGGAGGCAATGTGCAGCAGGGTGTATTTGCAGCCATTTGGGCCAGGAAGCAGGAGGAAAGAACCCTTATTGAATCTTCTGTCACTGGGGAATATGGAGAGCTTGACCGAAACCTACATAAGTAGATTAAAATAAAGATTTTCATGTTTATGATGTTAATCCTTAATGAGCAAACTTTAATTATTATACACTCAATGTTCATATGCTGCTTTATTTCTGTTTTGTGTTTGTTGGCGTCTCAGGTCACGTTCATTTTTAAATGTGAAAATAGGGTCATATTGGAAAATAATTTGGGAAGCAGCGAGTTACCGAATAGCTGTTCATTATACATCCTGCCTAATTTTCCTTTCATTGACTGCAGCAGAAAGAAAAATTGGGTGAGGTAATGAAAGGTGGTCAATCTGCAAGCGACAGTTTTCCACCTGTGCCCAAACTGAGAATTACTCCTGATGGAAAGCAGAAGCAATGTACAACAGGCAGCCAAGTTTACTACCCGGCGACAGCTTGTATCTACCTCACAGAGATTCAGGGAGTCCAATCATCACTGATCCACAAAAACAAAATTCCAAGTGGTGCAGATCTCAAACAGGGAGTGAGGAAAGCTGTCTTCAGCAACTTTCAGTGTCTGATTAAGAAGCTGATGTGGGAGTCCACCTGCCTCATAACGGAACAATGATGTTTAAGTCACACCTGACAATGAAGGCTGCACAGACGCTCCACTGAGTGCATTGAGTTAGGGGCCTCGAAAATGACAGAGGTGGGAGGGAAGAGAAAATCAACCTGGAAGTGATCTTCGTTAAACAAAGAGTAGAAACAAGAAGATGTGTAAAAGAGGTTAAGTGATATTTCATGCATGACTCTGGTTTTAAAAAAAGCTCCTTGGGGAAAGGATTTGAACTTAATGCAGCCCACACAATTCCTTCAGCACACATCATGCCTGAATGCTTCAACAAACTCAAACTCCCAGTAGAAGTAATGAAAACCAGCTTGAATTTGTTCAGATATTTTCCTGGTAATAAGTACATTTACATTTTAGTGTTCGGAGTACAAAGTTCTTGAGTTTCAGGACCAGCAGATTGTTAAAGCTGCTGCTTTAAAAAAAAGTGTTCTTTAGGCTACCACATATTTTCCATGCTTAAGCTAATATCTTTGCTCAACTTCGCATTCAGCATTAGGCAAGTTCCACTTGACCCCTATCACTGCACTACTATTGTTCGTATTACCGTCAATTATATAGCATGGTTAATGTCAAGAAATAAGTTTCAATGTCCTTCAATGCAGCATAACAAAGCATATTGATTCCTGTGGCCTCAGGCCTCATCTGAAATTTGGGGCAAGCTGCTGATGCCTGGGATACCTCCAGAAGCAGCTCGACATATTGAAGGATCCATTTGAGCCAGCAGTTTCATCTGAAGTGGCCCTCTGTAAAATTCTGGTCGGGGCAGGCAGGGGGAGGTGGTGGGGGGGAAAGCGGCCATGTGCAAGCAGCAGCCCTCAGGGGTGTTAATTGGAGGCTGGAGGGAGCAATCAGGCTCCTCCTGGCTCCATGTGAAAGATTTTACAGAAAAGTATAATTTGCTGCTGACTGCTTGTAAAGGTGCAGCTACAGCAGGAAAATCTGAACGGCTCGAGCCAGAGGCTGGGAATTCTGCGGCAAGTAACTCACCACCTGACTCCCCAAAGCCTGTCCACCATCTACAAGGCACAAGTCAGGAGTGTGATGGAATACTCCCCACTTGCCTGGATGAGTGCAGCTCCAACAATACTCAAGAAGCTTGACACCGTCCGGGCCAAAGTAGCCCGCTTGATAGGCACTCCATCCACTGCCATCAACATCCATTCCCTCCACCATTGATACACAGCAGCAGCAGTATATCAATGCTGCAAGATGCACTGCAGCAATTCACCAAGGCTCCATCAACATCACCTTCCAAACCTGCAACCCCTACCACCAAGAAGGATGAGGGCAGCAGATGCATGATACCATCACCACCTACAAGTTCCTCTCCAAGCCACTCACCATCCTGGCTTGGAACTATACTGTTGCTGATCAAAATCCTGGGATTCTGTTCCTTACAGCACTGTGGATATACCTACACCATATGGACTGCAGCGGTTTAAGAAGGTGGTTCACTACCAACTTCCCAAGGGCAATTAGGGATGGGCAATAAATGCTGGCCTAGCCAGTGACACCCATATCCTGTGAAAGAATAAATTTTTAAAAACCTGCTCCACCCAGGGCAGCCTGGTTTCAAGAAGAGACCCTAAAACTGCCGTTAGGCCCCTTCATATATTAATGAGTGGCACTTATTTTAGGTGGCTGTCATGGCTGCCTGAAAAATTGCTTGAAATAAAATAGGGTCAGATGCCTTTCAAGGGTCGTTGGGAAGTGAAATATAATTCCACAAACTTACTTCCCCACCCCGCACCCCATTTTCCATCTGGAAAACAGGTGCTTACAAGATCCAATTTCTACCGTTAAGTACCATGAGGCAGAGTTTTGCAGTTCCCACTGGAAGGCTTGAACGCTGGGATGGCTTTTAAAATGCAAGGTGTGGCCTTTCCATCGCCTACCCACCCAATCCCCCAGAAGGGAAAAACAGTGAAAACTGGGAAATTAAGTCTGAACTAGTCTTGTATACCTAAAAATGGAACACCAGTAAAAACTGGGAAATGAGAGTACTGATCCAAACTATATTTTCCTTCTGGCCCAACCTGTCTCTCTTTTTATGGGGTGAGGTGGAGGTGTTGGGCAATCCGCCCACCCTTGGGCCTATTGAGTGGGTCAATTAATGGCCACAGAAGTGCCTCATCCAACCCCCACTGCTTTTTTACCCACAGCAGGTGGAGGTCCACGCCAAGCAGTAGCTCAGCAGCTTTTGCCCCCAGCAAAAAGATCAGTTGTAGCTGCATGGAAAAGACCAGTTCAAGATTTTCAAATCAGAGCAAAAATCAATAATACCAGCACCAGTAATACTGAAGTTCCATTTTAAGGTATACAAGACCAGTTTGGACAAGTTTTACTGGTACCCTTCATTTTCAAGTTTTGCTGGTTTTTCTTTTTTGAGGGGGAGGTCCCTGTGCCCATTGGAGGCACCTCAACCAAAGTTATACCCCACTGTCCTCAATCCTCCTCCCACCAGCCCCCTCACTTCCCTCGCTGGGCCCTGCCAGCCATGACCCGCTGAAACCCCAGCCTTACCTTCAGTCTGGCCTCCATTAGCTCCTTTCTCTGCATGCTGGCTGTAGTACCAGTAGCGGTTGCCACTCGTACCCAGTGCTGCTGGAACTACAGAGGTGCCGTCCGTCCGATTGGCCAGCAACTCTCTAAGGCGGTATTTCCTCCCCAGGTGGGGGCGGAAGTCTCGCCATTAGCCAATTAACACCCCACCAAGTGTCAAATGGCTGCCGGGCAGCTGGTATTGGCAGCAAAGTGTTCCCCACTGACTCTTTGGGTGATGGGGTAGAAAAATCCTGTTCAAAGTAATTGAATGTAGAATCCAAAACTATATCTCTGAAACATGAAATAGTCAATAGTGAACCAACTGAAATAGCCAATTTGTTCACGTAGCACAGCGATGTAGATATACATTGATTCCTGGGTGTAGGTGCTCTTCATTATTATCATCAATAATAGGTAGCAACCTGTGTGGAATTCTTTGAAGATAACAATGAAGAGCACCACGTGGTGCCATGTGAATGAATTTCTCTCCCTCGATCCATCAGTGGGACAACAAATCCTCATTTAAATAAGGTGAAATAAATCTGCAATCCTACAAGTCAAAGCAATTCAGACTTGCAAAACAAGGAACTTTAAAAATGATTAACTAATTTCAGCTCAATGTGACAGCTTCTGATATCACAATTTGACATTCAAAAATGTTATTTTTTTAGTGAAATATGTATCCCAGCACCATTTGAGGTTAGAACAACTAATAGATTGCCAGTAAGTATTTTTCTACAGAAATACTTCTTACAAAGGCAGGATTCAATTTGTCTCAAGGTCTTATTGAGCTTTAACAAGGCAATAAATGTCTTCTCTTTCAGATCTGAAATAAAGTAATTAAGAGATCCCAAACAGAATTTTAATATTTAATCCAAATTGCTTCTCATAATAATTAGGTAAAACTCCAAAAGCTGGAAAACACAATGGTGAATTTTCAGACCTCTCATCCGAGGTGGAAGAGGAAAAACGGTGGGCAATGATTTTCCACATTTCTATGCTTGCTGTTACCATGGCAAGGTTCCCTCAGGCCTACCATTAAATGTGAGCCAGTTCAGATAATAGGTAAATTTACAATGTTAATTAGCATGCTAAGACGTAAATAGGCTGTGGGTTGAAGTGGATGGTGATTGTGCTGCACACATTACGACCATTACCAGCTGGCATGCCAGCCCTAGATACTCCTAAAGGCAAGTTCCTTGTGGGGCTGAAAAGAGGTCCTCCAGGTTCCATCAGCCTGAGGCATTGCCAACCCGGCACTCCCCTTAAGACTTAATCCCACCATTTTGCAGTAGGGAGGCCAGCTGAGTTTTATGATACTGCCTGTAGCCAGCGGGCTGCCCTGGGCAGCTCAATCTCCAGCCTCAGCCTGCCGTTCTGATGCTAATAAGGCCTGATCCTCAAAATAGATCCACCCTCCAGTCAAGTCTAATTGGCAGCAGGCTGGCACATTCTGCTCAAAGCTTTCCTGAGTGGTGAATTTCCTCAATAATGTGTGAAGTAGAAAGTTGATACTGCACTTACTAAGGTAAGTGTGCAGCTGTATTCAGCAGTCCACAGGCAAAGGATGGGCAAACAGATTAATGGAGATAAATATAAGGATATCCACAACACATCAAACATGGACAATATGGAGAGCTGTCCATTAGCACAGATGGAAATGGAAAAGGATCTGTTGTGGCGATTGATTGTTCACTGAATGTCTTCTGCTAATGTAAAACTGTTATCATTAAAATTAATCAAACACTTATATGTACCCTGAAGGCATGATCATTGTGAGTTAAAAGAAAGTTTATCCTTTTATAGATCGTGGAGAGGTGGAGCCCAGTGCTGTGTTGAAGTTATTTCATATACTGTTTAAATGATTGAATCATTTCTACTGGTAGTGTTTTAGTAATTATGTCATTTCCCACTGGGGCATAACTCTCCCATTTATATTGCAGAACAGGTTCAACATCAATGGGGCATGACAAGAGCTGAGTTAATGGAAAATCAAATTTGGAGCAATGCTGAGACAGAGCAGTGCCATTTTGTTTTTGTGAGGAGGTAACAAGGGGTTCAATGAGGGTATTGCGTTTGATATGGTCTATTTAGATTTTAGCAAGAATGTTGCCAAGGTCCCACATGGCAGATTGTTCAGGAAAGTAAGAGCCCATAAGGTCTAAAGGTAAGTGGCAAGTTGGAAAATTACAAAATTGGCTCAGTGGCAAGAAGCAAAAGGTAATGGTCGATGAGTGTTTTTTGTAATTGAAAGGTTGTTTCCAGTGAAGTTCTACATGGCTCAGCACTTGGGCCCTTGCTTTTTGTGGTATATATCCAGGATTTAGGCAAATGTTTGGGGCATGATTAAGAAGTTTGCAAGTAACAAAAAATGGCCATGTGTTTGAGAGTAAAGAAGAAAGCTGTAGACTGCAGGAAGGTATCAATGGAGTGGGCAGAAAAGTGGCAAATAGAATTCAATCCTGAGAACTGTGAGGTAATGCATTTGGGGAGAGCAAGCAAAGCAAGGGAACACACAATAAATGGTCGGACACTGAGAAGTTTAGAGGAATAGAGGGACCTTGGAGTGCATGTCCACAGATCTCTGGTAGCAAGACAGGTGTATAAGGTGGTTAATAAGGCATACTGGATAATTTCCTTTATTAGTCAAAGTATAGAACACAAAAGCAGGGAAATTATGCTAGAATGGTATACAACATTAGTTAGGCTATAGCTAGAGCACTGCATGCTGTTCTGGTCACTACATTACTAAAGGAAGTGATTGCGTTAGAGAGGGTATGAAGGAGATTTATGGGGATGTTGCCATAAATAGGGAATTTTAGCTATAAGGAAAGATAGGATAGGCTTGGTTTATTTTTATTCAAAACAGAAGAGTCTGGGGGGAGATTTAATTGAAGCGTATATAAAATTATGACGGCCTAGATAGAATGGGTTCCCTTAGAGAGATCAATAACTAGGAAGGGCATAGATTTAAATTGTCAGAGGGAGTAGAGAAAAGTTGAGGAGAATTTGCTTCACCTAGTGGGTGGTTGGGAGCTGGAACTCACTGCCTGAAAGGGTGGTAGGGACAGAGATCCTCAATGCATTTCAAAAAATACTTGGAAAAGCACTTGAAGTGCAGTAACTCAAGGCGCTATCAACCAAGAGATGGAAAATAGGATTCACCTCTTGCACAGACACGAAGGGCTGAATGGCCTCCTTCTGTACCGTACATTTTCTGCATTTCTATTGTGATGTAAGTATAATAATTTTCATAATATTTTCTGGTTTATTGTGAAGTAGGTTTTGTGGGGTTAAGTATAGTTGGGTCTGTGTGTGATTTAATTACATTTTGTAATCCAGTAGACCGCAAGCTCTAAATCATCAAAAGAAGCTTTGTGTTTGACATGTTAATGAGTAAACATGGATGCTGGCTTTGCATGTAAGGTGTGAAGGGAGTTTGCACTTTTAGATAGATGCAGAGATTTGAATTTCAAAGGGATCTTAGTCTGTTTACAACTAGCCAAATAAGCAAGGCTACGGAATGTGTTTATTTTTCCCAAAGGTTACTAACAATATATTGGCAACATCAAAGTTTTTATACTATGTGGAATATACAGTTTCAAAGACATATGGAACAGTGGAATTTACATATTAAAAAGGGAGAAACATATATAAAGGAGAATGAAAGGCTATGGGCAAAATTATCCCTCTGTTGGGGGCGAAGTGTGGGAGAAGGCGTGGTGTGCAGTCCTCCGATCGATGCCCCCAATTGGGGGTGTGCCACCATTTTACGTGGGCGGGCCAATTAAGGCCCACGTAGCGTGACGTCCCCCAGGAAGTGCTATGTGCTCCCTATGTGAGCGGGGTGGGGGGAATTGCAAATGCAGAAGTGCACTCCTTCGTGCATGCGCGTGAAGGAGCACTCCGATCTCCCTGAGACTAAGTGCTACCTCAGGGAGATCGGTTCACAAAGGGAAAAAGTTATTCTTTGGAAAATTTCATTAACCATCCATGTCCCCACTCATGTGACAATGTCACATAAGTTGGGACATGGACATAACTTTAAGCACAAGTTAATCTTAATTTTTAAATTCAGTCATGAAACCTCATCCCGCCCGTGGGTGAGGTTTCATGCTTTTTCAGGTGGCCGCCAGTGCTTCCAACCTGCCTGCCAACCTTAAGGTTGGATGGGCAGATCCACTAATTGCTTTAATTGCTTTTTGAATGGCCTCAACAGCTGACTCGGCTGCGCCCCCACCGACCTGAAAATGTAAATGACGCGGGGTGATGTTGGGAGTTCCGCCTGACGTCGTTGCGCATCATTTTACGCATCGGCGAGCGGTCCCCACCCCCGCTCGCCGACGGGAAAATTCTTGCCTATGTGTCAAAAGGTCATGTAAGATCTAACAGGAGTCTATACAATAGCCTTAATGAAGCCTCCAGCATTTTTGTATAAGTCTGCCATATAGCAAAAGTTGGGGAAAAGTCATTTGGATTTCCACTGTCAAGTGGGTATTGTGTTAACTTGCTGATTCTGTTTTAAATCTAAAGTTTGTTCTGGACTGTTGCCTTAAAGGGAGTATAACTAGGGGTCAGGTTAATTAGGAATTTTAGGAGTTATTATGGTAGTAAATAATTGCAGTCTTATCTGTTATGCCTGACATCTTTTATATTTTGTTAATAAGCATTTTAATTTAATTTTTAAAATCTCTCACGGTCTTGGTGGACTTATTACTTCTGAATTCAGTGCACACATCTTGTAATAAATACAAATTGCAAAACCGTTGTGATAGTGGAACCAAGTTTCCCTTGTGGGTTTGATCCACTTGGCACACATCATTTACCACATCATAACACCTATGTTTTCTTTGCACAGGTCAATGCTGGAAGTATGTCTATGTAGGATAGTGTGATCATGATTCCTGCACAGGCCAATGCTGGGGAAATGTTCACAGAAGTTGATGACCTGAAAACATCTGGCAAGGCTGATGCCAAGGAACGTCTGTTCAAGCTGACACTGGTGAAAGGTCTGTTTGGGTGGACACCGATGGAAGGTCCATACAATTCGGCAACAGGGGAAGATCTGTACAGGTGTACACCAGAGGAAGGTCAGTATAAGTGAACACTGGGGGAAGATCCATACAGATGGACACTGGGGGAAGGTCCACACAGGTGGACACTGGAGGAAGGTCCATACTTGTGGACATAAGAGGAGGGGGAGGTCCATATAGATGGATGCTGGGGGAATATCCCAGCTTTGGCATCAGCTTCCAGAATTCTTGTTATGTGGGTTGGTTGCTTTAATCCCAAGGAAGCATATTGGCCACACATAATATTTTGAGAAGGTGGGTTAAATATTCCTGATGACATTCAGTAGCTTAGATTTTCTAATTGCATTTTCTCAATAAACAGTTGCCAGGCAGACAAACTCAATCTTGAAACTGCTCCATAACATGGAATCTCTGGCCATTTTACACATCTGAAGGTGGGGGAAATAGACCCACAAACACCTGCTTGTAACACATTCAAACGTGGAAAAAAATAATTTGGACCTTCCTGCATCAACTTCCCCTTTGTTGCTTGACCAGATTTATGGCCAGGAATAATTAGGTGCCTCGGGTTGCTGGTGAAACAGCTGCGTGCATAAATAATGTTTAAAAAGCATGGTAAGAATATTTAAGAAAATACAGCTAATAGTTTCAAACCACTTCTGCACTAATTTTTCAGTTGCACATGGGTTTTGAGAAAATTTTGAGCTGAGACCACAACCAGATCAGCCATGACCTTATTGAATGGCAGAGCAGGATCACAGGCTGAATGGCCTAATCCTGCTCCTAAGTCCTATGTTCCTATGTTTCCTATGACAATTGTTCTGCTGCCACTTTTTTTTGTTTGATGGATTCACAACTTCCTGCAATGGATTTCCCTTTGGGACTCTTTTCATTTCATTAACTCATGGTTTGTGGGTATCGCTGACAAAACCAGCATTTAATGTCCCTAATTGCCTTGTTGCCCTTGAGAAGGTGCTGGTGAGCTACCTCTTAAACCACTGCAGTCCATGTGCTTTAGGTAGGGAGTTCCAGGATACTGACCCAGCAACGAGGGGGGGAATGGTGAAGTCACGAGCTAAGATGGGGTAGACTTGGAGGGGAACTGTTCCATGCACCTACTGCCCTTGTTCCTCTTGGGCCTCCTGCTGTATCGAAGCTTTTTGGAGAAAAAAGAGGAGGATCAGTGGTGGAACAGCAGCCAGGTCAGGCAACAGCAGAGGCGTCTGCCCACAAGCTAGTACCTCCACACCTCAGACTTACTTAGATTTAGTGCATATTGATGCTCCAATCCTCAGGCTTATACCTACATATTGGCTTTCCTTTCACTTCATAGGCCTCTCCCCTTCAGCCTTGACAAAAGCTGACAACTGAAATACGTTTGAGCCTTTTTCAAATCTGCAGGGATGTTTACCTCTCCTATTCTGACACTTCCTCCTTCATTCTTGGTATCCCTTGCAATTTCGCATACAGGCAATTTTCTGCTCTTACTATTTGCATGTCATGTGTATGCACCAAATCTGCTCTTGGAGCTGTCCATGCAAATAGTACCCGCTTCAGGAAAACTTTGCACTTACTTTTAAATATTTGGGAGTAAAATGTATCAAAACCTAACCTATCATCTGCTCCGGTATCTCATCGTTAAGTGGCAGTTATTGGATATACACAACACTGAAACAATATTCTTGTGATGATGTACAGGAAACAATGAGAAAAATAATGATGTCATGTACTTTATTACCTAGCAACTGACACAAGCAACACCTGGGAATTGTGATTCCTCTCTATGTGCTAGTTCTGAGCACGGGTTAATGCATCCCTTGAAAATCATTTTTGCAATCTTGTTGCTAACATGTTTATCAAATTGCAATGAGGATTTGCATTAAAGTAGCACGCACAAAAATGGTAACAAGTTCACTAAAAATAATGAAGCTAAATCCCATATATAGTCCATCTGATTGACTTCAGATTACATCATGGAATAATTACTCAGTGCAACAGTAATGTGTGTTTTGATACCGAAGGTAATCTGGGATGTTTTTCTATGTTAAAGACAATGTATAAATTAGTTGTTGTTTGTTGCCGACTGCAATAAAGCCAGAAGAATAATGCTAGTTTAGACAGCAACTTGTACGTGGGAATAGGTAATAATAATTCCTGGACTGGGCTAAAAGTCTAGTCATTGAGCGTGAAAAAAACATCAGTGATATGAACCATTTTCATCCTTCAGTATAATATCCTACAGGATATCAATTTCAAAACTCAAAAGGATCTGCCCAAATCCTCATCATCTCACAGAACAAATCCAGTTTGATACAGAAGGACAATGGTTCCAATAATTTTCCTCATTGCAAATGGTTCATGGTTCACTGAACCACACCGATCAGAAAGTTTGTGCCATTAATCTGTATGTTCAGTCACACAAAGCATTATGACTTTGATGTTAAGAGTAGCAGAGTTTCAGTCATGTATGGTAGGGGAGGTTGGGGAGAGGTGACAATAATAAGAATACTTCCAAGTGGGATTGTGCCAAAAAGAACATTTATTTTCAAGCATGCAATTAAAAAAAAACCCTGTCATTAATTGAGATAATTATTAGGATGTACAAAGATCTTTTTTTTAATGTGGTAAAACTAAATATTCTACATCTTTATTTAACTTGGAGTCTCTTAGCTTATAAAAATAAGCGAAATGATGAAAATTCCCTTTGAAGTATCATTCCTGCCATTAATCTGGAATCTCACTATGATCTAATAGGTTTTTGTGTTAATTTACAAGATTATTTTTCAGTTTTGACTTAATAGTCTTGTAGAAATTGACAAGGCATAACCATATCTTAAACCTATATTACATTACCCTATTCCTCTACTAATCATGTGTCTACGAATCATTTCACCCACTTCGAGTTTTCTGCCTTTCCCCACTTTTGCTCTCTCTGTCGCATGGGGAGTTAGTTCTATGTCCTGGGCAGTGAGTTATGTATATTCAAGCAGTGCATCACAGGAATCTTGTTAAAGCTTTACAGCTATACAGGCTACTATGACTGAATATTTAATCACAAAAATGAGTTGGCAGTTATGATGTACAATGTGGTTAAGCCTTGCAGCGTGTGCCTTCACCAGCAATTGAGAACTGTTGAAATCGCCATTCATCAGTACTATCCTGACAGATTTATATAACCTTCTCTTTTTTCCCCTTATTTATGAAGATTAAAGTTATCCTAAATCAACAGTTTCTCATCAGGCATATCACTTTTCTTTTTGCAAGCTGCTAAACTTTTCATTATTTAACCAGCTGGCTTGAAAAGCTCTTTTTGCAAATCGTAAGAAACCATTATTATTTTAAATATATGCAGAATAATTTTGTAAATTGGGCATATGTAGCTGAAAGCTATGAATGAGACCTTAGAAATACATCCTGAATGCTTCTTCAATAACACGGTAGGTAAATGGGCTGTCTTGTGAGGCACTAAATAATCCAGGCCAGCAGAGGTGCAAACGCATATAAAGAGCTTTGGGTATGAGGGCATCATGTATATTTCTGAGATCTGGAGCATTGAAGGAGGGAAATCTGATTCGTATGGAAAAGTGCAGGACACAGGCTCTGTTATTGTGCTTATGTAGACAAGAAAAGCCTCAGGTTTCATGGCTGATCTGTGCTGTGTTGATTGATCTCAGTTAAGTTGGTGATTTAAGGACACCAACTGGCGTTGATTCTCATGGGATGTTTTGAAGAAAATTAAACCAGAATTTCAGCTATACCCATTAATCCCTGCTGTGAAGTACATGAATGTGAACATAGATATTTTTAATGACTCAACAAGGATACCTTTCATAGTCAAGAACCTGGTGGAAGCTCAATGTATAGGCTCAGATGAGTAGCACTGTCAGTTGGTCACAGAATAGGTCCACAGAATGGATTTCAAGAACCGCCAACTCCAGAAAAATAAGGAGAAAAGGGGGACAATGAAAGGCAATGGGCTTGTCACAGCGCACTGCTAACTTCAATTCAGGAGTAAGAAAAGGACACAAACACTAGAGAGACAAGCTTGTTGCATTTCCCTTGGATACCTGTGAACTGAACAGAGTTCTTGAGCAGGGTTCTTTGTTTGGTGTCGGCACCCCGACATCGGGATCAAATGCAGGTCCTGATTCCCCGCCGTGTCAGGAGCAGTAACCTAACAGCAGGATTTTTGCCAGAGATGCTTGCCACCCTTAGGATGGGCTCTCAGAGCTGGAAGACCAATAGGACCTCCTCCAGCACAGAAGGAGCTGCAGCCTGCCATTGCAGGAAAGGGTGAGAGAGGGCACCCTCTCAGCATTTTTAAAATATTTGACATTTAAAATGGCCACAGCTGCCAGATCACCACTCTGCCCCTCCATGGGGTGGCCTCTGGCCCTAGCTGTGATCAAGTTTGTATGTCAGAGGTGAGGGGGCTGGTGGGGATGGGTGGGGAACTTCAAATTGATCGTGGAGTGCTGCCCACCTGGTCTGCCACTGGGAGGCCACCTCCAGGCATCTGCTGCACTTCTGAGGCCATGGGGGGTCAGTAGGATAACTGAAAAATTCTAGTTGGCCTCTAATCAATGGCCTTAATTAGCTCTTTAATTGTGTTGTCATGCTTCTCGTTCCTTTAAAGGAAGAAAATGTCCAAGAGACAAACACACCATCCGTGGTTAACTAGAAAGGTTAAAGGTAGAATCAAACTTAAAGGAAAAGCATATAATTGTGCAAAGATAGGGGGAAGGTCAGAAGATTGGTCAGAATATAAGGAACAGCAAAGGATGACTGAAAGATTAATAAGGAAGGAAAATTAGAGTACGAGAGAAAGCTATCCAGAAACATAAAAGCAGATAGTAAGAATTTCTATTAATATTTTAAAAAGAAACAAGTTAACCAGGTGAGTATTGGTTCTATAGAAAGTAAGTCTGGAGAATTGATAAGCAAGGAAACGGCAGATGAATTGAACAGGTATTTTGCATCAGTCTTCACTATAGAGGATACAAGTAACATCCCAGAAGCAGCTATAACTCAGGAAATGGAAGGGAGGAAGGAACTCAGGAAAATTACAGTCACCAGAGAAGTGGTAGTGAGTAAATTGTTGGAGCTGCGGGTTGACAAGAGCCCGAGTCCTGATGGACTTCCTCCTAGGGTCTTAAAAGAAGTGGCTAGTGAGATAGTTGATGCATTGCTTTTAATTTTCCAAAACTCCCTAGATTTGGGAAAGGTTCCATTAAATTGGAAGATTGCAAATGTAATTCCATTATTCAAAAAGAGACAGAGACAGAAAGCAGGAAACTACAGGCGAGTTAGCTTGACATCTGTTGTAGGGAAAACGTTAGAAGCTATTATTAAAGAACCTATAGCAGGACACTTGGATAAGTTCAAGGTAATCAGGCAGAGTCAACATGGTTTTGTGAAAGGGAAATCATATTTAACCAATTTATTGCAGTTCTTTGAAAAAACAACATGTGCTGTGGATAAAGGGGAACTGGTGGATGTACCGTACTTAGATTTCCAAAAGGCATTTGATAAAATGCCACATCAAAGGTTAAGCAGAAAATAAAAGCTCATGGTAGAGGGGGTAACATATTGGCATGGATAGAAGATTGCTGGCTAACAGGAAGCAGAGAGTAGGCATAAATGGGTATTTTTCTGGTCGGCAGGATGTGATGAGTGGTGTGCCACAGAGATCAGTGCTGGGTCCTCAACAGTTTACAATTTAAATAAATTACCTGGATGAAGGGATAGATGGGATGGTTGCCAAATTTGTTGATGACACAAAGATAGGTAGGAAAGTAAGTTGTGAAGAGGACATAAGGAGGCTCTAGAAAGATATAGATAGGTTGAGTAGGCAAAGGTCTGGCAAATGGAGCATAATATGGGAAAATGTAAAATTGTCCATTTTTGCAGGAAGGAAAATAGAGAAGCATATTATCTAAATGGTGAAAGATTGCAGAACTCTGAGATGCTGAGGGATCTGGGTGTCTTCATGCAGGAATCGCAAAAGGGTAGGATGCAGGTATAGCAAGTAATTAGGAAAGCTAATAGAATATTATCATTTATTGCGAGGGGAATTGAATACAAAAGTAGAGAGAGGTCCTGCTTTAGTTGTACAGAGCACTGGTGAGGGCACATCTGGAGTACTGTGTACAGTATTAGTCACCTTATTTAAGGAAGGATGTAAATGCATTGGAAACAGTTAATACCAAGAATAGGCGAATTGTTTTATGAGGAAAGGTTGGACAGGTTAGGCCTGTATCCACTGGAGTTTAGAAGAGTAAGCAGGAACTTGATTGAAACATATAAGATCCTGAGGGATCTTGACAGGGTGGATGTGGAGAGGATGTTTCCTCTTGTGGGAGAGTCTAGAACTAGGGGTCACTGTTTAAAAATAAGGGGTCGCCCATTTAAAACGGAGATGAGGCATTTCTTTTTCTCTCAGAGGGTCGTGAGTCTTTGGAATTCTTCCTGAAAAGGCAGTGGAAGCAGAGTCTTTGAATATTTTTAAGGCAGAGGTGGATAGATTCTTAGTAAGCAAGGGGGTGAAAGGTTATCGGGGGTAGGCAGGATGCAGATTTGAGTTTACTATCAGATCAGCCATGATCGTATTAAATGGCAGAGCAGACTCAAGAAGCTGAATGGCCCACTCCTGCTCCTTGGTCGTATGTTCGTATGTTCCCCTATCCAGCCTCCAGAAAAATGGCGGCTGGGAACTTGGCAGGAAGCCAGCACACCAGCTGATGTTGGGAAATTTCAGGCCTGCCACCTCCATTTCCACCCCCATATTGGCAACAAAATCCTACACATACCTCAAATGAAACATTGTGTCTGGATTAGGTTGCTGTTCCCAATTTGCATATTGGATTTCTCTTTATTGTGAATGTTTAGCATTTAAATTTCAACGTCTTTCCTCTTTAAGTTTCCAAAATGACATTAATAAAACAGTAGAATTGTTTCCAGCAGTTCTTGAATGTGTCACAGAATGCTGCCAATTATATAGCAACTACCTGCAGGTTGATAGATATCAGTTTTATCATCACTGCAGGTAGTTATCACATTACTGAGCAAGAACACCGACACCCAGGGAAATATTAATATCCTCATTAGAAAAGAAAAATGTTCAACAATGCAAATAGTTAACAGAGAAAATCCACAGCTTGTTTTTATATTAAAGGAATATCACTTAATTTCAGGGTATCATTCAGGGACAAACTATATTGATTTTCTTTTTATAGTCATGCTAACTTATATATCCTTTGAAACTGTGTAATCAAACTCCACATTTTCATAAATAGAAGACAAACAAGAGTCTTGCTTTTTCAGTGGAGCATGGAGTATAGGAGCCAGTATTTTTTTCCATTAAACATATTTTAGCACTGTTGCCAACACGGCCATTAAAGTCGCAGGGCAAAAAAGGCTGATTTTGTTTGGGTGCAAATTGGATATTCTGCTGGTGAAGGCCGACTGGGAGAGGACACTTACAAACAGTATGAATATGGAAGGGCTGGCAAGTAATAATAAGTAAGTAATAATACTTGTTTAGAACATTCGGAGGTTGGAAATTACTGAGGATAAAGTGTGTGGCAGGATGTTTAAGTGCGATGCAACTATGCGGACTCTATGCGAGTAAGAGAACTGTGGGCAAGAGAGCAAAAAGAAATTGTTCGAGATATAATGGCGAATTCAATGTGCCCACCATTATTTGTGCCACTGCAGTATTAGCCTTGCCCAAATCAAAAGAAATGACCATCTCTTTTATTTTTTTTCAATTTATTCATTCATGGTATGTGGGTGTCACTGGCCAGGCCAGTCTTTATTGCTTATCAACTTTTTAAGGATGTGGGTGGAGAACAGACAAGTGTGAAGCAAATTTATTGGTTGAGTCAGTCTTTATTTATTGAAAGTGCTGGGCTATCAGTTGTGACTCACTCGCTGTCGTCTAGTCTTCCATGTCTTCCAGTCTTCCATATCACACTTCTTTTTGGTACATAGGCTTTACTATATTTGTTGTAAATTCTGTCTGCAAACACGTTACTTGCAGTATTAGGCCAGATTGTAGGGGATTTAACCTAGATCAACACTGAACCATCCAGATATGGAGCACCAAGGCATGATGGCTGGTATGTTGAATTGTTACTTGAAGAAAGGGTAAAAACAATGTTTTATTCTCTTTTATTCGTGGAATGTGGGCAGTGCTGTCAAAGCCAGCATTCATTTCCCAGGTGGTGATGAGCTGGCCTCATCAGTCACTGCAATGCATGTGGTGAAGTTACTCCCACAGTGCTGTGAAATAAAATTCTAGGGTTTTATCCCAGTGACAATCAGAGAATTGCAAATAAAAACAGAAAATGCTGGAAAAACTCACCAGGCCTGACAGCATCTGTGGCGAGGGGAACAGATTTAATGTTTTGAATCCGTATAACTCTTCTTCAGCTCTGAAGAAGGGTCATACAGACTTGAAACATTAACTCTGTTTCTCTCTCCACAGATGCTGTCAGACTTGCTGAGTTTTTTCAGCATTTTCTGTTTTTATTTCATATTTCCAGCATCTGCAGTATTTTGCTTTTATCAAAGAATTACAGTTCATTTCCAAATCAGGATGGTGTATGACTTGAGGGGGGTAATTGATAGTATTCCCATGAGCATTCTTCCCTTGTCCTTCTGGGTCTAGGTCGCAGATTTGAGAAGTGCTGTTAAGGAAGATTTGGTGAATTGCTGGAGTGTATCTTGTAGATGGTACACAATGCTGCCACACCAGCTAATGGTGGTGAATATTTAAGGTGGTGGATGGGGTATCAATCAAGTGAGCTGGTTATCTTGGATAGTGTTGAGCTTTTTGGGTGCTGTCAGAATAACATTCATCCAGGCAAGTGGTGAGTATTCTATCACACTCCTGACTTGTGCCTTGTAGTTGGTGGAAAGGCTTTGGGGAGCCAGGAGGTGAGTCATTCATCAAAAAATATCTAACCTCTGAACTTTTCTTTGTAAGCATAGTGTTTATGTGGCTAGTCCAATTCAGTTTCTGGATAATGGTGACCACCAGGGTGATGTTGGTAGGGGAGTTGATGGTTATGCCAATGAATGTCAAGGCAAGGAAGTAAACTCTCTCTGGTTAAAGATGGTCATTGCTTGGCATTTATATAGCATGAATGTTATTTGCCACTTATCAGCCTAAGCCTGGATGTTGTCCAAGTCTTGTTGCATGTGGGCACAGATTGCTTCATTATTTGAAGAATTGTCAATGGGACTGAACACTGTGCAATCACCAGCATACATCTCCACTTCTAACCTGACAATGAAGAGAAGGTCATTGATTGCATAGGATTTTTGACACAGAAACAGCCCAGACCGGGAGGAGAGCAAAACAGCTCAGGATCACTGTGAAGCGGGTCAGGATCACCAGAAAAGCAGGTCAGGATCACTGTGAAGCAGGATGGGATCAATGTGAAGCAGATGGAGATCACTGTGAAGCATGTTGGGATCACTGTGAAGCAGGTCGGGATCACTGTGGAACAGGTCGGGATCACTGTGGAACAGGTCGGGATCACTGTGAAGCAGATTGGGCTCATGGTAAAGCAGGTCAGGATCATTGCGAAGCAGACTGTGATCACTGTGAAGCAAGTCATGATCACTGTGAAGCAGACTAGGATCAATGTGAAGCAGCTGGGGATCACTGTGAAGCAAGTCATGATCACTGTGAAGCAGACTGGGATCACTGTGAAGCAGGTGGGGATCACTGTGAAGCAGGTGGGGATCAGTGTGAAGCAGGTGGGGATCAGTGTGAAGCAGGTGGGGATCACTGTGAAGCAGGTGGGGATCACTGTGAAGCAGGTTGGGATCACTGTGAAGCAGGTGGGGATCACTGTGAAGCAGGTTGGAATCACTGTGAAGCAGGTTGGAATCACTGTGAAGCAGGTGGGGATCACTGTGAAGCAGGTTGGGATCACTGTGAAGTGGGTGGGGATCACTGTGAAGCAGGTTGGGATCACTGTGAAGCAGGTTGGGATCTCTGTGAAGCAGGTCAGGATCACCAGAAAAGCAGGTCAGGATCACTGTGAAGCAGGACGGGATCAATGTGAAGCAGATGGAGATCACTGTGAAGCAGACTGGGAGCACTGTGAAGCAGACTGGGATCACTGAGAAGCAGACTGGGATCACTGTGAAGCAGGTTGGGATCACTGTGAAGCAGGTTGGGATCACTGTGAAGCAGGTTGGGATCACTCTGAAGCAGGTTGGGATCACTGTGAAGCAGGTGGGGATCACTGTGAAGCAGGTGGGGATCACTGTGAAGCAGGTGGGGATCACTGTGAAGCAGGTGGGGATCACTGTGAAGCAGACTGGGATCAGTGTGAAGCAGGTGGGGATCACTGTGAAGCAGGTGGGGATCACTGTGAAGCAGACTGGGAGCACTGTGAAGCAGACTGGGAGCACTGTGAAGCAGACTGGGATCACTGAGAAGCAGACTGGGATCACTCTGAAGCAGGTTGGGATCACTCTGAAGCAGGTTGGGATCACTCTGAAGCAGGTGGGGATCACTGTGAAGCAGGTGGGGATCACTGTGAAGCAGGTAGGAATCACTGTGAAGCAGGTGGGAATCACTGCGAAGCAGGTTGGGATCATTGTGAAGCCGGTTGGGATCACTGTGAAGCACGTGGGGATCACTGAGAAGCAGACTGGGATCACTGAGAAGCACGTGGGGATCACTGAGAAGCACGTGGGGATCACTGAGAAGCAGACTGGGATCACTGAGAAGCAGACTGTGATCACTGTGAAGCAGGTGGGGATCACTGTGAAGCAGGTGGGGATCACTGTGAAGCAGATGGGGATCGGTGTGAAGCAGGTTGGGGTCACTGTGAAGCAGGTTGGGGTCACTGTTAAGCAGGTGGGAATCACTGTGAAGCAGGTGGGAATCATTGTGAAGCAGACTGGGATCACTGTGAAGCAGACTGGGATCACTGTGAAGCAGGCGGGGATCACTGTGAAGCAGGTGGGGATCACTGTGAAGCAGACTGGGATCACTGTGAAGCAGACTGGGATCACTGTGAAGCAGGTGGGGATCACTGAGAAGCAGGTGGGGATCACTGTGAAGCAGGTGGGGATCACTGTGCAGCAGGTGGGGATCACTGTGAAGCAGGTTGGGGATCAGTGTGAAGCAGGTGGGGATCACTGTGAAGCAGGTGGGGATCACTGTGAAGCAGGTGGGGATCAGTGTGAAGCAGGTGGGGATCACTGTGAAGCAGGTGGGATCACTGTGAAGCAGGTGGGGATCACTGTGAAGCAGACTGGGATCACTGTGAAGCAGGTGGGGATCACTGTGAAGCAGACTGGGATCAGTGTGAAGCAGGTGGGGATCACTGTGAAGCAGACTGGGATCAGTGTGAAGCAGGTGGGGATCACTGTGAAGCAGGTGGGGATCACTGTGAAGCAGGTTGGGATCACTGTGAAGCAGGTTGGGATCACTCTGAAGCAGGTTGGGATCACTCTGAAGCAGGTGGGGATCACTGTGAAGCAGGTGGGGATCACTGTGAAGCAGGTTGGAATCACTGTGAAGCAGGTGGGGATCACTGTGAAGCAGGTGGGGATCACTGTGAAGCAGACTGGGATCAGTGTGAAGCAGGTGGGGATCACTGTGAAGCAGGTGGGGATCACTGTGAAGCAGACTGGGAGCACTGTGAAGCAGACTGGGAGCACTGTGAAGCAGACTGGGATCACTGAGAAGCAGACTGGGATCACTCTGAAGCAGGTTGGGATCACTCTGAAGCAGGTTGGGATCACTCTGAAGCAGGTGGGGATCACTGTGAAGCAGGTGGGGATCACTGTGAAGCAGGTAGGAATCACTGTGAAGCAGGTGGGAATCACTGCGAAGCAGGTTGGGATCATTGTGAAGCCGGTTGGGATCACTGTGAAGCACGTGGGGATCACTGAGAAGCAGACTGGGATCACTGAGAAGCACGTGGGGATCACTGAGAAGCACGTGGGGATCACTGAGAAGCAGACTGGGATCACTGAGAAGCAGACTGTGATCACTGTGAAGCAGGTGGGGATCACTGTGAAGCAGGTGGGGATCACTGTGAAGCAGGTGGGGATCACTGTGAAGCAGATGGGGATCGGTGTGAAGCAGGTTGGGGTCACTGTGAAGCAGGTTGGGGTCACTGTTAAGCAGGTGGGAATCACTGTGAAGCAGGTGGGAATCATTGTGAAGCAGACTGGGATCACTGTGAAGCAGACTGGGATCACTGAGAAGCACGTGGGGATCACTGAGAAGCACGTGGGGATCACTGAGAAGCAGACTGGGATCACTGAGAAGCAGACTGTGATCACTGTGAAGCAGGTGGGGATCACTGTGAAGCAGGTGGGGATCACTGTGAAGCAGGTGGGGATCACTGTGAAGCAGATGGGGATCGGTGTGAAGCAGGTTGGGGTCACTGTGAAGCAGGTTGGGGTCACTGTTAAGCAGGTGGGAATCACTGTGAAGCAGGTGGGAATCATTGTGAAGCAGACTGGGATCACTGTGAAGCAGACTGGGATCACTGTGAAGCAGGCGGGGATCACTGTGAAGCAGGTGGGGATCACTGTGAAGCAGACTGGGATCACTGTGAAGCAGACTGGGATCACTGTGAAGCAGGTGGGGATCACTGAGAAGCAGGTGGGGATCACTGTGAAGCAGGTGGGGATCACTGTGCAGCAGGTGGGGATCACTGTGAAGCAGGTTGGGGATCAGTGTGAAGCAGGTGGGGATCACTGTGAAGCAGGTGGGGATCACTGTGAAGCAGGTGGGGATCAGTGTGAAGCAGGTGGGGATCACTGTGAAGCAGGTGGGATCACTGTGAAGCAGGTGGGGATCACTGTGAAGCAGACTGGGATCACTGTGAAGCAGGTGGGGATCACTGTGAAGCAGACTGGGATCAGTGTGAAGCAGGTGGGGATCACTGTGAAGCAGACTGGGATCAGTGTGAAGCAGGTGGGGATCAGTGTGAAGCAGGTGGGGATCACTGTGTAGCAGGTTGGGGATCAGTGTGAAGCAGGTGGGGATCACTGTGAAGCAGGTGGGGATCACTGTGAAGCAGACTGGGATCACTGTGAAGTAGGGGGGGATCAGTGTGAAGCAGACTGGGATCACTGTGAATTAGCGGGGGTTCAGTGTGAAGCAGACTGGGATCACTGTGAAGCAGGTGGGGATCACTGTGAAGCAGACTGGGATCACTATGAAGCAGACTGGGATCACTGTGAAGTAGGGGGGGATCAGTGTGAAGCAGACTGGGATCACTGTGAAGTAGGGGGGGATCAGTGTGAAGCAGACTGGGATCACTGTGAATTAGCGGGGGTTCAGTGTGAAGCAGACTGGGATCACTGTGAAGCAGGTGGGGATCACTGTGAAGCAGACTGGGATCACTGTGAAGCAGACTGGGATCACTGTGAAGTAGGGGGGGATCAGTGTGAAGCAGACTGGGATCACTGTGAAGTAGGGGGGGATCAGTGTGAAGCAGACTGGGATCACTGTGAAGCAGGTGGGGATCACTGATGTGCAAGAGAAAATAAAACTCAAACTGACATCACAGGAAGGACATGAGTTGATTGGCTGCCTCATACTGTAGTTTTGTTTCCCTTTCTCCAAAGTTAAAAAGTGAATCTATGGAGTTGGGAAGTTAAGAATTTAATTTTGTTTTGATAATAAAGATTAAGTAAAACATTTTAATTGACCTCTCCATACTTAAGTGACAACAGATGAAGAGAAGTGAATGGCTATTGAGTTTCATTATTTAATAGATAAAGGAATGGCAGGACAGCTCCGACCCCAGAGTGCACATCCTGTTCCATGTAGGAACCCCATGTCCTGGATAACCACATGTGCAGGAAATGTCATCAGGTCTAGCAGCTCAAATGTTGGGTTTTGGAGCTTGAGCAGCAGCTGGCATCACTGCAATGCATCTGCAAGGTTGAGAGCTTTATGGTTAGCGCATTTATAGATGTGGTTATCCCGCAGTTTAAGAGCATACAGGGAGAGAGGTTATAGGTGACCACCAGGGAATCAAGAAGAAATAGGCAGGCGGTGCAGGAATACCCTGAGTGCATCCCACTCTGCAACCAGTTCTGAATACTGATGAGTGATGATTCATCTGGGGAGTCTAGCCAGAGCCAAATCCCTGGTACCACAGGTGGCTCAGCTCTACAGAGGGCTACAAGGAAGACTGGATGAGCAATATTGATAGGAGATTCAATATTAAGGGGAACAGGCGGGATTTTCTGCAGTCGCAGGCATGAATCTAGAATGGTTTTGTGCCTCCCTGGTGCTAGTGTCAAGGATGTCACTGAATGGCTTCAGAGCACTCTGACTGGGGAAGGTGAACAGCCAAAGGTCATGGTCTACATTGGTACCAACGACATAGCTAGAGAGAGGGATGTGGTCCTGCCTTCAGAATATAGGGAGCTAGGTAGGAAATTAGCAAGCACGGCCTCAAAAGTAGTAATCTTTGGATTACTCCCAGTACCACAAGCAAGTGAGTAGAAATAAGAAGATAGAGCAGGTGAATGCACAGCTGGAGAAATGTATAGGAGGGAGGGCTTTAGGTTGTTGGGAAATTGGGATCAGCTCTCGGGCGTGACGGGACCTGGATAGGTTGCATCTAAACAGCGCCAGGCCCAGTTTCTTTGCGGGGTGATTTGCTAGTGCTATTGGGGAGGGTTTAAACTAACTTGGCAGAGGTGTGGGAACCAGGATCTAATACTAGAGAGGGATACCAAGGTGCAAAGAATATTGGGAGAGATAGATAGTACTAGAGTAGAAAATGGTAATTTAGCAGATGGGTTCAGCACAAGAGGAAAAGTAATAAAGCTTAAATTAGGGCTACTGTGCATGTATGCAGTCTGGTAAATAAGATTGGTGAGTTGCAGATGCAGATAGCCGCATGGAACCATGATGTTGTGGCTATAACAGAGACCTGGCTCAAGGATGGTCAGGACTGGGTATTAAATATTTCTGGATACAAGGTGTTCAGGAAGGATAAGACAGGAAGGAAAGGAGTGGGGTTGCAGTAGTAATTATGGGGAACATTGCAATCCTGGACAGAGAGAATGTCCCAGATGGGTCAAGGACATAATCTATTTGGCTGGAGCTAAGGAACAAAAATGGAGCAGTTACATTGCTCAGTGTGGTCTATAGGCCACCATCTAGCGGTAAAGGTGTAGAGAAACAAATCCATATGGAAATGACAGAGAAGTGCATGAATTATAGAGTAGTTATAATGGGGGCCTCTAATTATCTGAATATAGGCTGGGACAGTAGTAAAGGGCAGAGAGAGGCAAAGGTTCATGGAGTGTGTTCAAGAGAATTTTCTACGGCAGTATTTTCCATTCCAATGAGAAAGGAGACATTGCTGGACTTGGTTCTTGGGAATGAGGTGGACCAAGTAAATCAAATGTCTGTAAGGGAACATTTAGCGAACAGTGATAATTGTATCATAAGCTTTAGGTTGGCTATTGAAAGGGCCAAGGAGTCATCCAGTGTAAGAATAATTAACTAGAGAAAGCCAACTTCAGTGGGGTAAGAATGGATCTGACCCAGACAAATTGGAATTAAAGATTAACAGGCAAAATTGTAACTACACAATAGGCTGCCCTGAAAGAAGAGATTGCTCACATACATTCAAGGGAGGGGGAAAGTAGGGCAAACAAATCCAGAGCTCCCTGGATGGGGAAAGGTATAGAGATTAAGATAAAAAACAGAAAAAGTGTGCTTATGACAGATGTCACGTGGATAATACAATTGAGAACCTGGCTGAATGTAGAAGGTTCAGAGGGGGATTGAAAAACCACATAAGGAAAGCTAAGATAGAGTATGAGAAGAGACTTACAGCTAACAGAACAGGGAATCCAAAATCCTTCTAAAAGCATATAGATAGTAAAAGGGTGGTAAGAGGAGGAGTGGGGCTGATTAGGGGCTATAAAGAGGATTCATGCATGGATACACAGGGCATGGCTGAGATATTAAATGAATACTTTGCATTTTTCTTTATCATGGAAGATGATGCTGTGCAGGCCATTGTGAAAGAGAAGCTAGTTCAGACACTAGAAGGGTTTCAAATTGATAAGGAGGAGGTATTGAATAGGCTGCCTTTACTTAAAGCTGATAAGACAACTGGATGAAGTGCATCCATGGATACTGAAGGAAGTGGGAGTGGAAATTGTAGCAGCACTGGCCACAATTTTTCAATCTGCCTTAGACTCTGGGATGGTGCCAGAGGACTGGAGAATTGCAAATGTTATATCCTTGTTCAAAAAAGATAAGGCCAGCAACCACAAGCCAGTCAGTTTAACTTCGGTGATGGGGAAGCTTCTAGAAACAGTAATTTCAGACAAAATTAATGGTCACATGGACAAATTCAGATTAATTAAGGAAAGCCAGCAGCGATTCATTAAGGGCAAATCCTGTTTAACTGACTTGCTTGAGTTTTTTGATGAGGTTACAAAGAGGGTAGTGCTGTTGATGTGGTATATCTGTATAAAACATTGGTTCCGGCTCAACTGGAGTATTGCATCCAGTTCTGGGCACCACGCTACGGGAAGGATGTTGAAGTCATTAGAAAGGGCGTAGAAATTCACAGGAATGGTTCCAGGGATAAGGAACTTCAGTTATGTAAAAAGATTGGAGAAGTTTGAACTTATCTCCTTGGAGAGGAAAAGGTTGAGAGGAGATTTGATAGAGGTATTCTAAATTATGAGGGGTCGGGACAGAATAGATAGAGAGAAACTGTTCCCATTGGTGGAATGGTCGAGAACCAGGGGGCACAGCTTCAAGGTAATTGGCAAAAGAAGCAATGGAAGCAATGGTAACATGAGGAAAAACTCTTTCATACAGTGAGTGGTTAGGATCTGGAATGCACTGCCTGAGAGTGTGGTGGAGGCAGGATCAATATAGGCCAGCATCTTCTGGTCGGCGAACAGGTGTGGGGCCCGCTTGCCGACGCGTAAAATGACACGGGGTGATGTCGGACATGCGTCTTGGATGTGCACCCGCCGACCTGTCAACGGCCTATTGAGGCCATTAAAAAACCAACTGAACTCATTAATGGACCCGCCCGTCCAACCTTAAGGTTGAAAAAACATGAAACCTCATCCACGGGGCGGGATGAGGTTTCATGAGTGATTTAAAAAATGCAGAATATTTTACAATAAAAGTTATGGATATGTCCCAACTCATGTGACAGTGTCACATCAGGGGATATGGCAGGGAAATTTTTTTCTAATCTTTATTCAAAGTTTTAAATTTGGAGCCGATCTCCCTGAGGCAGCACTTTGCCTCAGGGAGATCTGTGTGCTCCTCCGCGCGCATGTGCGAAAGAACTCACTCCCGGCTGAGGGAATCCCCCCCCCCCCCCCCACCCCCACCCGCACAGGGAGCGCATAGCATTTCCTGGCGGACATCACACTGGGCGGGCCTTAATTGGCCGGCTCACATAAAATGGCGGCGCGCCCCCGACCCAGGGTGCCAATCGGAAGCCCACCTGCTCGCACCCGCTCCCGCCACTCCCCATCCCCACCCCACCGGACGGGGGGAAAATGTTGCCCGTAGGCTCTTAAAAGGGAATTTTATCATTATGTAAAAAGGAAAAGTCTGCATAGCTGCAGAGAAAAGGCATCTGAGTGGCACGAGGTGAATTGCTGCTTCAGAGACCCAGCACAGACATGATGGGCTGAATAGCCTCCTTCTATGCTGTAATCATTCTATGGTTCTAACCTGTCCATGCTGGTGTGTATGCTCCAATTGGACTGCCTTCCACCTTTCCTTATCTAACTGTGCCAGTGTAACTCTCTATTCCCTTCTCCCTCATATGCTTGTCTAGCTTCTCCTTAAATGCATCGAATACTATTCGCTTCAACCACTCCCTGGGATGGCGAGTCCCACATTCTCACCACTCTTCTGGCAAAGAAGTTTCTTCTGAATTCACTACTGGATTTAATGGTGACTATCTTATATTGATGGCCTCTAGTTGTGCTATCCCCCACAGGAGGAAACAATCTCTCTGTATCCACTCTATCAAAGCTTCTCATAATCTTAAATACATTTATTAGGTGACTCCCCAGCCTTTCTTTTTTTGAGAGAAAAGAGAACCAGCCTGTCAGTCCTTTTGTGATATGTATATCCATGCATTTCTGCTATCATCCTTGTAAACCTTTTCTGCACCCTCTCCAGTGACTCTATATCCTTTCCATAATATGGCGGCAGCCAGAACTGCACGCAGTCCTCGAAGTGTGGTCTAATCAAGATTCGATACAGGTTTCACGTAACTTCCCTACTTTTCAATTCAATCCCTCTAGTAATAAACTCTCCTGCTTTGCTTGGTTTTTTATGGCATTGCTAACCTATGCTACAACTTATAGGGATTGGCGTATTTGTATACTCCAATATCCTTTTGTTCCTCTGCACCGCCTAGACTTGCATTTTCAAAGTAATAAGTGAACCAATTGAAGAGATTTGGGGCTGGATTTTCCCCCCATCGAGGGGGAAGTTGATGGGCGGGCGTGTACGGGCGTCCTTCCGATCGGCGCCCCCGATCGGAGGCGTGGCGCCATTTTATGTGGGCAGGCCAATTAAGGCCCACCCAGCCTGAAGTCAGCACAGAAGTGCTATGCGCTCCCTGTGCAGGCGGTGGGGGGGGGGAATTCCCAAAATTGAGAGTCCGCTCTTTTGCGCACGTGCACGAAAGAGCGCACTCATCTCCCTGAGGCTAAGTGCAGCTTCAGAGAGATCGGCTGCAAATGTAAAAAAGGCAAAAATAGAAAAATAAAATTTCCCTAACATGTCCCCTCATGTGACAATGTCACAGGAGTTGGGACATGTCCATAATTTTTACAAAATCTTTATTAAAATATTGTAAAGCAACATGAAACCTCATCCCGCCCGTGGGTGAGGTTTCATGTTTTTTCTAGTTCCCGCCGGGGCTTCTGGCCTGCCCGCCAACCTTAAGGTTGGACAGGCAGGTCCTTTAATTACTTAATTGACTCTGTCAATGGCCTCAATTGGCCATTGACAGGTCGGTGGGTGCGCAGCTGATTTTGCTGTGCTCCCGCCTTCCTGAAAATTTAAATTGGGCGCGGTGACGTTGGGAGTTCCGCCCGATGTCACCGCGGGTCATTTTACACATCGGCGAGCGGGCCCCTTCCCACTCACCAACTCATAAAACTCTGCCCTTGGGCCCAGGACATTGACTTAAAGAACTCCTGTAGCAATGTTCTTGATGAGCCTTGAGCCTCCCCATTATGTGTCATGAAATTACGAGATTTCTGTCATTAATACAAATTTATCATGCCACAGTCATTCAGGGCTGGTAATTCATGTCATAAGGACAATGCTAATAAAGTGATTTATGTTCCTGACATGCCACTCAACCTCGGAGATCTGGAATGTCACTCGCGCTGTCAGTAAATTTTTCCTGGATGTTTTATAAATGTACTGTTTCTTTTCTAACTCTTCCCTCTACTCTTTTTTTCTCTCTCTTAATCCGACCTTTCTTTCCTTCACTTTGGGAAGAATGTACTGTTCCCCGGCGGTGAGTTTGGAGGTGAGGACATTTAATCAGGCTGGAGAGGGCAGGATGGGGGCCCTGCCACCTTCCCACCTCTACCTAATTAAATCAAGGGCGGGAGGGCCTACCCACCTAGATGCTAATTGAGGCCCTTAAATGGGCAACTAGTATCCACTTGAATGCCTCATCCCACCACTGCTGGTATTCAACCAGCAGCGGGAAGAGGAGACTCCACAGGGAGTCCATAAAGCAAAACCCTGTCAGAGGGTGATGTGTTGAGAGATCCCTGGTTCAAAGTTACCTTTAAATATGTTCGGAGAAAAAAAGCAAAGTATATAGTCATAATCCGTATTCGCTTATGTGAAAAATTTGAGGGCTGAATTTAATGTTGACGATGGGGGTCTTACCTACTGGCTAGAGAGCTGATGGAAGCTACAGGGTAAGTTCCTCCAGAATAAAGTGCCCCAGGCACTTAGCTGGCCAACATTGGGACTTAGGACCCCAGGGGTGGAAATTCGGCCCCTAAGGCTGACAGCCAATCAAAGGCCAGTAGCTCTCCACTGCCCATCAGCAACAATGGGGGCGGTGGCTACTGCCGATATTACATACACCACAGACCTAGGACTGCCAAGGGATCCAGGCTACAGATGAGCGAGGGTGCGATGGGGGTCATGGAGAGGGGGTTTCAGATTTGTGGTCGGGGAGGGAGGTTTTTGGAAGAAAGGGCTGTCAGCAGGCTCCCCTGGTGCCCCTCCCCTAATGCTAGACTGCTCGATCAAACATTGGGTGTCTTTGATGGAGGGACTCCCCACTCAGGAAGCTCGCATTTGCTTTTAAGGGTGTCCCCACATGGCGACTCCCCTAACCATCACTGATTGAATACCAGCGGCTGCAGGATGAGGTCCTTAATTGGGTATAAATTGCCTTTCCCATCCCATACTTAATCCAGTCAGAGGAAGGAAGATGCCAGGTTCTCCGCCCCACACCCTCCTAGCTGATTAAATTCTCCCTGCCTCCAATCACGCCACCCAGGGTGGGGGGAGGGCATTCATTTCCATCCTGACTCTTAGTTAAGTTGCTAGGTTAGTTTCAATGAAGAAGCCTCGATGTAAATGGTGCTCTAAGATTGCCTTACAGGTCATGACCACTAGATGTTCTCATATAGAAGTACAGATGCTTTATCAAGTCACAAACACTACTCCATATGCATCTATTAAATCTGTTTAATTCCTTAATTGGCAAATTTAACATTGGGTTCCAAAATGTAATTTAATTTAATTTAAAAATAAATATAGAGCAAACAATGAAACAGCCTGAGGACAGTTTGATATATTTAGCAGCTAAAAAATTTCAGTTATGTAGCCAGTAACACTATTTAGCTTATAATGTGGAATCCTTTTGTTCTGCACTGGACTGTGAAGTGTTTGTGAAAGAGGTAGGAATAACATTGCAAAAATCCATAATAAGTAACTTTAGAACTTGGATTATTGACAAGTAAAACTTGCTGCAATATTTGTGAGAACCTAACAGATCAGCCTCATTCATACCTCTTATGGCTACATTCAAATCCAACAATCTGAAACTTATATGTAACAGAGATCTGACAGATCCAGAATGTTCAAAAGCCTATCCAGATTTGCAGGATTTCAATAATGAGTAAACTTGGACGGGGTATAAAACAGAGGTCCAACCAGAATCCACCTCTTCCCCACTTGGAGAATCAGGTTAAAGTCAGGGTTTTGCATTGTGAAGGCTTATCACTGGTAGGGTTGAGACATTCATATTCAATGAATGTTGGAGAAACAGAAGCAAGGATAAATCTGTTACTATAGTTACAATAAAGAATAAAACTAAACAAGGAGAATTAACAGATGCTTAGTCAATATGACATGGTAGAGAAGGAACTGGGGGGGCAGACATATAGAACCCAAAAGTCAGATGACTTTGGCAGCATAATATTAAAAATTCCTAGGATGTCTAACAATTTGACCCTAATAATTCTACTTTACGTAATGTGGTTCAAGCCATGTTACTTTCTCATGTAAGTGGAAGTCAGAAATCAAATAAATACTAGTTTAAAATAAACAGCAGAGCATTCATGTTTTTCAATGGTCAACCACATCATTGGCACAGTTGTAACCAAAATAATCTTCTCTCAAGCATTGTGGTGCATCAGCAACATACTGAAAATAAACAAACTGTTTATGTAGTGGTTGTCACATCAGAATGATGTCTCAGAGTGCTTTGCAAATTTAGGAATAAGATGTCAAATAACACACTGGTACTACTAGCTGGCCAACAAACACAACCTGCAATACCCATAGCAGCTTTATGCAAATGCTTTCTCATTAAAATAGGGCATATCCCTCTACTAAGGTTGTGTACAGCAGATAGATATTCTCGATAACTGCATCCTCTTCCATGATCATAGACAGTTATGCCTTTAAGCATTCTGGGTGTTACGATTTATAACAAAAAAAAATAGAAGCACCGTAACAGGTCAAAATTCCACTTGCAATTATTTTACATTTTTAACCACGTTGTAAAAAGATAGCATGGTGCAGAAGAATTTGTTGAGCACTGTGTATGTTCTACGCATGAGACCTATATAACTTACCTGTGAAATTATTACCTCCTTTCTTCCTGGAATAAATGCAATGGTGATCAGCTGCACTGTTAATTTGGGACACTAATAGTTTTTACAAGACATTGAAATGGAAACTTTGGATTCAGAATGAATGCAAGTTGTCTTACCTGCATAGAATTCAGGGCTGTACACTGCACCCACAACTGGATTTAATTTCCATCCTAAAGAGTGAAGAAAATAACTTTATATGATGTAGAGATCAGTAATCAGAGAGTAGAATTCCTTTTAAGAAAAAAGATTGATTTATTTATTTCATGCACAATAATGAAACGCATACCACACTCCAAAAAAGGCCATACTTTGCTATCAAAATAATCGTGCAGCTAATAGTGCTCACTGTAATTTATTCACAAATACCATACAACTTCAGGTGAGGGAATAATGTGCTCAAGTTGCTGTCCAAGATGCAAAATTCTACCACTACAATGCGGAGTCTCATTCCTTCAGATCTTAATTGTTGTTGGAGATTCTAAAAATGTCAAATTTAAAATTGTGTTTTCAACTTTTACTTTCTCTCAATCTAATCATTCCTCCCCTCTCTTTATTTCTCTTTCTGTACTTGATTTGTTGTTGAATTTACCCACTATACTTAAGACTTACTTCTTTGTCCTTGCACAGTTTATTCCACCATCTTCAGTCTGATTGTTCTCTCAGGTCCCAGATGCCTAGCTTCCCATACTATGCTATTAACAGCTTTGAGCAAATGTGCCACAAAAATTATTACAATTAAAGGTGCAAGGGCAAGTCCAACTTTAATGGTTTCCCTGTTACAGAAAATTATGAAGCATTAAGTATCGAGCAATGACAAGACACGATATTGTACACTTGCTTATAACATAAAACCTGCATTACACATTCCACAAGGAAAGTTTGTTGAACCACCAGAAATTTGATGTCTGGAAATTTAAAAAATATTTTTATGTATGTTGTGTGAACAGATAGGAATGAAAAAATGAATTCAGTGGTAATAACAGGAACCTCTCGATAGTAGCTCCATTATAACCTATGTGCATACCTACTATTCTGCAAATGACATATGCAGTGTAACATTTGAATTCCCAGCTCCACAACTCATAATTTTTTTCTTTTAAAAGTCCATCGGAGACTATATGCACATTAATGAGAATATTTAGGAGGTCCACATTTTCAATTTGACGTTTCCTACCTTGTAATGCAGCCTCAATTTCACTGCTATTGTATGCCTTTTATTTTTTGCATCACTGTCACACCGTAAATAATGAACCTAATCAGAGAGAAAGTTGGGAGAGGTTTCTTTAAGCCCCATTCTCTGCCTTGACCCGTGAATTTGATTAAAGCCGTTGCCATTTGGACGAACCATTGATTAGTTTCCCCAGCAGAGGCTCTCATATGAGCTATTTGAATGTATTTCATATGCTCCTGCCATTGCCATCAAGGATCTGACAGATTTCTCTCAGACTTTAAGTTACACTAATGGTCTCTCAATTTGTCCAAGAAAAATCCTCTGAGACTCAGATCGATGTTCACAGCTGAAAGGTTGCCTCATTTTTCATCTCCTTCCCACTCCCTTCCTGATAGCTGGATCATCTAACTTTCCAGAGCTGGTATAGGGAAGACTTCATTTATCATGAAAATAACAGCAATTAAACTTTACTTTGTCTTGTCTATGAGCTTTGTGCTGGCCCATAACTGTGTGGGTTAATCAAGTGAGACGAGTGTGGTTGTCTGTGAGCCCACAGCTGTCATAATGCCCCAGCCTGGCACATAGATAGAAGAGAAACATACAGTCAAATTCACCACAGTGTATATTATCTACCCGGGATTAGAGGCCAGCTGGCTAGTGCTGTCAAAACTGTTAAGATTTTCCTTTCTTATCAAAACAAAGAAGGGTATTAAGTGAACCTATCCTTCTTTACATATTTTTAAACGTTTTAAAGCCACTGTGATAAAGTTATGGACACTGCCTTGCTCAGAAGCTGGAAATATCTATCTAAATTCATCTGGCAAAGTTTGTAACTACTTGATAAACATGCAGGATATCGTTTCACTTTCTTCCATATAAATATTTTGTGCTTCACTTAGCTGGAATGCACTCAGACATATATTTATACGTATATCCTTTATATCATTTACACAACATTTTCCAATCTTATTATTTAAGGGATACTGACAGATAGAATTCTCAGCAGGATTCAGACAGATTCAGCAAGGTCGTTTTTTAACTTTTTGCATAGCCAGCTGGCCACAAGCCCTAGTACAGCACCCAGCAGGCTGCAGCCATTTTGAGTCTCTAATCTCATTGAAATAGAACTGTCAACTAACCAACTAAAATGAGCTTCCTGACCAACTTGTCAGATTCAGGCCAGCAGCAAAGAAAGTTTGGTGGTTGACCAATGTGGAAGATAGGGCTTGCAGGAGCACTCCCGCTGCTCTTCGTCCCACAGAAATAATTAAAACAAACTGTTTTTGTCACAGCTTCTTCTGTTGTATCACAGTAAAGCTGGTGGAAAAAGGGCACAGTGCAAGCTCCAGCCAGCTCTATCATGAAACCCAGGCCTTACGTAGGTTATCGAACCTCGTTGCACCTGAAAAGAGGCCTACCGCCTAAAGCAGGCCATGTTTCAGCTACCGCGTGGCAGACTACTGTGAAAATGGCAGCAGTAGGGGCATAGCATTAATCGGGTGACAAATCTGCTGACTCCATTTTGAGCCTGTTACCTCCCTGTTAATGCCACTTCTGGCAAATTGAAATTATACCCAACAAGGCAGTCATTATCTGTGGAAATACCAGACAAGGTGACATTGTGTAGACCCTTAATTGCTTAGCGCAATTCCGATAAATCATTGCGTATTGAAAACATTAACTTGTCTCAAGATTAACACAAAAACTTTTTACAATTATATTTGAAGAAAAAAGATAGCCAAGGGTAATGTGGAACCTTGAAAAAACAAATGGAGGCAACATTGCAAATGAAAATAAGGAAATCTGAGATTTGTTGAATAATACTTAGTGTTAGTCTTTACTGTAGAAGAGAAGGAAAATATACCTGGATTCCAGGAAAACTAATAAGAAATCGAGGTCTGGAAAAGTTAACATAAGCAAGGAAATAATATTAGAAAAAATAATGGCACTAACAACTGACATATCCCCAGGGCCTGATGGCTCACAAGCTAAAGTTTTAAAGGAAATAGTTGAGGAAACTGCAGATGCTTTAATCATGATCTTTCAAAGTTCTCTCGATTCAGTGACTGTCCCTTTAGTTCAGAAAATTGCAAATGTAACTCCATTATTTAAGAATGCCGAGCGAAAGGAATGAGAAAATTACAGACTTGTTAGTCTAACATCTGTTGCGGGTAAGTTATTGAAATCTATAATTAAGGACAGAGAACTGAGCACTTAGAGAAATTTTAGCTGATTAGAGAGGGTAGGTCATGTCTAACAATCTTATCGAATTTTTTGATTAAGTAGCTTACATAGTGGACAGATGAACGTCTATGGGGGTAGTTTATGTGGAGTTTCAGAAGGCATTCAATAAACTTCCATGAAGCTTAGCTAAAATTAAAGCTCATGGTATTGAAGGCAAATTATTGACTAACTTAGGAGATTGGTTAGGTGGCACAAGATAGAGAGTAGGGATAATGGATATGTGACTAGTGGTGTCCCATTCGGATCTGTGCTGGGCCTGAAATATTTACTGAACCGGATATTCCGAGGAGCCGCAATCATCATCATTGGATTGCCGCTCCACTCGAACATTCCCCTAACATGTCGCTGCTTTGCATTTCTTTTGGGGGCTTCCGAGCCCGGCTTTTCCAGAAATGCAAGCGCAGACTTGGGAAGCTCTGTCAGAGTGGAGTAGAGTGCAGAGGAAGACAGGACATGCCTCTTTTTGCGGCACTGGCTGCTGTATGGTAAGTTTAGAGATTCAGTGTGAATGTTATTGAATGGGTGAATGATTGAGTGGATGAATGAGTGAATGGGTAGGGTAGTAGGGTGAGTAGGTAAGTGGGTGAGGTAAGTGGTAGGGGGTAGGTTGGTGAGCTGGTAGGTGGGTAGGGTGGCAGGTGGGTGAGATGGTAGTCGGGTCTGGAGGGGTAGTCGAGGGGGTCAGTGTGAGGTTTTGGGGAGGCAGTCAGTTCTGTAGTCGCCAAAGAGTTAGCCAAGGCTTTAATCCGTCTAACATTTCCTGGGTAACTATTCAGGCAAATACTGTAGAATTCAGAGTCTAAGTCAGAGGAGGAGACATTTGAGAGGTTCCATGGAGCAGGGGAATTGCCCATCAGGAGTTGAAACCTCCCGGGCAATTCCCACATAGGTCTGATAGATAGAGATAGAAACTTTTTCCGTCAGTGGGCAGTCTAGGACAAGGGAATATAACCTTAGAATCAGAGTCAGGTCAATCAGGAGATAAGTTCAGAAATATCTCTCCATGCAAACGATGCTGGAAATGTGGAACTCTCTCCAAGAAAGAGCAGTAGATGCTAGATCAATTAGTATTTTAAATCTAAAGTAGATAGATTTTTGCTAGACATGGATATGGAAGGATATGGGGCCAAGGCGGATGAGTGGAGGTAAGATGCAGATCAGCCACGACCTTATTGAAAGGCAGAACATGCTCGAGGAGCTGAATGAAATATTCCTGTTTTTATGTTCCATGTCTATCCATCTCCATGGAAGCTGACTGTTTTGTTTTGACTTTTGTCGTTTGGACTTATTTTAATTTATCCATCAAACCTGTAATTTACCTAATATGGTATTTGGAGTGTACCAGTCGGCAGGATATTGCTGCTGGTCTGCGGGGGCGGGCCCGACACACTGACTCATAAAGTGATGCGAGATAACGTCGGGCGTGCTTCCCCACGTCATTGTGCGTCATTTCAATATTTCATTCAGCGGGCGCGCGCCAGAGACGGCTAGGCACCCACCAAACTGTCAACGGCATATTAAGTCGTTGAAAAAGTAATTAAACTTGTTAACAACACTGCCCGTCCAACCTCAAGGTTGGCAGGCAGGCGAAGAGCCCAGGCAGCGTTTGCAGTTTTCTGGAAACCTCACCCATGGGCGGGACGAGGTTTCCTGAAGCTTTCGTAAAATAAATAAATACATTTTCCTAACTTCACAACCATGTCCTAGCTCATATGACACTTGCACATGAGGAGACATGCTTAAATAAATGCTTACTTTATTTATTATGAAGTTTTGCAACCCATTCAATTTCCCTGAGGCAGCTCTGTGCCTCAGGGAGATTGCTGCGCTCTGTATGCGTGAAAGAGCGCAGGCCCCGACTCTCCCTCCTCCCCCCACCCGCACACGTAGTGAGCGCTACTGACCGCGCGTTGCACTGGGCAGGCCTTAATTGGCCCGTGTGTGTAACATGGCGGTGCACAGCCGATCGCAGGCAGCGATTGGCTCCGCCCTTTCCCCTCGCCCACTCCTGCCCAGCCCGCCTGCCATAGGAAGAATTCTCCCCAGTAAACCAGACTAAGACCTGACATTACCAGGTCCTTGAAGAAAATGTAGTTTTATGATCACGAGTGTAAGGACTAAGTGCAATGTAATTCTCTATATCAAACACCAAATATTTTTATAACATATCCTGCTCGTACAGGTAACTGATAGTAATTTTCTTATTTAAGTTCTTGTCCCAAAGATGCTATTATTTTTCAGATGACGAGGTTTTTGTCTCTGACTAAAAAACAATGGATACATGAATCCACACACCGCTGCATTGGATAGGGTGCATTCTTCTAGCCTTTTGCAGTTTTTGTTGTTCCCTATTGGGAACCACAACCCAGATGAGCTTAGAATGGGAATCTGAGTTTTGGTCCACAAGTTCCTTTCTATTGCACGATGCAGAAATGATCAGTTCCTATTGAAGATGGCCAGTCAGTATTTTTGAAAATCATCCACATGTTTCAGACTTTGCTGCAGTGTTTGTTTATTCCTCATTTTGTTGAAGGGTTTTAATAATCCTTTATCATGTGCACAGCAATTTCTACACTTGGCATCATGTTCAGGCTGTTTGTCTGGCCAGGCTTTATGAATTTATTTGCTGGGCTTACCCTTAGTTCACACAACATGGGGCTGCCAAACTAATGCTCTATAAAAGACAGCCCTTCCAATTTGAAATCAAGTTGCCAATACAAACTGATATTCAATACAACTAACATAAATCTCATTATTAGCACAACAGGGTTTAATTTGAGATTGTGGGATTTTTATGTTATATTATTTGGGATTGGGAGTACAGACGTTGTTAATTAATATTTAGTTCCTCACTGTTAACTTGTTGCTTGATATTCTCAGGTGCCTGTTTTATTAGCTTACAACATGACACAGGCTACAATCATTAAAAGGCATTAACCTTGAAATTCCTTGCAACATGATCCCAGCAATTATGCCAGGACTGTGCTCAATGATTCCCTCCAGTACTGACCTCGCCAGAGTCTTCAGGGTGATGAGGAGAACCACACCTCTAGTAACAGCCATCCCATGCTGTCAGGGAACTCCAGTGCTCAACTGCATGAGCGGAGTTGCCCTGCCCAATCTCCCACCCAGAGTCTTTGAAAGTTCAAGCAATTTGCATAGCTGGTGATGTACTCATACTTCCTTCGGGGGGCTTGTACATTTCCACACCCTTGATGGGCTGGCTGCCACAGAAATGGCGGATACTGAATGGGCAGGGACTCTTCGTTGAGGGGGTTTCAACTCCTGATTCCTTCAACTCGCCATCATTTGCTCAGTTACATGGGACAGGGGTTCCAGCACTAATAAGAAACCCCTGCTAATAGCAGAGACCTGCAGAACTGGATTCTCCACTGTTTTCCTCAGGGAATTTGCCAGATTTTTAATGGGGTTATGGTTGGAGGTCAAGGGAACCCCAAATTAGTTGTTTTCATTATCTTAATTGTCTTCACACCGCAGACATTTAGAAGAACTTATATATCATTTACATTGCAATAATGTTACAAGAAAGTAACATAATTAAGCATTTTGAAATGATTTACATCACAACACCATATGGTTACATACAAAAAAAGCAGTGCCAAACACTTTCTTATGAAGCTAATGCCAATTTTAGACTCCAGTATCACTTTCCTGCTGATCATCTTGTGAACTGTTGACCAATTTTGGATTTAAGTTCAATCAATTTGTGATATCTGCCAATGCCAGTGAATTCCAAATCAATATTTACTAAACCAACAGGATTCCAATTACAATATTGGAAGAAAATAATTTTGATTAAATTACTAAACATAAAGCAGGCATAAAAATGAATACTGGTTTCAATAGAAACTTACAAATCAGGCCGAATTGTATTTTCAATATGTGAAATTTCCGTAGTTCAATCCTGCGTTATTTCATTCACAGTTAGATCTGCTCGTGCTCTTCATGTTAGATAGATGGGGGGGTGGGAAAGGAAATACAGAATAGTGTTTTCTTCACCTTGAGTTGTAGCTGTCCTGTACTATGGTGGCCACATTCTTGAAATAACTTAACCAAATTGGACTGCCTGTCTCCTTAAACATATTCATATTCAGGATCTATATAGAAAGCTGAAAAAAATCCCATCACAATAGCTTGTAGGTTAAAAGTGATGGTTACTTAAAAATCAGACTTTTAATCATAGCCATAGACACAACAACAACTTGCATTTATATAGCACCTTTAAATTGCTAGCTGTCCCAAGGCACTTCAAAAGAGCATTATCAGACTAAATTTTACACAGCGCCATATAAAGAGATATTGGGCTAGATTTTGAAACAGGGGTTGGGGACTGGAAGCGGGGGCTAGTTCCTGGTCCTGACCTTGCACAACGTGCTTTAGGCTTCCCCTACTCCAAACCCCACAGTTAGTTCAATGCTGCAGGCAATTAAAGACCGGGGAGGGAGCTCACCTTCCAATCAGGGACAGCAGACAGGCAGCCAACATTGGAAGGCCAATGGGAGGCCTCCATCACTCGGGGATTGTCAGCCTCATCAGCTAAGGTAGGAGCTGCTGATCTGAGCATGGAGAATGTGAGGGGAAAGGACAGGTAAATTTGACTTTTACTCTTTTAAAATGCCACAGCTGTGTGGCCATGATTTTAGAGGGACAATCTCTCCAGGCAAAGACCAGAGATCTCAGTTGTGGCCTGGTGGCTGTTATGAGTTCAGGCTGGTGGCTGAAGGGAGGGGATCAACAGTTCACAAGATGATCAGCAGGAATGTGATATTGGAGTTTAAAGGTAGCATCAGCTTCATAAGAAAGTGATTGGCACTTTTTATTTTGTTTATGACCATATGGTGTTGTGATGTAAATCATTTCAAACTGCATAATTATGTTACTTTTTTGTCACATCATTGCAATGTAAATGATACGTAAGTTCTTCTCTTCCGTCTTCAAAAGAAAAGGTTTGCAAAATTGTTGTGTTAAGACAATGAAGATAACGAAAGCAACTAATTTGGGGTTCTGTTGATCTTCTATTCCTTCCCCTCCCCCACCTTCTCTCTGAGCTAACCATGTTGGCCTAGACCATGGAATGTCTGCTTTGCCAGCTGAAAATCCCAATCGTTGCAGGGACTTTAATCTTGAAAGCTAATTGGCCCTAAATGACTGCCTACTACTATCCGGCAGGTAGCTGATCCATCACCCTCATTGAAAATAGCTCGGAGTCCGGATTGTTGGCGGTGAACCGGCACAGAGGACAGCAGTGTAAATTTGCATACCTACCCACTTCTGATCCCAATCCATTTAAAAACCCGACCCATTAGAGCAGATGATCAGAAGCTTGGTCGAAGAAGCAGGTTTTAAGGAGAGTCTTAAAAGAGACAAGCGAGATGGAGAGGTTCAATGAGAGAATTCCAGATCTTTCGGCCTCAGTAGCAAAAGGCTCAGCAATCAATGGTGGAGTGATTAAAATCAGAGATGCTCAAGGGGCCAGAATTGGAGTAGTGCAGGTAATTTGGAGGGTTTTAGTGCTAGAGAAATGTACAGAATTAGAGAAGGGCGAGGCCATGGAGGGATTTGAAAACCATGATGAGAGTTCTAAAATTGAGTTGTTGCTTAAACAGGAGCCAGTGTAGCACTGGGCTGGTGAATGAACGGGACTTGGGTACAAGTTAGTTACAAGCAGTAGAGATTTGGATGAGCTTAAGTTTATGGAAGGTAGGACCTAGGAGGCAGGCTAGGTCTGTACTGGTATGGTTAAGTCTAGAAGTAACAAAGGCACGAATGACCGTTTCAGCAGCAGATTAACTGAGGCAGGGGCGGAGTTAGGAGATATTATGGAAAATAGTGGAAATAGTTTGCCTTCGTAATGGTGTAGATATATGATTAGAATCTCACCTTGGGGTCAAATAAAATACCAAGGATGTGAATAGTCTGGTTCAGCCTCAAACAACAAGGGAGAGGGAGGAAGTCGGTGGCAAGTGAACGAAGCTTGTAGTGAAGATTGAAGACAATGGCTTCTGTCTTCCCAATAGTTAATTGAAGGGAATTCCTGCTCATCGAGTACTGGATGTTGGAGAAGCAGTCTGATATTTGAAGGACAGTGGAGACGTCGAGAGAGGTGGTGGTGAGGTGTTGCTGGGCATCACCAACATACAAGTGAAGCTTTGTTTTAGAAAGATGTCGCCTAAAAGTGGTGTGTAGATGACAAATAGGAGAGGGCCAAAAATAGATTCTTGGGCAACATCAGAAGCAATAGTATGGAAGTGGGAAGAGAGAACATTGCAGGTGATCCTCTAGCCATTACTGGATAGGTAAGAATGGAGCCAGGTGAGTGCAGTCCCAACAAGCTGGGCAGCAAAGGGGAGGTGTTGAAGGAGGATCGCATGGTCAAGCATGTCAGAGGCTGCAGGCATGTCAAGAAAGGAAGGAAAGATTACCACAGCCATAGTCACATAGGATGTCATTTGTGATTCTGATAAGGCAGCATTTGACCAAGTGTGGCATCAAGGAGCCCTAGCAAAATTGGAGTCACTGGGAACCAGGGGGAAAACTCTCCACTGGTTGAAGTCATACCTAAACAAAGGAAGGTGGTTGTGGTTGTGGTTGTTGGAGCTCAACCATCTCAGCTCCAGAACATTAGTGCAGGAGTTCCTCAGGGTAGTGTCCTCAGGCTCAACCATCTTCAGTTGCTTCATCAATGACCTTCCTTCCATCATCAGTTCAGAAGTGGGGGTGTTCGCTGATGATTGTACAATGTTCAGCACCATGTGTGACTTCTCAGACACTGAACCAGTCCAAGTCCAAATGCAGCAAGACCTGGACAATATCCAGGCTTGGGCTGAGAAGTAGAAAGTAACATTTGCACCACACAAGTGCCAGGCAATGACCATCTCCAACAAGAGAGAATCCAACCATCACCCCTTGACATTCAATGGCATTATCATCACTAAATCCCCCACTACCAATATCCTAGGGGTTACCATTGACCAGAAGCTGAACTGGATTAGCCTTATAAAAACTATGGCTACAAGGGCAGGTCAAAGGCTAGGAATCCTGCGGAGTGTAACTCACCTCCTGACTCCCCAAACCTTGTCCACAATCTACAAGGCACAAGTCAGGAGTGTGATGAATACTCTCACTTGCTTGGATGAGTGCAGCTCCCACAACACTCAAGAAGCTCAACACCATCCAGGACAAAGCAGTCCGCTTTATTGGCACCCCATCCACAAACATTCACTCCCTCCACCACCGACGCATAGTAGCAGCAGTGTGCACCATCTATGAGATGCATTGCAGGAACTCACCAAGCTTCCTTAGACAGCATCTTCCAAACCCATGACTGCTACTATCTAGAAAGACAAGGGCAGCAGGCATATGGGAACACCACCACTTGGAAGTTCCTCTCTAAGTCACTCACCATCCTGACTTGGAAATATATCGGCCGTTCCTTTGCTGTTGCTGGGTCAAAACCATGGAACTCTCTTCCTAACTGCTCTGTGGATGTACCTACACCACATGAACTGCAGCGGTTCAAGAAGGCAGCTCACCACCACCTTCTCAAGGGCAATTAGGGATGGGCAATAAATGCTGATCTAGCCAGCAAAGCTCACATCCCGTGAATGAATTTTAAAAAAGAATTGTTTTGGTACTATGCCAAGAGTAGAAACGTGGCATTCAAATATGGATTTCCGGGAAGATGCAGATTGATTTGGGAGGTGAAAGCATGTTCAAGGGCTTTTGAGATGGCTAACACAATTACTGAATACCATAACCATCTCCTGACATTGTTAATGCATTTAATGCCACAATAAAACTCCTGGTTTTCTTTCCAGACAAGTTTACAGATTTCTTAACGGGTTTTCAATTGCAAAATGAAAGCGATTTAGTATCCCTAAACTAGGTTGACTACTTTTAACTATTTGCTTTCACCACAATAAAAGCTTCAATTTTGTTCTCCATGATTGGCTTTTGAGTATCACAATGAGACCACAAATCTACAATGAAATCAGAAGTGTGGTGATAAATGTGCCAAATGCTCCAAAAATAATTCCCATTATATTCCTGTCTTAAAACTGTTCTGGAAACAGAAAAAACATAAATATTCAACTGCCTCAGTCAGTTTTCCAGTCTCAGAACTTCTTGTGAATATTAAAACGATAGTTTAGTTGAAGCAAAATTAATCAACTGTTTTCTTTTGAATGACTTATCCTGCACTAAATGAAAGTGTTGCATGCTATGTATCCTTAATAAATGATGTTATTTTTGGAGCAGAAGGCAAAATTGAAAAGGAAAGTAATCTGATGACAGGAAGGCCTTGCAGGTTTTCTTACCTCCATAATGTACAAGTTAGCAAGAGATTTTTGAATCATGCCCACGCCTAACCCAGTCCTTGCTAGGCCCCCTACCTCCTCAGAAGATTGATTTCAAGATCCTCATCCTCACCTGTTTTGCTCTTCTGTGCTTTCACAATCTCCTCCAAACTGTTTGTAATGTTCACTCCTATGGAACCTTTATTCTACATTTCCTGGTCTTTCTACTTCAGTCAGTATACCTCACCCTCTGCCACTCCCTCTCAGTTTTCCTAGTTTCTCCCTCTCTTGCTCCCCTTGAAGGGGAGATGGTGGTGTAGTGGTAATGTAACTGGACTAGTATCCAGAGACCCAGGCTAATGCTGTGGGGACATGGGTTCAAATCCCATCCATGGTAGCTGGTGGAATTTGAACTCAATTAATAAATCTGGAATTGAAAGCTAGGCTCAATAATGGTGACCATGATAATCATCGATTGTTGTTAAAAACCTATCTGGCTCACTAGGGAGGAAATCTGCTATCCTGGCCTACATGTGATGCCAGTAATGCAGTTGACTCTGAACTGGCCCAGCAAGTTATTCACTCAGTTCAAGGGCAATTTGAATGGGAAACACATGGGGCAGGATTTTACCGTCAGGGGGCGGGGCCCACACGCCGACGCGGGATGACATTGGGCGGAACTCCTGACATCACCATGCCCCATTTAAATTTTCAGGAAGGCGGAGGCACAGCAAAATCAACTGCGCACCTGCCGACCTGTCAATGGCCACTTGAGGCCATTGACAGGATCAATTAAGCAATTAAAGGACCTGCCCGTCCAACCTTAAGGTTAGTGGGTAGGCCAGGAGCCCCGGCGGGCAATAGAAAAAACATGAAACCTCATCCACCAGCAGATGAAGTTTCATGTGGGGTTTTAAAATTTTAATAAAGTTGTTATGGAAATTATGAATATGTCCCAACTCATGTGACATTGTCACATAAGGGAATATGTAAGGGAATTTTTTTCTTCTATTTTTAACATTGTTGAAAGTAGAGCCAATCTCCCTGAGGCAGCACTTAGCACTCAGGGAGATGAGTGCACTCTTTCGTGCGCATGCACGAAAGAGCGCACCCTCGATTTTAGGGATTCCCCGCCACCCGCACAGGGAGTGCATAGCGCTTCCCTGCAGATGTCATGCTGGGCGGGCCTTATTAGGCCTGCCCACATAAAATGGCATCGCGCCTCCAATCTGGGGGGGGGGGGGGGGGATCGGAAGCGCGCCTGTGCGCGCCCGCCCTTCAACTTCCCCCCCCAACGGGGGGAAAATTCAGCCCATGATGGTTTTGCTAGTGATGCCCACATCCCATGAAAGAATTTTTTAAAAAAGCTCCTAAAGGCCCTCCTATTTGATGACAACTTCACCTTCTCTAACCAACCTCTATATTTTCTTCCTCTAGCTTGGTGTCCTCTCATGAATCACCGCCCTGTGATATCTCTGTACATAAGGAACATTATATGGATGGAAGTGGCTGCGCTGAACCAGCTTTTCTATTCAGGAGTCATCATTCAAGTTTGTTGCCTACAATTACTGTAATAATAGGAAATAAATTCTGTGGCAGCACAAAACTTTGGAAGACAGGCATCCTGTTCCAGGGCCAGGAAGCATATAATCTAATATCAATCTTCTTCAACTGGGGCCGAGCCAAAGGAGAAAGATACCAAGTGGAAGGGCAACACAAGAGGGTGAGGATCCTGCAGGGAAGATCATCTCGGGTTATCTTCCAATTCCATCTTACTGCTGCTATTGGTAGAGACGGGCAATCTGCCTGTGTTGTTGCTTGGAATGAGCATAGAAAGAAAGCAATTACATATAGAGTGAAAATTGGACCTGTTGAACATGTTTCACAAATATAAAATGGGTGCAATGAGGGCAAATTTAGACCATTAACATCCTGTGCCCAAAAGACGCCTAAAGGACATTCAAGCTGATATTGGGTTGGGCCATTTTTCAAGCATCCCTTGTGAGCACTTGGCACACTCATTTGGCCTCTTTCATTTGTAAATTAAGAATCTAATGGCCTGGATTTAGCTCTCTTTCCAAAATTTTGAAAATTGCCACTGGAGCTGAGGGTAACAGCCATGTTTCCCCAATGCCACAGTACCATTGATCATCTCCCACCGCCCACCCACCTTACCACTCTTCCTCCTCCATGAAGCTTACAGTCGAGCTGCTGCAAGTGAGGCAAGCAGTCCGATATTCATTTTCTTAATATAGAATTGTGGCAGTTAATAGCAGGTTACCGAAATACTATTAATGGTCAAATTTTGGACAGGACTCGCATCTCCTAGTTATACTCTATGCACAGAGGCCATTCAGGCCTGAAAAGGGGCCTAACAAAATCACCTTCATGATTGTTTTCGATGTGAAGCTGACTGGGAATTTACACTTGGCCTTCCCTTTATCAATATCTTCTGTCCTCGACTAGCATCTCGGGGATGGACGTTACAACATGAGATTCAACTAGAAAGTGAAAAAATCAGTACAAATAAACTAGAAAAAAGGGAACAAAAAAAGGAGAAGGTGAGAAAATAGAAAGACGTTAAGAGAATAAAGAAAGCTGAAAGAGAGGATGAGGCTGAAACAAAAACCTTAAAAAACATTAAAAAGGAACCGGAAGTATTTTGCAAATGTACCAGTAAAAGTGAATCGTCAAAGGCAAGAAGGGACCCTGAGAAAGAAGATTTTTAGTTTGTAGACGATGATAATAACTGGCAGAGGTATTCGATAAGTATTTCACACTGGTCTACACTGACTCGAAAGTGTCAGAAAGGATGTTAATCAGAAGTGGTTGAGAGAAAGATTAAGAACATAAGAAATGGAAGCAGGGGTAGGCCATTCAGCCCATCAAGCCTGCTTCGCAATTCAATTAGATCATGGCTGATCTTCTATCTTCACTCCCTCTAAATCCACATAAACCTTAATCCCATTAGTATCCAAAAATCTATTGATTTCTGACTGAGTGTTCACAGTTCACCGCGGTAGAGAATTCCAAAGATCCCCAACCCTTCGAGTAAACAAAATTCCCCTCATCACAGTCCTCAATGGCCAACCCTTTATTCTGAGATTGTGACCATTAGCTCTCAATTCCCCAGCCAGCCAAAATATTCTCACAGCATTTATCCTGTCAAGTACCTTAAGAATTATATATGATTTAATGCAATCACATATCATTCTAATAAATTCTAGGGAATATAGGGCTGGTTTACTCAATCTTTCCTCACAGGAGAATCTCCTTATACCAGGAACCATTCTATAACCTCTGTTGAACTCCGCCCAAGGCAATTATATACTCTGCTAGGTAAGGAGACCAAAACTGTGCCCAGTACTACAGGTGTGGTCTCACCAAGGCTATATATAACCGCAGTTAGACTTTTTCATTCTTATACTCCAATCTCTTAATAATAAAGGCTAATATGCCATTTTTTTTCCTAATTGCTTGCTCTACCTGCATGTTAACTTTCTGGGATACTTGTACAAGGACACCAAAGTGCCTCTGAATGCCACCATTTTCCAATCTCTCACCATTTAAAAGATATTCGGCTTTTCCATTTTTCCTTCCAAAGTGGATAACTTCACACTTCCCATCTGCCATGTTCCACTCACTTAGTTTGCCTATATCACTTTGCAGCTTCCTTGTGTCCTCCCCGCAGCTTACATTCCCATCTAACTTTGTATCATCAACAAACTTTGGATACACTACACTTGGTTCCCTCATTTTAATCATAATAACAATATTATGATGGATAAAAGAAAAAAAATAGATAATTTGGTTAAGGTAAGGACAGGCAAAGGATCAGGGCCTGACAGAAAGCACCCTAGAATCCTGAAGGAGGCAAAGGAGGGAAATGTAGCGGCCCTAGAATTTTTGCCTGCAGTATTCCTGATGCATCCATGCCCGCCATCTTCTTACCTTCTCGGTTTCTGACAGCATTGGCCCTCTTGCTGCAAGCATAAAGGGAACTCATCGATGTTTAATTATTGGGGTCTGATGATGTCAAACAGTCCCAGCATGATCTTGATGCTGACTACAGCAGTGACGCTCAGTGCCTGGCCTTCCAGGATTATGGATGGAAGAGGCCAATATAATTTAAAAGTGTTCTAATAATCCTTATGGGATAGGGTTGCTCTTCTGATTCCATAGGGAAATTTTGGGCTTCCCGTGCTTCTTCCCTTTTCCCCCAAAGATGATTGTCTCAGGACCCCCTCTGAGTACCAACCTTATGCTGACAGTTCCCTTGGGCACTCAATAGTGGCTCTCCGTTGGCCAACATTTTTCTTCAGGCAAGAGCCTGTCTTTGACCATGTAAATTAATACTGGAATAGAAACTTTCCCAAGCCTCACACTGTGGGCAGGCCCATTGGTTTGCTCTGCACATTACCGCCCACAGAATGCAATTAAGCCCTCAGTTAAAACTGGTATTTATATTTCAAGGCTTTACTGATGTAGATGTGTCAAAGGACTGGAGAGTAACCAACGTAACAGGCATTTTTAAACGGGACATGGAGCTAACCTAAGTAATTACAAACAAGTTATTTAAGGTCGGTGGGAAGGAAATTTTTAAGTGTCTTCAATTAAAGGTGAAGTTACCACATATCTAGGGAAATAAATTATAGGTAAAAGTTGCATGTTAGAAGTTGGTGTATGTCTCAGAGGGGCAGTCATCTTGACAAACTTCATATGGGGCAGAATTTTGCCCTTGTTGGGCGGGCTCGGCGGTGCCGGGGTGGGGGGGTGTTTGGGAAGCCGACTGCCACCTGCAATTGGGGCCGGACCGTGATTTCAGGCTGGCGGGCTAATTAAGGCCCGCCCAGCGTGAAACATGAGCAGCAGCTCTCAGCGCTGCCTGTGCAGGCAGGGGAGAGGGGGGAGGGGGCGAGTGGGGAACTTGGCGCATGCGCACAAGTGAGTGCTTGAAAATCTCCCTGAGGCACAGAGCTGCCTCAGGGAGATGAAGCGGTTTTAAAGTTAGAAATAAAGATTTAAAGAATGTTATAAAACATGTTCCCTCATGAGTAGGGACATGTTATAAATGAAATTTTTAAAAATTTATTTTATTTTTATTTGACGTTGGAAACCTCATCCTGCCTGTGGATGAGGATTCTGAAAACAATGCAAATGCCGCTTGGCCTTTTTGCCTGCCTGCCAACCGCAAGGGTGGACGGGCAGCGAGAAATTTAAGTTAATTGATACTTTAATGGCCTTAATAGGCCTTTTAATTGCCGGAGTCGACAGCACGCCCACCGACCGAAATATGGTGCAACTGCCCTTTGACATTGAGACACTCGCCCGACGTCAACGTACGTCATTTTATGCTCGAGTGGGTCGGGCGCGTGCATGCCCGCCAAGGTAAAGATTCTGCCCGTAGTGTATGTGCATCAAGGCAGTGACAGGCATGGCACATTGGGAAAGTGCATTGGATATAATGTACATGGGACTTAGGAAAGCCTTTGACAAGATATTGCATAGAAGATAAGTGGAGAAGATTAAGGGGCGTGGCATTAGGGTGAGGATAGCAAACTGGATTAGAAATTGGTTAGAACGAAGGAAAAGAGTGAGCAAGACTTGACAGATTTTCAGAGTGGTTAGGAGCGGATCGTGATGTTTCACAGGGTTTAGCTCTGAGGACACATTATTCATTCTGTATATCACTGATTTGGATGTGGGCCTAGAGTGAAACATGTCAACATTTGCAAATGACACCAAAATGGGAAGTACAGTACATGTCATTCTTTAGAAGGCCAAAGGAAACTACACAGGGATATTGATAAGCTGGGAACTTTGGTTAAAAAGTGGCAGATTGAAGTCAGTAAATGTGAGGTATGTATATGCAAAGGAAAAAAAAGCAGTAAATTACACTTTGAATAATTAATATCAGGTGCCATTATTTACTGTCACTTTGAGGGAAGATTCTGAAAAGACCTGCAATCAATGGTTCATTGTACATCATGTATTCTGTTCATTAACAAGAAGCATGTTAGTAGTTTTGTTGCTCTGAACATTGTCTTTCAGCTTGTATTATATTTTGCTCTTGTATGTAACCAGTTGACAATCATTTTTTTTAAAAATGAGGTTCTGAAAATTGCTTATGGCCATTGAAGAAAAATTCAAATCTGGGCCTTTTAAGCCGCTATGAAAGGTTACTAATAAAACCTTCTTGATTGTATCTGGAAGGATATTTTTTGACTCATGCTCTATGTCAACTCTTTCCTTCAGCAGAACACGCATTAAAGCAAAAGACTGATAACTCACCATTTGCGTAAGGGTTGACTGTCTTTTTGTTTGTCATAACTCGTGCCGTAGCATTATTTACCTAAGCAAATAGATGATCATGTTAGCAAGCAGAGTAAAGGAGATGCCATCAAATTCCAAAATTCATGCATTACTAGCATTACAGTTACATTTAAATAATGCATCTACTGATAAAAGAGCATTAGATGCATAACAGAATCACACACTA